>NC_037678.1:88665536-88965536 GCF_003255815.1 Theropithecus gelada | reverse complement strand
AAAAAAAAAAAATTGGCCGGGCATGGTGGTATAAGCCTGTAAACCCAGCTACTTGGGAGACTAAGGCAGAAGAATTGATTGAGCCTGTGATGTAGAGGTTGCAGTGAGTTAAGATTGTGCCACTGCACTGCAGCCTGGGCAACAGAATGAGACGCTGTTTCAAAAAAAAAAAAAAAGTAAAAAAGAAAAAGAAAAACAATGCCACTTATTAAAAATCCACTTGCTTTATGTTTTAGACAGCAGGAGACTGGTTTTCCAGCCAATTCACTTAGATTCCAAATGCCTTCAAATTTCTTTTTACAAGCATTGTTAAACTGGGCTTAAGCATTGTATTAGTTATTACTGGGTACTATTTGATTTTTAAAATAATTGTTTGTTATATTCAACGGGGGTACAGATGGTTAAAGTTTATGTCTTCCAGGCTTCAACAGTTCTGAATCAAGCTAATAATGGCCCAAATATTCCAATCCACACCATCCCAGGAGGAGCCCAGTTTTTACAGGTCTTCAACACAGCAAGTGAGAGATTTCAGTGCCCTCAAAATTAGGCAAGGATGACAACCCTGTTCGGCAGGAAGCAGCTTCGGAAGATGGGATCTTCGGCCCTGTCTCCTGAAGAATAAGAAGGATGAAATCTCTCTGGGGGAATTGAGATTCAGTAGGAATGGGACAGAATTCCTCCCTCATATATAGATATTTTTACTATTTTTTCCTTAATTATATTTAATTTTTTATAGAGACAAAGCCCTGTTTTGTGTTGCCCTGACTAGTCTCAAATTCCCAGATTCAAAGAATACTCCTGCCTCTGTTAGTGGAAAAAGGAGTTAATATGGTTTGACTCTGTGTCCCTACCCAAATCTTTTTTGTTTGTTTGTCTTTGAGATGGAGTCTTGCTCTGTCACCCAGGCTGGAATGCAGCAGTGGCATGATCTCAGCTCACTGCAACCTCTGCCTCCCAGTTTCAAGCAATTCTCCTGCCTCAGCCTCCCAAGTAGCTGGGATTATAGGTGCCTGCCACCACACCTGGCTAATTTTTGTATTTTTAGTAGAGACAGGGTTTCACCATGTTGGCCAGTCTGGTCTCGAACTCCTGACCTCATGATCCACCCGTGTCGGCCTCCCAAAGTATTGGGATTACAGGCGTGAGTGGCTGCTCAAACAAAGAGCTTCTTTCTTCTTTGTTTTTTAAATGGAGTCTCACTCTGTTGCCCAGGCTGGAATGCAGTGTGGTGTGATCTTGGCTCACTACAACCTCTACCTCCCGGGTTCAAGGGATCGTCCTGCCTCAGCCTCCTGAGTGGTGGGCACTACAGGTGTGCGCCACCACACCCAGCTAATTTTTATATTTTTAGTAGAAACGGGATTTCTCTGTGTTGGCCAGGCTGGTCTCAAACTCCTGTCCTTAGGTGATCCACCTGCCTTGGCCTCCCAAAGTGCTGGGATTACAGGTGTGAGCCACTTCGCCCAGCCCCAAATCTTATCTTTAATTGTAATTTCCACATGTTGAGAGAGGGATCTGTAATCCCCACGTGATTGGATTAAGGGGGCGGTTTCTTCCATGCTGTTCTCATGATAGTGAGTGATCATCTGATTTGATGGTATTATAAATGGTAGTTCTTCCCCCACTCTCACGTGCTCTCCCTCTCTCTCTCACCTGTCACGACGTAAGACATGCCTGCTTCCCCTTCTGCCATGATTGTCAGTTTTCTGAGGCCTCCCCAGCCATGCGAAGCTGTAAATCAATTAAGCCTCTTTCCTTTATAAAGGAAAGCCTCAGGAAGTTCTTTATAGCAGCGTGAAAATGGACTAATACACAGGTCTTGATCCAGACCCCAGGAGGGGATTCTTGAATCCCGCACAGGAAAGAATTCAAGGTAAGTGGTAAAGTGTGATGAAAGACAAGACAGTTTATTGGAAGCTACTCTGTCACGGAGTAGCACATTTTCAGAAAGCAAGAGGAGGAACACACCATTTTTGTTTCAAGTTTTTCTCATATAGGTGTCTTGTCTATGTAAAGACTAAACTAAGCTGTGCCAATGTGCAGGTGGGCCGACAGCATGACAAAATTTATTATTCTGTTGATTTAAAGAAAATGATCTTTGGCATTTTAGTGTGGAAGTACATCAAAGCACAAGTATAATGATCTTGAAAGCATATCTTGTTATTGATATTGGGACATCTAGGCTTTCTGTTGTTGTAGGAGTTTGCCCTGGGAGGCATTATCAGGCTGCCTCCTATGTTGTAAACACCTTAGGACCATGGGTTGTGACTGGAAAAGAGTGTGCCTCACTAGTTTTAAGATGGAGTTGATTTTTTTTTTTTTTTTTTTTTTTTTTGAGACAGAGTCTTGCTTTGTTACCCAGGCAGGCTGGAGTGCAGTGGCGCCATCTCGGTTCACTGCAAGCACTGCCTCCCAGGTTCACACCATTCTTCTGCCTCAGCCTCCCGAGTAGCTGGGACTACAGGCGCCCGCCACTATGCCCAGCTAATTTTTTGTATTTTTTGGTAGAGACGGAGTTTCACTGTATTAGCCAGGATGGTCTCAATCTCCTGACCTCGTGATCCGCCTGCCTCGGCCTCCCAGAGTGCTGGAATTACAGGCGTGAGCCACCGCGCCCGGCCAAGATGGAGTTGATTTTAAAATGTTTTCACTCTGGCTGTCTTAGGCTCCTGCTTCCCTAACACCTTGGCCTTTCAAAGTGTTGGGATTACAGGCATGAACCACTGTGCCCGGCCCCCTCCTTCATAATGTTAAACCATGCCTTTTACTTAAAGAATTCCAGGAACTGGCCTTAGGAAATCTAAATATCACACCAAGGAAGGAATGCTGAACAATTGACTTACAGCCTTGTTGATGCTGGCCAGACCATCAGATGGCCCATTACTCAACATAACCATCACAACCAGTTATGCCACCTGCATACCCTACCCCTCCTGTGCTTCACCCAGCCCAGCCTGCGTACCCTACCCTCGGTGTAAATGCTCATGCTTTGCCTAATTTAAAAAGCCCTACCTGCTCTTTTTGGAAAGTCAGTCAAGGAATTCTCTTTTTCTCTTGTGCTACCTCCCTTATGCCTGGGCATAAGCTCCACTGAAGCCTCGCCTGGGAAAACTCTTTTGTCCTCATGTCTATTTCTATTGCACTGAGAGCCCAGGAATGAGAGGTTGGTAAAATATTGACTTTCCTCTTTTCACATGACAAGAACACAAATGATCAGATTATGTAACAGATACATTTTTCAGCTTAGGAATGCAGTTTGTAGGTGCTAATGATCATTTTAGTATTTGAACCTTTGTCTGGATGCATGGGAAAGTCTTAAAATGCTATTTGCCCTGAAAACTTGATTGGTTTCAGTTACTGGGGAAGCCTATTATTAGAGCTGCTAAAAGCTTGATGATTTTTGGAAAAAGAGGGATGTTTTACTTTTTTCATGAAGGCTTGGCTATTCCACAGCACTGTGAAAAATATCAGATACATCTGTATCTTTAGGTGGTGGATATTGAGGAAGTGGTAAGAGGTTCAAAACAGAATTATGGTTTTAACTCCATATGTTATACCCAACTCTGTGTTGATTTAATGGGAACTCTCATACTAATTTTTTAAAGTTAGGTAATTTATTTCTTGTCTTAGTACTTCCTTTAAAACCAGCATAGAGGCTGGGCGCGGTGGCTCAAGCCTGTAATCCCAGCACTTTGGGAAGCCAAGACGGGCGGATCACAAGGTCAGGAGATCGAGACCATCCTGGCTAACACAGTGAAACCCCGTCTCTACTAAAAAAAAATACAAAAAACTAGCTGGGCGTGGTGGCGGGCGCCTGTAGTCCCAGCTACTCAGGAGGCTGAGGCAGGAGAATGGCGTAAACCCGGGAGGCGGAGCTTTCAGTGAGCTGAGATCCGGCCACTGCACTCCAGCCTGGGCGACAGAGCCAGACTCAGTCTCAAAAAAATAAATAAAGGCCGGGCGCGGTGGCTCAAGCCTGTAATCCCAGCACTTTGGGAGGCCGAGACGGGCGGATCACGAGGTCAGGAGATCGAGACCATCCTGGCTAACACGGTGAAACCCCGTCTCTACTAAAAAATACAAAAAAACTAGCCGGGCGAGGTGGCGGGCGCCTGTAGTCCCAGCTACTCGGGAGGCTGAGGCAGGAGAATGGCGGGAACCCGGGAGGCGGAGCTTGCAGTGAGCTGAGATCCGGCCACTGCACTCCAGCCTGGGCGACAGAGCAAGACTCCGTCTCAAAAAAAAAAAAATAAATAAATAAATATATATATAAATAAATAAATAAAAAATAAAACCAGCATAGAATAGACACAGGTCTTTTGTTTTGTTACATTATTATCTCTAAAGGGCTGATCTATTAAAATAACTATGTAGAGGTACTTCAGTTAATTTGATTACCTGAAAACAATAATGTGGGGCTGTAGCAGTGCCTGTGCTGCACCCCCGTACCCCTTATCACTCATCTCTTATGTGCTAAAGGCTGGTTACCCTAAACCATCTGCCACTTTCGGTCCCACAAGTGCTACACAATTGGGAGTTGGGGTTGTGTAGGGAGCAGCCCTCAACCAATGATGGATAAGGGGTTGGTGGATAAGTACCCAGCTTCACATCCCTTGCCTGAGATATCTCTGTGATACATTCTACTCTGTCTCCTAGAACGCTTAGATAGGTTGAGATCCAGTTGCCTGCATAGTGATGGTGGTCATCCTCTCATCATTGGCTATTTTCCCTTCCCCCTCTCACCTCCCCACTCCTCTACTGGTGTCCTAGGATCATGTCCAAAATACAATACTTGTACTCAAATCCTTGCCACTGGGTTGGCTTCTGGGGAACTCCAAGCTAAGAAGGACGCTTAAAATAAACATAGACCACGTGCAAAAAATAAAGGCAGATATTTGTTAAGCACTTACCATATGCCAGACAACATTTAACTCTCACAACAACTCTTTTGGGAACTTCTGTCACCTTCAGTTTATACATGAAGCATGTGAGGCTTAGAGAGGTTCAGTGTCTTGTCTAAGTCATGCAGCTAATGGATCATGAAGGATTTAAATCTAGACTATTTAACTTAAGCGGACATAGTCTTAATGACCACATGTCCTACAATAGCATATCAAGTTGCTTCTCATATCTTCACTGGTACATATTTCATAAGCTTTTGAGGGCATTTTGCTGGTGGATTTTTCTGATAGATGAGCTGATAGATTTTTTTGTAACCTATCAACAGTAATAATGTTGCATAACTTGGATGAGTCTGCATTCACCCAATGGAAATCTAAGTCACATGCCAGAAGGATTTTGTTTTCCAGCCACATCAAGAAGTTCAATAATGTTTTATTTTCTCCTGTCTCTTCTAAAATGTTTTTGCAGCTAACCACTGTTCCTGCTGTTTTTCTTAAAACTGGCTGCCCAGCTTAAAATTCATTGTGTGATAAATAAAGGTCACCATGTATGCCCTGATAACAAGCTGGATTGATCCAGGGTTTTAGCTGGTTGTGATGCTGTGTGAGGCATATTCATTCCTGATAACATTTCATGGGCTCTGAATGACCCTTCTTTGAACTGAAATGCTCTTTTGACTGCTGACTTTATCAAGTTTTTTCTTTGTTACACGTCAAAATACGCTCTCTGCTTACCGCCACTGTTGGTTTTCAGAAAGGGTGAAACAAATGATTTGTGGTTCCTAGAAAATGTTATAAAATTGTTTCCCAAGTTAGGTCACTGCAGTTACAAAATTTTTGTTTCAGTAGAGGAGCTGGCCAAAAACAACAGAGCCAATGGTCAGTCATTATTCCGGGGGAAAAAAAAATATTGAGATTAGCTAGGAGTAACTGCCTCCTTTTCCACTGAAACATAGACAGATTCCTCTAGTGGTGCCGAAACTATTTTGAGATAAATCTCTCTCTCTTTATTTACTGGCTGACTTCCCTAGTTTCTGAAATTGACTTATAAAGTTTTGGAAGGCATTTTAACTTTATAAGGCAATTTATTACAAATTATTTTTCAGAAACATCTTGAGCCAACTAGAAATGAAAACCAGCTATGTTCTCGGGCTATATACTCTAATTCTCGTCTAATTTTTTAAAACTTGGCATTTAAATTTAGGGTTCCATGTTAAACAGTACACTTAGGAAGACTCTATTTGAGCTTAAAGAGACTAAGGAAAGAATGCCAAAAGTTTCCATCACCAGAGATATGGTATTATTCACAGGTAATGTGATGTTAGCGAGTGTTTAACAACTGACTTTTCTTTTTTTTTTTTTTGAGATGGGGTCTCACTTTGTCACCAGAGCAGGCATGCAATGGTGCAATCACGGCTTACTGCAGCCCTGACCTCTTGGGCTCTAGTGATCCTCCCACCTCAGCCACCTGAGTAGCAGAGACTACAGGCACATAGCACCATACCTGGTGCATTTTTTTTCTTTTTTGGTAGAGATGAGGTCTCTTGATGTTGCCTAGGCTGGTCTCGAACTTGTGGGCTCAAGCAGTCCTCCCATCTCGGCCTCTAAAGTGCAGGGATTACAGGCATAAGCCACAACGCTTGGCCAACAGCTGACTTTCTAGGAGAGAAATATCTTCATTTGTAGTGTTTATCAATTCCTGTGGTGTAGATACTCTCACCATTTCCAATTTCAAGCTACCGATGAGGTGTCAACCAGCTTGCAAAATTCCTGAAAATTTAGCAATTGGCTCTCATGAGCTCCTCAGAGGCAACTCCAGAACACTTCTGCAGGCGACTCAGCCATCTAGTGCCCCAAATGCAGGCAGGGGAACATTGATGTGTTGACTCTGCAATGCCCTGAAATTGATTTTGGAGGTTACGAGGACATCAGGTAGCAAACCCTCACAAAGTGGCACTTTTGGATACACTGTGTGTGTCACCCCAAAACTCAGGTTACCTTGAAAAAATAATGTACCCTGAGAGAATTTTGTCCAAAATATCCTATTTAATTGTCGTTCTTGCCAAGTCATACAATTAGGGTCACTGAGGACAGTCCAAGGGCATTTGAGAGACAAGGACCACTCACAACTCTGTGGCTCTGGTTTAGACTGCTATGTTCAGCAAAGGCTGACCACAGAACAAAATAAGCAACCCAAATCCAACTTGGATGCTGCCCTTTGTAATGGATTTTGTTTTCGGTTGACATCTGAAAAGCCACAGCCATCGAGGATGCCTGGGAAGTGTCTTCATTAGCTATCACTTAAGGACATGCCTTATTTTGTTCATCTTCTTAAAATAGAAAGCTCTTTTCCAAGGAATTAATTTTTTCTTTTCATGTGTCTTGTAACTACAGTCTTCCTGCTGACTGGTGCACTGTTCTCTTTCTCAATAAGTGTATTTTTGTTCTGTCCCTATATATTTCCTCTAATGATGAAAGACAATGTAAACCTAGCCGTCATAGCAGAGAGCAAAGTAAATTTCCATTTTGGACTGCTACTAAATTTGACCATGCCCCTTGAAACAGCCCAGTCAGCAAACATGGAATGAGAGGGCCTGGAGCTGCTGGTAAGATCCCTTGCAATGATCCATCTTTGGCCAAGCACTATTCAGCTTTCCCATTTAAGAGTTTCGAGACAAACCTCCCAACGTGCAAAAACTTTATCTTTTATTTCAAGTTTCTATCGAATATTCACTAATTCTTTTTTTTTTTTTTTTTTTTTTTGAGACAGGGTCTCACTGTGTTGCCCAGACTGGGGTGCAGTGGCTATTCACAAGCACAATCATTGCTCACTGCAGCCTTGAACTCCCGGTCTCCAGTGATCCTCCCACCTCAGCCTCTCAAGTAACTGGGATTACAGGTGCATACTACAGCTCCTGGCTCCAATATTCACTCATTCTTTAATTCATTTTATTGGGCATCCACTTTGTGTCAGAAGCTTTAACTAGTTGATGAATGAGATTTTGTAGCTCTCAGCGTTCCTAATATCTAATGGGCCAAATGAATCAACAAAGCATGGTGAAGTGCCCATGGTGTAGTAGCAATAGTGGGAAACTATTACTACCTATAGGTTTTAAGGGAGAAGGAGGAAAGGATCTTGGAGGAGAGATTATGCTCAGAGCAGAAGGGAAGCAGGAAGGGAGTCTTTTTGATCTCCTGACAGTGACTCCCATTTGCCAAACCCTACAGGAGACTGGAGGACATGAGACACACCCGGAGGTGATGCAGTCTGGGAGGGCCAGGCTTTCAGTGTTGAGAGAGGCATGGAGAAGGATGGAGGGCGGACCCCTGGGGGGATCCTCAGGTGGAGAATGGCCACTGAGGAATGCCCAGCATTGCTATCAGCCCTTCCCTCAAAGAGCTGAAGTCTAGTGAAGATACTCATATGGCAGGTCTGCCAGGTTAACAGTGGGGGGCCATAACTCGAATGGTGTCTTGGGGTATGGGGGGCGTGGGTGTGCAGAACTGAAGACCTCTTTAGACATCTTCCTCCATTATATTAATATACATGAGGGGTTGGGTGGGAGGTGTAAAGGAGTAGGGAAGATGTTGGTGTCCAAGCTGAGGGTGACAGGAAATGGAGAAAAGGCTGATGTATGCTGGGTGAGAAGTAAAGCCTGATGACATAAATTTCAAATAAATGAAGGCACAGAAGTCAGCAGGAGTTGACCATGAGCAGGCAGGTGGTAGAGGGTGGAAGAGCAGGAAATACTCACATCACTTGTAGCTCCTTACCAAATGAACTAACAAGTCAGATGGTTGGAATAGGTCGTTCTTCGAATTTTGACCAGACCCTGCTAAACAATGGCGATCTTCTGTGAACTGACCATTTTAAAAATTTCATTAGAAAACTTCATGTGGAGTTTAGGTCTGAGGGGGGCGTTGAGGGGCTTAAAATGTATAGTATACTCCTAAACTGTACCTTATTATACTCCTAAACTG
Organism: Theropithecus gelada; assembly: GCF_003255815.1. Taxonomy (NCBI): domain Eukaryota; kingdom Metazoa; phylum Chordata; class Mammalia; order Primates; family Cercopithecidae; genus Theropithecus; species Theropithecus gelada. The sequence continues at coordinate 88,956,654 of NC_037678.1, read as the reverse complement.
TATGCACAGTATGAAAATAGTTCATAAAATAGCTTGTACTGTTGTCCCCCCCAGTTTCAGGTCAACACTGGGAAGCTAGTAAACTTTGGAAGACAGAACATGTTCTCTTGTGTTCAATCAGTCCCTACTAATATCAATAGAAAAGTAGACCTGGACCTACAAAACAATGGACAACCCAAATGTATGTTTCTTTTTTTTTTCTTTTTTGTGGTGAGACGGAGATTTATTCTTGTTGCAAAGGCTGGAGTGCAATGGCGCGATCTCGGCTCACTGCATCCTCTGCCTCCCAGGTTCAAGAGATTCTCCTGCCTCAGCCTCCCGAGTAGCTGGGATTACAGGTAAGTGTCACCACACTCGGCTAATTTTGTATTTTTAGTAGAGATGGGGTTTCACCATATTGCCCAGGCTGATCTTGAACTCCTGACCTCAGGTGATCCACCTGCTTTGGCCTCCCAAAGTGCTGGGATTACAGGCGTGAGCCACTGCGCCAGGCTCTTTTTATCTTTTTTTTGAGATAGATTTTTGCTCTGTGGCCCATGCTGGAGTGTAGCGACACAATCATGGCTCACTGCAGCCTTGACCTCCCAGGCTCAATCTATCCTCCCACCTCAGCCTCCCCAGTAGCTAGGACTATAGGGGCACACCACCTTGCTCAGCTATTTTTTTGTATTTTTTATATATATATATATATATATATATATATAGAGAGAGAGAGAGAGAGAGAGAGACAGGATTTCGCCATGTTGCCCAGACTGGTTTCAAACTCCTGGGCTCAATCAATCCACCTGCCTCAGCCTCCCAAAGTGCTGGGTGATAGCCACATGCCCAGCCCCCAAATGTATGTTTCAATCTATGAATACATGAATGTATATTTCTATCAGATATATATTCATGAGCTGGGCATGGCGGCTCACACGTGTAATCCCAATACTTGGGGAGGCTGAGTCAAGAGGATCACTTGAGGCCAGGCGTTTGAGACCACCTGAGCAACACAGCAAGACTCCTGTGTGTACAAAACAGTTTAAAAATTAGCTGGGCATGGTAGTGTGCACCTGTAGTCCCAGCTAGTTTGGCAGCTGAGGTGGGAGGTCGGTTGAGCCCAGGAGGTTGAGACTGCAGTGAGCTGAGATTGTACCACTGCACTTCAGCCTGGGCAAGACCCAGAGACAGAGAAAGACCCCACTGGAAAAAAAAGAGAAGAAATATATTCATGGATGCATGTGCCCAATTCCTTGGACTCTGTCTCCTAACTGGTACAAAGCAGGGCTGGAGCATCCTCCTTTTTAGGACAGAGTGGGCATGCCAGTTGGACAACTGTGGCTTGGTAATGCATCAAACCACCTAACAATCTATTCCCAGAAGGAAAGGGACTGTGGTTCAGATGTAGGCTGACCCAACTTGAAAGTGGTGGTAGGTTTGTTTAATGATATCTTAGAGAGAAATACAGAGCAGAAATATGAAAACCATGGCTAGATTTATAGCCACAGAAATTATAACTGTAAAAGAGACTTCTCCAAACTCAGTCCTGAGGATGGCACCCGCTGGGACAATGACTCATTTCTGCATATCTGAGGTCATGGGAAGGGCTGCTTTTCGTGCATAATCAGAATGACGATGAGTTGGTATGACAATGTCTCAAGGACATTCTGAGACTGTGTAGAGAAGGCAAGCCCAGCTGTGTCTGAAAATCCATACCATCGTTTTGGTAGGTGTAACACTCCTACTGTGGTTGTCAATGAAATTTTGGTTGGTGAGACCATGATACCATCTGGTGAATCAAAGGAAGATTTTTGCATTTTCTTGCTATCATTAAGAAACACCTGTTGTCAGCACAATTTTCCTGGAGGTGTTGGGATTTTGAGAGGTAACTTTTTCTTTTGTTACAATTTCAAACTTATGGAAAAGTTGCAGGAGGAGTAAAAGGAACTTCTATACCTCATACCTAAATCCACCAATCATTTGCTTTATTATTCTATGTACTTATTTATATATGTTTATATCAACATAAGTGCATGTCTATTATTTATTTTTTGAACCATTGAGAGTAAGTTGGACATCATGCCTCCTTATCCCCAAACCAGTTTCCTATGAATGAGGTCATTTTCTTTCCTTCCTTCCTTCCTTCCTTCCTTCCTTCCTCCCTTTCTTTCTTTCTCCCTTTCTTTCTTTTCTTTTTCTTCCTTCCTTTCTCCTTCCTTCCTTCCTTCTTTCTTTCTCTTTCTTTTTTTTTTCTTTTGACACAGAGTGGCCTTCTGTCACCCAGGCTGGAGTGCAGTGGCACAATCTTGGCTCACTGCAACTTCTGCCTCCCAGGCTCAAGTGATCCTCTCATCTCAGCCTCCCAAGCAGCTGGAACTACAGATGTGTGCCACCATGCCCGGCCAATTTTTGTATTTTTGGGGTAGAGACGGGGTCTCACTATGTTGCTCAGGCTGTCTTGGATTCCTGGGCTCGAGTAATCCTCCTGCCTCGACCTCCCAAAGTGCTGGGATTATAGGGGTGAGCAACAGCACCCAGCCAAGATCATTTTCTTACATGTCATAATACAATGTTTAAAATTAGACATTTTAAATCTGATACAATATTTTTATCAATACCCATTCCATATTCAAATTTCATCATTTGTCATAACAATGCCCCTTATAGATTTTATTTTTGCAGTCTAGGGTCCAGTTTAGAATCCTGCATTACATTTGGTAATCCTGCCTTTTGTCGGTGCCCGTCAGTCAAAGAACCAGGCACACACTTGCTGTCACACAAATTTGGGTTTTTTTTTTTTGGATGCTTGCTTCAGTTTCTGAATTAGACCCTGAAAAAAGCAGGTTGGATGCTTAGTGCTCTCTTTGATAATGTTTGAATATCAGGCTTCACTTTCCAGAAACTTCAGAGTCAACTACATGTGTGCAGTTGGAGAGACAGCCTTGCTTCTGAGTGTGTTTCTCTATCTGCTGTGACCCTTCCTGCAGACTTATCACTTCCAGGAGCACTGAGCATACTTCACAGGTGTGTCTTTAGGGACTGGGGCCTCACAGAGAGGCCCAGCTACAGGGAGCAGGGATAGTAGGGATCCGGGAGCCAGGGGTCTGCCTGCCCTTTCACTCCTGGGCTGTTGGCCACCTTATTCAAAATGAGACTTTCCATAGCTGATTTACCTTTTGAGTTGGTCCAGTTTGGTTGGAAAGGCTTCAAACTGTGCATCCTGGAGGGACCATGTGGCAGGGCATTCAATTTTAGCGCGGGGTGGCCCTCTTGTGGCAGACATTTGCATATTCTGGGAAAAGGAGGGATGGTAAAAGGTGCAGTCAGTGTTAGAGCAGTATATTCGTTTGCTAGGGCTTCCAGAACAAAGCACCACAGATGGGTCCACCCTAACGGCCTCAATTTACTTTAATTACCTCTTTACAGGCCCCATCTCTGAAGGCAGCCACACTTTGAGGGAGTTAGGACTTCAACATGTGAGATTTGGAAGAAGACAATTCTGCTCATAATAAGCAGAAAGGAACCTTAGATATTCTCTAGCTTAAGTCCATCATTTTAGAAAACAGATTGACCTGATCAAGGTCACACAATAGTAGACAGCAGAGACCTAACGTGAAACCCATCTCTAAGGAATATATGATTATCTCCATTACCTTTTGTTTCTGTAAAATGTCCAAAGCAAACTCAGAATGTATCTTAACTGAGAGGGATGGCTCAAAATGCTAGAGTATGAAATTGGCTAAAAGGCAAAGCATCTAAGCCTATTTTACTCAGGCTTTTAGATATTTGTTAGTGAAAAAATTTTAATTAAAAAATTTTAAAAGTTTATTTTACGTTTAAATAACTTTATTTTATTTATTTTTTGAGACACGGTCTCATTCTGTCACCTAGACTGGAGTGCAATGGTACAATCTCAGCTCACTGCAATCTCTGCCTCCCAGGCTCCAGTGATCCTCCTACCTCAGCCTCCTGAGTAGCTGAGACTACAGGCATGTGCCTATATTTTTTGTAGAGATAGGGTTTCACCACATTACCCAGGCTGGTCTTGAACTTCTGGGCTCAAGCAGTCCACCCGCCTTGTTCATCATAAAAGATATGATGAACATTAAACCTGGCATATTTCACTAATTTCTGATATTTTTATACTGTTAAAATCACCATGCATCTGGTATTTTGCTTTTCTTTTCCCCTTCAAGTTTGTTATAAGCATTTTCATTTATATCAAAGTATGTTCCACAAGGTTAAAATTTTTTTTTTTTTGAGACAAAATCTTGCTCTGTTGCCCAGGCTGGAGTGTAGTGGCGCAATCTCCTGCTCACTGCAAGCTCTGTCTCCCAGGTTCACGCCATTCTCCTGCCTCAGGCTCCCGAGTAGCTGGGACTACAGGTGCCCAGCTTTTTTTTAATATTTTTAGTAGAGACGGGGTTTCACCGTGTTAGCTAGGATGGCCTCGATATCCTGACCTCGTGATCCCTCTGCCTCGGCCTCCCAAAGTGCTGGGATTACAGGCGTGAGCCACTGTGCTTTACCAGTTAAAATTGTGTGATGGGGCCATGTGTGCTAACTCACACCTGTAATCCCAGCACTTTGGGAGACTGAGGCAGGAGCATTGCTTGACCACAGGAGTTCAAGACTAGTGTGGGTAACATAGCAAGACCTTTTTTTTTTTAAACATAAATACATAAATAAAATAAATAAGTACAATTGTTCCATGGTTATAGCCCATTTTCTCCTATTGTTACTGCAGTTTGCTAAGCCATCCTCCTCTCTGCACCTCTCTCTCTCTTAGCCATTATACATATATATAGCTATAACATAAAGCAAGTTGTATTTATTAAATGTCTATACTGCAAAGGTGATCACACTTTTTGCAGGTGTTTTGGAAAATAATTTCAAACTTTCTAGTAAAAATGGCAAGAATAGTACAAACAACCCAGATTCACCTCTTAATATTTTGTCTAATTTCCTTTCTATCTCTCATACTTACTTATATTTATATTTATACATGCCATTTTATTCAGAATCATTTGAGAATAAGTTGCATACATCATGGGTCTTTGCTCCTAGATAGCTCAGAGTATATTTTCATTTTTTTGAGATGGAGTCTCGCTCTGTTGCCAGGCTGGAATGCATTGGCATTATCTTGACTCAATGCAACTTCTGCCTCCTGGGCTCAAGCAATTGTCCTGCCTCAGCCTCCTGAGTAGCTGGGACTACAGGTGTGCACCACCACGCCCTGTTAATTTTTTTGTATTTTTAGTAGAGATGGGGTTTCACCACATTGGCCAGGATGGTCTTGAACTCCTGACCTCATGATCCGCCCACCTTGGCCTCCCAAAGTGCTGGGATTACAGACATGAGCCACTGCGCCCAGCCTCTCAGAGTATATTTTCTAAGAATAATGATATTATTTTACGTAACTGTAGCATAGTCATAAACTTCAGTAAATTTAATCTTGATACAATTTTATGGTCTAATCTACTGTCTATATTCTAATTTTGTTAATGAACGTAGTGATAACCTTTAGAGCAGATTTTCTCCTCCACTACAAGATCCAGTCTAGGATCCATATTGCATTTATTTATTTATTTTTATTTTTGAGACGGAGTCTTACTCTGTCACCTAGGCTAGAGTGCAGTGGTGTGATAATGGCTCACTGCAACCTCTGTCCCCCCGGATTCAAGGAATTCTCATGTCTCAGCCTCCCAAGTAGCTGGGACTACAGGCACAAACCACAACGCCTGGCTAATTTTTTGTATTATTAGTAGAGACGGGGTTTCACCGTCTTGGCCAGACTGGTCTTGAACTCCTGACCTCAGGTGATCCACTCACCTCAGCCTCCAAAGTGCTAGGATTACAGGCATGAGCCGCTGCACTCGGCCCTATATTGCACTTAGATGTCATGTCTCTTTAGTCTCCTTTAATCTGGAACATTTTCATAGCTTCTCTTTGTCTTTTATGATATTAACATTTTTATAGAATGTTTTTATTAATAGAATGTTCCTTCTTTGGGATTTATCTGGATGATTCCTTATGATCAGATAGAGGCTATATATTCAGGTTATGCAGGCTAGATAAAAGACATGTCTTTCTCAGACAAACCCAGATACCCTTGAGAGTGGAAGATGATGCTTGCTATATTTATGCTGAGATAGTGGGTGTAAATGTGGACTGTCTTAGGCAAACTGGGATGTATGGTTACCCTACTTATATAAGCGATTATATAAGCGATTATTCTCATTTTACCAGTCTCCATGCTGGGACTAGATAGGTTACATCACTTACTGAAGTGATGGGACCAGAACTTAACCTCAGATCTTTCTTATTCTAACAACATACATTTCCTGTCCCTGCCCCCAAACTAGTGCCATTCAACTGTATTTAGAGTAACTCTTCCATAACTGACCTTTCATCAAGTCCTGTGGAACCTATCTCTACAAACATGCCTCTTGAATTAACAAATTCATTCAGCAATGATTTCTTCCTTATGCATATGATCTCTACTCCTACTGAATAACCTCCCACCAGTGATATGGTCTTTAGGGTTGTTGACAAATATTGCACACTCCTTCTAAGCACATAGCAGGATTGCGTTTCCCAGTGCACCTGAAGTTAGACAATACAACCACAGCATTTTGCTAAGATCTTTATTTCAGAAGTTGTCCAGATTATCTTGTGTTTTCATTAGTCAGTATGGATTCTCCACCAGCACCCTGAGGGCAGAGACTTGATTTTGTGCAATATTTAACTCTGAGGCTATGCTTTGTGAGGAGGTATTTTCTGAGTGTTTATTTCACAGGATTAAATTGAAATAATTTTTTGTTATGTTTCTAGAATACATTTTTCTCAGATGGGATTCCCATGTGTGGTCGATTGAGTTGTGGGTCCTGATTCTCCACTCCAGCATGATGGGATTATCCACCCACACCCTTGCCAGGGCCTCAGGCTGAGCCCTGACTCCTCCTTGCCTCCTCTTGACTTTATTTGTGGCCATGTGATTTGCTTTGACCAATAGGATGCCAGCAGACATGATGCAAACAAAGGCCTGGGATGAGCTTGTATGACTGGGCTTGCTCTTGTGCTTTTGTCATCGCTAGTTCAGAAGCTTGAGGGACATTGGGAGCAGAGCTGCCCCTGCTGAAAGGAGACCTACAGCTGGAAGATGGCTGAGCTCCCAGTCCCAGGGAATGCAGTGATAAATACTTCCATGCCATTTAGTTTTGGGGGCAGTTTGTTCTGTAGCAATATCTGACTGATACACGATATCAAAGGGAACAAATGATTTTTATAACTCTTGCTATATGTTGGTTTTGCTCTCGAGGAAGCCTGAAGTCAATTTACTATGCTATCAGCATGGTATATGTGCACCTACAAAAATATTCATGTGGTTCTTCTCAATTTGACCATACAATCAAATTTTATGTATTTTTATTTACTATTTCTATTTTTACAAATGAAAGAAATGGGGGTCTCACTATGTTGCCGAGGCTTGTCTTGAACTCCTGGCTTCAAGATATCCTCCCACTTTGGCCTCCCAAGGTTCTGGATTACAGGTGTGGCCCACTGCACCTGACAAAATCTAATTTTAAATGGTTTAAGGAAATAGAACAATAACCATGTCACCAGCACAGTTTGGGGCCTTACAGAGCTTTATTCCAGACTGAATCTATTATCTTAAGGTAATAATTTGGTGTAATAATAAACTCCACAAAGATCTGTGTAATTTTCTTTCTCCATCTTTAATTGTAGTATAATCACACACAATTCATATAGTTAGTAATTATATGGTACTACTAATCTTCACTTTTAAGAAAACAACCCTTTTGATAATGATTTTTAAAGTTGGAGGTATGACAAAATATTTACATTCAGAAACATTCTCATCAAGTGGTATTAATTTCTTTCAACACCCACAATTTACTTTTAAATTTGTCAAAATCTAGCTATTTTATATATATATATATTTCTTTCAACACCCACAATTTACTTTTAAATTTGTCAAAATTTAGCTATTTTGCGTATATATATTTTTATTTATTTATTTTAAAAGCTTGTCCTTAAAATCCAACTGTTAGTTCCATAATAAAAATTAAAATGAAACATAATGGCGAAAAATCCTTTATTATTCTCTAACTGAGGGTTGGCCAATTAATGGCGGATCACTTGAGCCCGGGAGTTTGAGACCAGCCTGGTCAACATAGCAAGACTCCATCTCATTTTTTATTAAAATTTTTTGTATTACATTTTATGTTAAAAAAAAGAAAAGAAAAAAGCAACTTTTTTTTCTTTTTTTTTTTTTTTTTGAAACGGAGTCTCACCCTGTCACCCAGGCTGGAGTGCAGTGGCGCGATCTCGGCTCACTGCAGCCTCCGCCTCCCAGGTTCCAGCGATTCTCCTGCCTCAGCCTCCCGGGTAGCTGGGATTACTGGCACGCGCCACCGCGCCCGGCTAATTTTTGTGTTTTTAGTAGAGACGGGGTTTCACCATGTAGGCCAGGCTGGCTTCAAACTTCTGACCTCAGGTGATCGGCTCGCCTCGGCCTCCCAAAGTGCTAGGATTACAGGCGTGAGCCACCTATTATAGCCCCATAGGTGAGGCTCTATTTGTTTTTTCCATTCAAGAAAGGATGTCAAACTCCATCGGAGCATGGGTGAATTATAAAAACATAACCGTGCATGTCTCCTAAGTTATTGTAGGCTCTTCACAAATATGCACTGGTATTACTAAGAAATTACTTGCGACACACCTCACTACTTATGAAGACATGCCATTTTATTTTGCATCCATGGTTAAGAACCTCTGCCATAGAGAGGGGTGCTAAACGTCGTGTTATGGTTATGAGAAAGAATTGCTGCATGCATAACCGAGCAATTGGAAATAAAAAAGACCAAAAGAAAAAAAAAAAGAATTGCTTAAGTAATCAGAAAAAAAAAATGGCGTTGTTAAAGAGTTCTACAATTGAGTTTGAATGAGAGAGGAGACAAAGTGACAAGCCCTGGGCTCTTGAGCTAGTGCAAGTTTAAAGAGCTCGCCTGGGGAATTCCTTCACAGTCCCCAGTGGAACCAGTCAAAAGAGCGTCATGCCTTCCGTGTCCCCTGACCCTCCATTCAATCAAAAGCAACAGGCCTGAACAATCACGGAACAAAAACCTCATTGCCCGCGTAACCTTCCAACCCCGGAGCTGTATGGGCCGCTAATCCGCCGCACAAAGCGGGCAGCTGCTCTTTTCTTCTCCCGCGCCCGGGCCCAACTGCTGATCGGCTCTGGAACGTCCCAGTAGCGCGCCGGGGGCCTCCGGTGTTTATTTAGCGGGCTGCTGGCTGCGCCGGGGGCCTCCTGGAGAGCCGGCTCCGCGCCGCCCGCGCGCCCGCGCCAGAGCAGCCATGTACCGGCGCAGCTACGTCTTCCAGACCCGCAAGGAGCAGTACGAGCGCGCCGATGAGGCTTCGCGCGCCGCCGAGCCCGAGCGCCCGGCAGACGAGGGCTGGGCTGGGGCCACTAGCCTGGCGGCGCTGCAGGGACTCGGCGAGCGCGTGGCCGCCCACGTCCAGAGGGCCCGCGCGCTCGAGCAGCGCCACGCCGGGCTCCGGCGGCAGCTGGATGCCTTCCAGCGCCTGGGCGAGCTGGCTGGGCCCGAGGACGCCCTCGCCCGCCAAGTCGAGAGCAACCGCCAGCGCGCCCGGGACCTGGCTGCCGAGCGCACCCGGCTGGAGCGCCAGGGCACCGAGGCGCAGCGCGCGCTCGACGAGTTCCGGAGCAAGTAAGCGGCGGCCATCGGGGGAAACCGAGGCAGGGCGTGGGCCGCCCCGGGGGCGCGGGGCTGGGAGCACGCTGCTACCCACGCAGGGGTGGAGGTCCGTCTCTGGTCCCCTGTCGATCGATGACCTCATCCATGCACGCAGGTGGCACATTTCCTTAAGTTAAGACTAGCTTCTATTTTGATGACACGTCAGTTTACACTAAGTTGTATCATTTACTTTTCATCTATTTTTAAATTTAGATATAACTTGCATGTTATAAAATGCACATATTTTAAGTGCATAGTTCAGTGAGTTTTGATAAATGTATATACCCGTGTTACCATAAACAAGTGAGATATTTCCACTACCCCTGAAAGTTCTCTCCTCCCCTTTCCCAGTTAGTCCCCTTTGCCCCAGACCAGAGGCACCCGTTCTGATTTCTATCACCATAGATTGAGTTTATTCTACAGTTCCACAAAAATAGAATCTTACAGCAAGTATTCTATTGTCCGGCTTCTTTTGCTCAGCACATTGTTTTTGAGATGTACCGGTGTTATTTAATCCTTACAGACTTATCTTTACCGCACCTGTTTTACAGATAAGGCGACTGAGGCTCAGAAAATGTAGGAATTTGGGGCAAGGCCCCTCAGCTAGTGAATTACTGTCCCGGGACTGGAATTTAGGTGTTGGGCATGTTAAGTGTAATTGCCTTCATGGCATGGCAGCTGACACCTGGGAATTAGGCTCACTATGTGTCCTCTAGGGTCTTGATACTCAAAGTGCAGTCCATGGACCAGCAGTATTGGCATCACCTGGGGGCTTGCTAGAAATACAGATTCTTAGGCCCATCCTAGAACTCCAGAATTAGAATCTGCATTTTAACAAGCTCCCTAGGTGATTTGCAGTTTAAAAAGTTAAATGTTGAAGACTAAGAAGCACTGGTCCAGGGCATGGTCTCCCCTCCCACAGATTGAGTAATGTGTTAAAATCACATAGGAGCTGTTTAAAAAAATACGCAATTTGTCAACATTTTTTCAAGTTATAAATGTGTGTGCTCGTTGACTCAGAAGGCCACTTCGAGGAATTTATTTATTTATTTATTTTTATTTTCATTTTTTTTTTGAGAGGGAGTCTTGCTCTGCCGCCCAGGCTGGAGTGCAGTGGCCGGATCTCAGCTCACTGCAAGCTCCGCCTCCCGGGTTCACGCCATTCTCCTGCCTCAGCCTCCCGAGTAGCTGGGACTACAGGCACCCGCCACCTCGCCCGGCTAGTTTTTTGTATTTTTTAGTAGAGACGGGGTTTCACTGTGTCAGCCAGGATGGTCTCGAGGATGCACTCCAGCAGGTATGAAATGGCATGCCTGTAAAGATACTCACTGCAACAGCTATACTGCAACAGGTACACTCCAGCAGGTACACATTTGCAATGGCATGCCTGCAAATATACTCACTGCAGCAGGATCTGCAATAAGCCTGGAACCAAATAAATGCTCATTAATAGGAAACAGGTGCTTCCTCCATGTAATGGAATACTGTGCAGTGGAAAAAAGTATGTTATTGTCATTTAGTTTTTTAAAAAGGGAGAAGAGTAGAGTTTTTTTGTTTTGTTTTGTTTTTGTTTTTGTTTTCTTGCATAAAAAGAATTTCAGGACACACACAAAGACACACGCACAGACACACACATAGGCACATGCCCCAATGACACTGGCTACCTGAGGGGGATAAGTGAGTAGGAACTGGGCAATTGGGAGACAGAGGTGGGAAGGAGACTTTTAACAGAACGTCTTTTTATATCTTTAAAAAAATTATTTAATTGTGGTCTGGGTGCAGTGACTCACACCTGTAATCCCAGCACTTTGGGAGACCGAGGCAGGCAGATCACTTGAGGTCAGGAGTTCGAGACCAGCCTGGCCAACATTGTGAAAACCTGTCTCTACTTAAAAAAATACAAAAATTAGTTGGGTGTGGTGGCACACGCCTGTAGTTCCAGCTACTCGGGAGGCTGAGGCAGGAGAATCACTTGAATCTGGGAGGCAGAGGCTGCAGTGAGCTGAGATTGTGCCATTGCACTCCAGCCTGGGTGACAGAGCAAGACTCTGTCACAAACACACACACAATTATTTAACCATGTAAGAGATTCATCCATTTAAAATTTCATAAATGAATTTTAAAATACAGATGTTCAGGCCCTACCCTGGACCTCAAGTGGGGTCCAGAAGCTTAAACATTTTTAATGAGTGCCACTGGTCATTCCAGCCAGATTTGGGAACCCCTGGTATAGGGTAGTCAGAGGATTTCTCCAAACCTGCTCTATATTTGAGTTCCAGTTTCTCAATCTGAATCCTGGGCAGGTTATTCAATGTTGTGTTCTGAACACATTTATTAAATCACATTTATTGATTCGATTCCTGTCAACTCTTTTGAGGTTTAATCTATAGAAACAGACTTGGAACTGGTAGAAGGGACCTGAAAACCCACTTGTTATGGCACTTCATGGGGAAACTGAACCTGGGAGACGGCCTGTGGGTGATAGAACTTGAACCTAGGTTTTCTCACCCTGGGCCTATGCTCTTTTGGGAACACTGTATCTTGAGAGAATGTGTTCTTGGACTCCTGCAGTGTAAGGCCCAGAAATAGGACCTCATTCAGATGAAGCTCATGTTCTCCAAAGCAAAGGGGGAAAGTGCCCTGTGGCTCAGACATCCAGGGCAGCTTAATGGGCCATCAGGATTCCCTGGATGGCCTTTGTATTGGCATTAGACCATAGTCTACTGTACTTTGCCTGGCAAGCATGACATCCATGAGTCCTAGTTGAAGGAAACGCCGTGTTGGCTTTTCCTGGTCTTTACTGATTGCACTTGGTTCTGAGTTATACGCCCATCATGAAGCAGTTCCTTCAGGCTCTGTGATTTATTTAAAATTCATATTAATTTATTCTCTCCCTTTGCCCCCTTGGAGAAGTTTTGACATTTGGATTGTGGTAGTGGGAATTGCAAATCATTATAGAAATCACGCTCATCCACATCCATAGGCACACACACATGCACATACATGCCAAGCTTGAGTTTACATTCCAGAGGTGAGTTGATGGCTAGCTAAAGCCAGGGGAAAATAATGCAGCAATGGGCTACTATGTGCAGCCTTGGTTCCATGCTAGCACTAGTCATAATCTCTACCTGGCAGTTGAATAATTTCAAAATCAGGTCTTTAACAGGTCAAAGACTAAACGAAACACTAAATAAAGCAAGAATGAAATAAAAACAAAACTATCAAAATACAATGACAGATTCAATTATCCAAATCGTTGAAAACTAAAAATAATTTATGTAAAACAGTTAATTGAAGCCAGTTTTTTCATTTTATGAATATACTTATATGGATATATACATTATCATGAATTCTTTGTAGTGAAATCTCTCTCTCTCTCTCTCTTTTTTTTTCTTTTTTTCAAGACGGAGACTCGCTCTGTCACCCAGGCCGGAGTGCAGTGGGGTGATCTCCCCTCACTGCAAGCTCCGCCTCCCGGGTTCACGCCGTTCTCCTGCCTCAGCCTCCCCCGTAGCTCGGACTACAGGCACCCGCCACTAAGCCTGGCTAATTTTTTTTTTTTTTTTGTATTTTTAGTAGAGTCGGGGTTTCACCGTGTTAGCCAGGATGATCTCGATATCCTGATCTTGTGATCTGCCTGCCTCGGCCTCCTAAAGTGCTGGGATTACAGGCATGAGCCACCGCGCCTGGAAGTCACTTCTCTTTAATATAATATCTAGACTTGTCTTTACAGCATGAAAATTACCCACAATATCAGGTTAATATGTTGATCGTCAAATGTGTTCTTAAGCTATGGAAACTCTTAGATATTTCCAGCAGGAAAGAGCAATGAGAAAGTTAGATTTGATTAACAGTTTTATTCTCAAAGCTAATAATACACTCAAAAACTAAGTTCTGGCTCTGTTAGGGCAATACACAAAATAAACTACTACATGTAACATCCTGGTATGAAATGTAAAACTTGTGCAGAGATGTTTAGTTTCCTAGATGGAACTCAGCTTCGCAGATGGTTTTAGATCTGGGAATGTGTGCACATTGCACATATTCATAATTGTTCTTCCTTCAGTTCCGGACTTTTCCTTCCGAGAACACAGTGGTGTGATTTTCTAGCATCTTTCATGGTTGAAGAACACTTGACTTGAACCCATGGCATGGGCATGCAAGGGCACAGAAAACTATGCTTTGTGGGTTGGGCTCAGTGTTAATTAGGATTGCTTTCAACTATAAATGACATAAACTCCAAATTGACCATGGCCCACTTCAGACCAATTAGGATGGCAACTATAAAAAAAACAAACAAACAGAAAATATGTGTTTGTTAGGATGTGGAGACATTGTGGACTGTTAATGGGACTGTAAAATGGTACAGCCATTGTGGAAAACAGTATGGCAGTTCCTCAAAAAATTAAAAAATAGAATTACCATATGATGCAACAATTCCATTTCTGTACATATACCCAAAAGAATTGAAAGAATTGAAAGAGGGTTGTTTTTTTTTTTTTTGAGATGGAGTCTCGCTCTGTTGCCCAGGCTGGAGTGCAGTGGCGCAATCTCGGCTCACTGCAAGCTCCGCCTCCCGGGTTTACGCCATTCTCCCGCCTCAGCCTCCGGAGTAGCTGGGCGCCCGCCACCTCGCCTGGCTAGTTTTTTGTATTTTTAGTAGAGACGGGGTTTCACCGTGGTCTCGATCTCCTGACCTTGTGATCCGCCCGCCTCGGCCTCCCAAAGTGCTGAGATTACAGGCGTGAGCCACCGCGAATAGCTACTTGTATACACATGTTCGTAACAGCATTGTTCACAACAGATAGCTTCCTAGATAGCTCCCTAAAATGTAGCAGCAACCCAAGTGTCCATCGACAAAGGAATAGATAAATAAAATGTGGTGGATACATAGAATATTATACACCCTAAAAAAGGAAGGAAATTCTGACATATGCTACAATATGGTTGAAACTTGAAGACATTATGCTAAGTGAAATAAGCCAGTTACAAAAAGAAAAATATTGTATGATTCCACTTACATAAGGTAGTTGGGCTAGTCAAATTCACAGAGACAGAAAGTACAATGGTGGTTGCCAGGGCTGGGGATGGGGAGAATGGGGAGTTAGTATTTAATGGGTACGGCGTCTCAGCTTTGCAAGATGAGGAGTTACAGAGATGGATGTTGGTGGTGATTTCACAACATTATGAATGTATTTAATATCACCAACTGTATACTTAAAATGGTTAAGATGGTAAATTTTATGTTATGCGTATTTTACCACCCCTGCCCCCCCTCCACACACACACAGAAAAAAATCAGAAAAAGTGATAGTGGCTTACCCAAAATGTCATTGGCTTATCCAAAATGTTTCTCGCTTGTGTAAGGTCTGGTTAAGCAGTTTAGTATGATGCTCTACAGTATTTGGGACGTGGAAGGTTCTGTGTGGCCTTCAGGAAGGCAGCATTCATGTTTCTGGCTGCAGGATGGAGGGAGGGATGGAAAATGAGAAGCAAAGGGCACACATACACCATTGCTTACTAAAGGTATCTGAAAGCTGCCATGCAGACTTAGGCTTCCATCCCATTGGTCAGGACTTTGTCACATGGCCACACCTGGCTGCAAGGAATGCTGGAAAATGTAGTCTCCCTTCTAGGCAGTCCTGTGCTTGCCAAACATCAAGGGCTCAAACTCCTGAAGAAGGCGAGAATGGGCATTTGTGGGTCACCTTATAGGGAACAAGGGGAGGAGTCATTTAGGAAGGAATCTTCTCTCTTCAGGGTTAAAATACCCGCAGAGGGAAACCTTCATTCTGACCAGAATGATTTCTGAAGTCTGTGCTTCCCCAATCCCCATCATTTTCTAGAAGTCCAGAAAGAAATTGACTAGGAGAAAAAAACCAAGTAACAAACAAACAAAAACACCTGCTCCTAGTATTTGTTGCTTTCTTAATCTTGTGAATGTTTAAATTGGGGGAGTTCGTTTCTCTGTCCAGACAATATAGCATGGTTATCAAAGCACAGTTTTGGTGTCTAACTCAAGTCTCAGGTCTGACTCCACCCTTCTCTTAGTTTGGAGTCCACCAGAAGCCAAGCCTGAGACAGGAATTTGAGGGCAAGTGGCTTCTTTGGAACATGTCCTCGGGGAACACCAGTAGGGGAGTTAAGAGGTGAGACAGGAAGGGAAGACAGCCAGTGTTGAGTGCACTAGCAAGCAAGTTCCCATCATGGGCAACTGGAGCTCCACTTGCTGGGTATAGAACGTGCCTCAGTTGTCCCAGCTGAGCAGAAAAGGAGCTAGGGTACTTATGCTCCAATTTGCCTCTTTCAGAGTTTGGGGGCTGCTCCCAGAGGCCCTAACTCCTTGGCATGTCCAGCCTGCCCCACCCACTTGCCCAGAGGAGGCTGTCGCTGTGTGGGGAGTGATGCTGCTAGGAGGAGGGCGAAGTGTTGGGAGCATCTGCCTGAGTTTCCTCATCTTTAACGCAGCACTAACAATAACTGCTTTCTTCTAGGGTGATGTAAGGATTAAATGACATAATCTGGAAAAATTGACACATTACATGTGTCAGCAAATAAAATAGTATAGGAAATCCAAGTACGGTCAGGTTAATGGTGGTGTAGATTGTGCAGGGCAGTCTCCCATCTCTGCCACTGCTGCACTTGGGTTTTAGATAGGCCAGGATATAATTCCCTCGTCCTTGGGGTGGCTGGGAATAAGACTGTAGGGGCTGGGGTTGGGGCCTTCAGGCTGGGAGTCTCCTATTCGGCTAACTGCCCCTGGTTACTCCATGCAGTTTGTAAATGTTACCACTTTCTGATTGGGAGGCAGTTGGCTAGGAAATGCAGCATTCATTAGCTACTACTTTAAAATTAAGACCCTCTCCTCAAAGGAGAGGGCATCGTACCCAGGTTGAATTTAATGCTTATTATGTGATCCATACATATGAAAGCACGGTAGCCACCCAACTCTCACTTACGTGTCCAATTTGCAGGTACGAAAATGAGTGTGAATGTCAACTCCTGCTAAAAGAAATGCTTGAACGGCTTAACAAGGTGAGCGGAACACATCCTTGGGCTTATGTAGCTTAATTACAGTATTGAACGGAATGGTGGAAGTGCATGTTTTACATGCTTCTCTTTGTGTTACTTTAGCGGTCACTACTTCTTTTGCAGTCACTCTCTCTCGACTTGTTAATTTCAACTGCGTCTTTGTGAGTGAACTCACACACCCATACACACACGCCTCTCTCCTGCGAGAAACACAGGCCATGAAGCTTGTTGGCTATGCTAGGCCTGTGACCTGCTGTGACCTAGGCATTGTGACCTGCTGGCGTCACAATGACAAGAGGCTGTTTTACCTGTCATACCGATCCCCAACACTGAATTTAGGAAGGACCTTGCTTTGGGCAGTGGTTATTTGGACACAGCGATACCTCTGTCTTGTTGGCTAAGAGTTTTGAGATTGCTGCTCCACAGGAGAAGTCTCAAGAGAACAGAGGAAGAAATTTCTACTTCCCCTAGAGCGCCCTCTTATAGCAAGACCAATAGCCCCAGGGGAGATGCCAGGGGTTCTTAGCCACTTGACTTTCCTGCAGGGTTATGTGGAATTGATCTTTGCAGAACAGGGGTGATTTCCTTCTTGGGATTCTTCATCATCATTCTCACTAACTGATTGGATTTTCTGCTTTTGCCAGGAGAATCCCACCACCAGAAAGCAGAATGATTCTGGATCACCAGGGTTGTACAGAACCAGGGATGGCAGATAGCTTTAAGCATGGCCCTTTTCTGATCATTTTTGAGCTCAAATATCACAGCGGAATGATCCATGGAGACTATTTAGTGGAAGGGCTGCTTAATTAGGGCACATGGGCTGCCCTTCCCCACCCCTTCCATGCCTACAACTCATCAAAATTGCTGACAAAACCGCAGACTCTTCCCTGCCATGCCCAGGGAACTCCAGGCAGCCTCTTTGGACAGTCAGGGTTAGCACGGGATGTTTGCCGTCCCTTCACTTTGTCCAGCCTTTGCTGTTTAGGATTACTCTGCTGGTTGAGGGGAAAATCAGAACTAGAATCTAGGGAAACCCAGTTTTGCTTTGTCTATGTTACCTGCCCCTCTGCTTGTGAGCACGTATAATATGTTCAAACTAGGACAGTGTGAAAGAGGGTGCTGTCCGTAATTACACAAGTCAGTCAATGCAGGCTGGGACTGTCTCAGGCCAGCTAGTAGGACACGTGGGCACCCTAGATAAAAACACAGAGATGGCAGTGAGAATGCGCCTCAGGAGGGCCTTGAGGACACACGCTCAATAGTTGGCCTAGAGAACGATGGCCTTGAGCCTGTTGGACGTCTGAGCTGGGAGCTGGGAGCTGGGAGCTGGGCCTTAGTAGTGTCTGACGTAACCCTGCTATTCTGTTGACACCTGTAGATCATCCCCATTCTTCTGTTTGGTGGCAACCTCAGACTGCCAGAACATGGCCTTCAGACACGGGGCCCTAGCATCCTTCACAGCACCCTGCAGGCCCTCCCAGGCCCTCTCCCCAACACTTCCACATGTTGTCTTGTGAGCATCTGTCCTCACTGCGTGCAGGGCTTTCTCCTCACTTGTCACTCACGCAGTGCTATCCTGGGTACTCTTCAAATAAAGGGGAAAAAGAATGGGGTTCCTCTTTTATCCTTGATGGAAAATGACAGTGAGTTTAAAAAACAAGCTTAAACTTTCTGTTGTTTTTCTCTTTTTTTACAAAAGCGATCCATATTCTCAGTAGAAAAAATAAAAATAAAGCAACATAGATAATGAAAAATACGGAAAAAGCATCGCATAGTACACCTTTATGTATATTGTGACATAGAGTGTGGACATTTGAAGTATCAGCCCTGTAAGAATATTATGAAGGTTCTGGGGAAAGATGCTACCAAGAATTTGGGTGACACCAGCACAGGGAATTGGCATGACTGGCCCCTGGGTCCAGGTAAGACAGTACTGCCCACAAGTGAGCTGCACAGCCCCAACGAGGAGTGTAGCCTGTGATTAGGAACCGCCTGCTACTGCTGAGCATCTGCGAGACTGTGGGCCAATTGCCTTGTCCCTCAGAGCCTCAGCTTCTTCATCTGTGAAATGGAACCACAATACTCCCCACCCACCATAGGAGTGAAAGTCAATGTGTCTAGTGAGAACTAAATGATGTAATAATGTGTATGACTTGCCCATCACCTGGTGGCGCTCAATCCCCGGTCACTGTTATTATTACAGAGCACTTGATGTGATAGACACCAGCTTGATTTTCTCCACAGTGTGGGTGCAGAACCCTGGTGAAATGGGAGGTGACTTTAGAAAGTGCATGGAGGAGTGATATTTAATACTTGTGAATTTTTTAGGATTACCTGTTATTTACAGCAGATGACATATAGATTTCCAAACAAATCTACGTAAAAATGAGTACATTTAAAGACAAATACAGAGTGAATAAGATGCAGGTAGTCCTTGGATAATAGTAGAATTCATAAACACAGTAGGCAGATGCAGGGAGCTGGGGAGGGCTTTGTGCAAGCCTGTAGGAGCCTCAGAACAGCCTGTGGTTATTGGAGGGGCAGGTTTTATTCTCAGAAATGACCTAGTCCAAATTCTTCTCTGGGCCAGTGAGGAAACTCACCCTTGGTGAGGTGAAATGACTTCAGAGCCTTGCAGCTCAGCTGCAATAAGTGTAGACAGGAGTTGGGGTCTTTTGTGTTTGTGGTTCATTCTCTACCTCCAAAGAATAGTCAGGGAATCGATGTACTCAGAGGCCAGACACGAAGCCAGAGAGTTCTTGGCAATAGGTGGCCCCATGGACCTTGATGTTAGTGTCCTGTCCACATACCCTGGGCCATCCCAGTGGTCACTCAGACATGCTGAACACCCTGATCACTGCCTGCATCTCGGGCTCTGGGAACATACATGGCCCACATGAGTACAGTCCAGAAGCGCTGGGTATTAACACCTCAGGAACAACCCTCAGCTGCTGTGGACCAGGATAGGTGGATAAGTTCCCCATCCCTCCTAGCGACAGTTCAGAGTCGTGTTCCACATGGTCCCTCAGAGGGACCCCAGCAGGACTGAGCTGTCTACAATGGCAACCTGCTCATCACACTCCTTCATTGGTTCCCTTCCCTGGCTCACTTCCCTCCCTTCCCTGTGCCTCCTGGGATTACCTCCCAGGTAAGTCACAGGTACCCAGTCTTTGCCTTGGGGTCCACTTCTGGAGAACCCAAATAGTCCCTCAAGGGCAGGACCAGGTGAACACTGGACCTTTTTGTTCTCTGCTGAGATCATCAGATGACATGAAAGAGGCTAAAATTCACATCGCATCAGCTGGTCGTGTGAGTGATTTTGGCCTGCAGGTTTTGGGTATTTTCTTACATCAGATCAACGAGGTTTTACCTCAGTCTCAGTGCCCATTTCCTTTGGTCTCACTTGTGGAAGGGATTCATCCCTGGATGTGGCCATGGGACATCACTGACCCAGTCTTTGCATCCTACTTGGAAGACAGCGCAATGTATGTGAAAGGACTGATGGCCCCTGCCTTCACAAAACCACCATGCATTTCTTCATGCTGCACATGTAATCAAGCCTACAGAAAGAGCTCCTGTAGTTTTATCAGCCAGATAAGTTATAGCGGGCCACTCTTTGCTATGCACTTGGAAGTGAAATAAACTCCTCAATACGTTACCTACAACCTATGGCCAAAGTTATTCAACTTCTCAGCCTTTTGATGTAGTAGGAATTCCAGGCGACTTTAAAATATTTGGGTTTGCTAACTTCTAGAACTCATGGTCACCAAATATATACATATGAGATTACTGGTCTGCTATGATGCCTGATTGGCTTATCTTAAGGAAATTGTAAGCAGCAGACTTTAAAATCTTCCTCTCTTTTTTCTTTAAAATTCCCAGAATTTTAAAATGATGTGGCTTCTAGTCAAATGCTTTCACTTAAAAACAATTTTAAAAATATTTAAAGACTGACATATACGCTTTTTCATTTAATTCATGTGTCTCTAAAACGTGCCTGCGGAAAGCAGCAAGAGGCCAGGGAGTTTAGGGGATAAAATGGTGCGGGCATGGAGCCCTACCTTCAGGGCTGTGCCTTTTTATGTCCAAGAATTCCTCTGAGTCCGGAAATGAACTTCCAGAGAAGGAGATGAAACTGGGAAGGAAGAGGAGGAGTCTGGGGGTGGAGAGGCAAGAGGAGCAGAGGAAGAGTCAGGATGAATGCAAAGGGAGAGAGAGCAAAGTTGAGGAGACTGAGGCAGAGGCAAGAGAGAGGGTGGAGAGATGTAGAACTTGCCCAGTGCCCTCCTTCAGGCCAGCATTAGCACCTGGAAGAACAACCTTAGCATTTTTGGAAAGGTGTTTGACATCCAGAGTTGGAGGAAAAGTGTTTTTTAATTAAATTCCAGCTAACTAGAAATCTTAATGAACTTAAATACCCATTCTTTAGCAGTTGGGTTTTTTAATGGAGTTTCTGGATCCCTGTGAATAGGTAAGTGAGGCTGTTTTTTTTTCACCCTTTTAAATCCCAGACATTTGAGTTAAAAAGGGCTGATTTTCAATAATGCTCCAAATTCTAGTTATTTCTCCAGCTCCTTTCTAAAAACATGGCTGTAAATAGTCTAGATTAGTGGTTCTAAAACTTCAGTGTGCATCAGCGTTACCTGGGGTGCGGCAGGGGTGGGGGGCACATTAAAACCCAGACTCCTGGACCTCAGCCCCAGAAATTCTAAGCCAGTAGGTCTGGCATCTGTTGGAGTATTTACATTTCTGATCCGTTCCCAGGTGTTGTGATCCAGGGACCACATTTTGAGGGCCACTGGTCTAGATCTAGGACACAGGCAATATCAGGGTTGGAATGTTTTGTAAAATTAGACTATTGACCCATAATCTCAATTCAGAAAAATCTAGATGATTCTGCTGGTGAAGCTTCTGAAAATTCAGCTGACAACATCCACAGCATAATAAAAACACAAGCGTCTACACATTTCTGAGTTCTGGCACAAACAAAAGAAAACACTTCCAAAACAAATTTTCCTCAATGTATCAGCAACTGTACATTCCAGTGGCCCCTACTCACCGTTGGGGGTTTTGGGGTCAGCTTATCAGGTGATTATCTTCAAAGCAGGACAGTGTGCTTGCAGAAACATCTGCTTAATCCCTATTTTAAGAATAACTATTGACTGGCCTTTTACTATCACTATGAGCAATTTTAAAGATTTAACTGATGGGACTCAGTGCTGGTGGTTTTAGCACAATCCTAGGAGGGAGGTGGGGAAGAATGACAGGCACCTCAAAGGACGGAGTCAGGGCTTAGCACTCAGCTCTTGGCTAGTAGAGAGAAGCCCACGGCAGGTTCCAGGCCCATTATCTTCCACTAACTTCCATTCACGAGCTCAATGACGCACTGCATCGGTCTGGCCTCAGCCCCGCATACATGGAGGGAGGCTCTGGACTTCAAGGTGCATTTTGGCAGAGCTCTCATGTTGCATGGAGTTGCTTGAAGAGTCTCTGAGGGAAGAGGGCAGCTGAGCAAGGGGGATGCCTGTGGCCCCTTGGTTTTGCTTCAGTACAGTGGCTTTCATGGACTGCTTTGTTCAAAGGATGGCACATGTGGCTTAACAAAAGTTTGAGGACCAGTGACCCCTAGGGTCCCTTCTATTTCTAAAATTTGGAATGTTTGATTCCTTTTAAATAATCACACAAAGGGTCCTTGAAGCCCTGTTTCTAGTCATTCAGCTTTGTGGCTCAATCATGGATGCATTTTGGTAAGAGTGATTGAGAATTCTGTATCCCACCCCATCCTCAGCAGTCTTAAGATGGGCAGAGGGAAGATAGAACAACATCCACCCAATACTCCTGCACGTCGGGCCCAGATTTAGCCAGGCCTCTCTGAGGGTGTGGTCCCCTCCCCGGGGCTGAGAATCACTCCACAAGGAACCATTGCCTTTGAAGGGAGTGGTGATGCCTCCGGGAACACTGTGATTGTCTTTCCCATCATGTGGTCCAGCTGTCAGTCAAGATGGTGGTCATGTGACCCGTGCTGGCCAATCACAGCTCTCCTGAGGGAGGGCTGCAGGGATGAACTGATTCAGAGCTGGGTCACTCTGAGGACAGGTCCTTGACTCCTGCTACTTAGATTCCTGAGACTGCCCTGGTTTCCGTCTTTCCTGAGGTCTGGTTGTTTTTTTGTATTTTACAAATTACCCAGGTCTTTCTGAATCCTCCACCGTTTTCTGTTGCTGGAAAGATTCAGGCTTCCCTTTCCACCATTTCTCTTACAAAAGGCTTCACAGGCTTGTGAAATACTTCTGGGTATTTCAGAAGACCAGGCACCAGGATCTCCAAGGGGTCTGCCCACTTCCCCTGGGGTAGGAATGCCTCGATTTGCAGGAGTGCATCAGTTTGGGTCTGATCGCCCCGGGCTGGGTAGCGCACGCCTTCTGGAAGAAGAAACGCTACAGCTGAGTTTTCATTAGACCCTCCCTCACTGTCGTCACTGGGTTGCAGGATGTGAGGACCCATCATTAAGGGCCCAGAATGGTAACCCCCTGAAGGCAGAGCTCTTTAAAGGTCAATGGCTAATTAATTAAACACATGAATGAGCTCAGAAGCTAAGTCCCATAGTTAGATTTCATATTCTTGTAGTTTGGACAGTTCAGTGTCCTGGATCTGGAAAAATGTTACCCTTTTTGTAATTTGGTTCATTCTTCTATTTTTGATTTAAAACAAAAAACCCAAAAAACTTCAGACCATGTGTAGATTTATTGAAGGGAGTGGTTTTCCCAGAAGCTCTAGCTTCTCCCAGTGGACAGCGGTGCTGGTGGCAGCAGGGGCCCAGTGCTAGGGCCAGGAATCAGGAGAAGCCTTGGAGAGAGTAGACAGGAGAGTCCAGGGACCGGGGTGAGGAACAACTTTGGACACTGGTGTCCTTCCCCGTTCTGTCGAGGGCTCCTTACCTGGGGATTCACCCTGGAGCAGAAACCTGGAGGAGCACTGAGGAGGAACAAGATCTTCCATTGCCGAAAATTGCTCCCACAGAGCCGTGCCATGCAGTATGGCAGCCACCAAGCCGCACGTGGCTGTGGAGCACCTGCAATGTGGGGAGTTTGAATTGGGATGTGTGATGAGTGTAAAATACACAACAGTTTCAAAAACCTGATCTGAAAACAAGAATGGAAAATATCTCACCACTAACTTATTGATTACATGATGACATGATAATATTTTGGGTATACTGGGTAAAATAAAATATATTATTAAAATTAATTTCACCTGTTTCTTTTTATTTTATTTAATGTGGCTACTTCTAGAAAGTTTAAAATTGGCCAGGCACGGTGGCTCATGCCTGTAATCCCAGCACTTTGGGAGGCCGAGGTGGTTGGATCACCTGAGGTCAGGAGTTCAAGGCCAGCCTGGCCAACATGGTGAGACACGATTTCTGCTAAAAATACAAAAATTAGCTGGGCGTGGTGGTGCACGCCTGTAGTCCCAGCTACTTGAGAGGCTGAGGCAGGAAGAAACGCAAAAGGAAATGTTTTGTTTGTTTGTTTTGTTAGTTCATGTCTTTTATCAGCTCATACAGTTCCTTGTCTTCTGCTTTGTTGAAGCAGTAAGTCAGACAACATTTGCCACAATAATGTCTGTCAAAGTGGCTTGCCATAAACGCTCCAGCACCACATTCCTCAGAAGGGCACTCTTGATGAAGGTGACTAATTTTGCCATTCTCATCCACCTTAATATTTTTAATATTATAATAATTAATAATAATATTTCAGGACAGCCAGCTTAGTCTTCTTTCTCTTGTGCTTACTCTTCTTGGGGTGGTGTTAAGACTTCTTCCTTTTCTTAGCACCACCACGAAGTGTCAACACAAGATGAAAAGTAGACTCCTTTTGAATGTGTAGTCAGACAAAGTACATCCATCCTCCAGTTGCTTTTGCTAGCAAAGATCAGTCTTTGCCCATCAGGAGGAATTCCTTCCTTATCCTGGATCTTGGCCTTTACATTTTCTGTCGTATCTGAGGGTTCAACCTCGAGGGTGATGGTCTTCCCTGTAAGGGTTTTCGTGAAAATCTGCATTTTGGTGGCGGCTTCACTACAGATGGCTGATTGAAAAGGAAGGAAATGTTTTAAGATATATTCCTAAGGGTTGCACATTAACTAATTTGATCTTATACAACTCTCAAGTTCTGCAAGATAAAATCTTCAGTTCTCTTGGATAGATAAAAAAGCTTGAGAAGTTTGAGCTGGATGAGGGTTGGCCACTCCCCTACCATCTTGCTAATGCTTCAGACCAAATTCACACAGAGAGAGATTTGTTAAATATTAACATTTATTGTGATGCAGGCCCCCAGGGTCCACACAACCTTCTGTGTAGGCTCCATGAAGTCTCAGCTCTGGTGTCTTAGGTGCTAAGAGAACACTTTGCATGGAAAGCTCATTCAAGGCAGAAGCTACAATAGAGTCAGAATTTCAGGATCCTTCTTGTCAGCATCAGACAATCAGAAATCTTGCTGCACCAGTGGTCTTTCACAAGAGCAACTGAGGAACCAAGTGCCTTTTATATTTATTTATTTATTTATCTATTTCAAGATAGAGTTTTACTCTTGTTGCCCAGACTGGAGTGCAATGGCGTGATCTTGGCCCACTGCAACCTCTGCCTCCCAGGTTCAAGCGATTCTCCTGCCCCAGCCTCCTGAGTAGCTGGTGTTACAGGCATGTGCCACCACGCCTGGCTAATTTTGTATTTTTAGTAGAGATAGAGTTTCTCCATGTTGGTCAGGCTGGTCTCGAACTCCTGACCTCCGGTGATCCACCTGCCTCAGCCGCCCAAAGTGCTGGGATTACAGGCGTAAACCACTGCGCCTGGCCCCAAGTGCCTTTCTTAAGAGAACAGTCTCAAGGCCTTGCCAGAACTGAAACCCTAGTAGCACAAGGGTGGGGAGTGTCTCTACATCTCATGGCCAGTCCACATATCGTGACTGTCATAACTCTGTTCATGCGAGCGTGGACAGTGTCTCTTACATATTTTAGCCAAACCACATGTCCCCCTTGATTAATGAGATCCCATTGCTAATATTCATTATTTTATTAGCAAGTCACTCATAAGTCAGTAAAAATCCATTTCCCAAGGCCTCAGGTGTTGGCAGGTGTGCATGGCAGAGGTATCTTGGGAGAGTGGGGAATCCTGACGAATCCAAGTAATGCTCACCTGTAATATCACACTGAAGATGCCAAAGTATATAAGTCATTTCTGGACATCGTAGCACAATCTTATTAAGAGCATTAAGAATTCTTTCATACCTATTTGGTATATTCAAACTAGATCAATGAGGTAAGAGCCAGTGAATTATCAGAAAGTTTCCTGAGAAAATTCAACCTTTTGTGATCAGTGTAGTTTCCAACCTTAGAGGAACAAATGCTATTCACAAAACAGTCATTCTAAAAAATGCGTTTTTGTATTAAAGATGCATCTTCTCAGGGTAAATGTTAACAGTCCTTGGGAGAAAACTACTAGAATACAGATTTCAGGATTTAAGGGAAAACTCTTTCTTTCAGTCTTAGAAACCCAACTCACTGATGATGACATATAGAACAAATAAAGAGGTTACTTAAATATTAACTTTATTTGGTATGTAAATATACCTAGTGCTCCGATCTTTCTAGATCAAGGTTACTTAACCCTGGCCGTATTGACCCTTTAGGCAGGGGAATTCCTTGTGTGCAGGGTTGTGGGGGGAATGCTGTCCTGTGTATTGTAGGGTATTTAGCAGCATCCCTGGCCTCTACCCACTAGTTGCCAATAGAAGGACCCTACCAGTAAAGTGGTGACAACTAAAAATGTCTCTAGACACTGCCAAATGTCCCCCTGGGGACAAAATCACCCTCTGTTGAGAACTGCTGTTCTAGAACAGGTCCAATGGGCTAAGCCATTGCCTTGCTAGAATGCATAATCTCAGATCCCTCCCAGACCTACTGAATCAGAGTCTGCATTTCAGTAAGCTCCCAGGTGGTCTGTGTGCTCATATACCTGGCTAGCTTTACCCCTACGCTCCATGGTGCCTGTGGCCAGGGATATGTGGTTCTCATTGCAGGAAGCTGATGAAGCCTTGCTGCATAACCTGCGCCTTCAGCTGGAAGCCCAATTTTTGCAAGACGATATCAGTGCGGCGAAGGACAGGCACAAGAAGGTAACCATGACCCCTTGAAGCCCTTCCTCTAGAAAACCCAGTTTGGGTTTGATCAGGTAAGCCCAGGGCACTGTGACTGAAAACAGACTGCTAGAGAGTGGTATACCTTTGTGCATTTTCCCTCGAACCAAATAGGGGTGAATTGGTCACTGTACAGTGCTTAATGAGCCAGACCTGCTTTGAACAGTGGGCAGTAGTGGGTGTGGTTTGAGGGCTGTGGTGTTGCGAACCAGTATCTATATTGTACAGTATAATTTATGAAGTGATTTTATATAGATCCGTCTTCATTAAGCGACAGTCCATCAACTGTTTCTGCTCAGAAGATACATTAAAAAGTCTTGTTTCGGCCGGGCGCGGTGGCTCACGCCTGTAATCCCAGCACTTTGGGAGGCCTAGGCGGGCGGATCACAATCAGGAGCTCGAGACCACGGTGAAACCCCGTCTCTACTAAAAATACAAAAAATTAGCCGGGCACGGTGGCGGGCGCCTGTAGTCTCAGCTACTCAGGAGGCTGAGGCAGGAGAATGACGTGAACCTGGGAGGCGGAGCTTGCAGTAAGCCGAGATCACGCCAGTGCACTCCAGCCTGGGGGACAGAGCGAGATTCCATCTCAAAAAAAAAAAAAAAAAAAAAAAAAAAGACTTGTTTTTCTCTCTGCCTCTGAACCCGTTAATTGCAGGAGCACATTATTCAGGAGCTTCCTCTCCTGCAGTGCTCAGATTCCCCCAGCCTCCAACAGTTCCTCACAGGCCTGACTGTGGCGGACCCTGGCATAATTGAAAGATCAGATCTTGCAGCTGTTTGACCATGGGTGAGTGGCCTAACCTCTCTGAGCTGCTTTTTCATCTTCAAAATGCAAATGCAGGCTCTCCTTCCCAGCAGTGGTGTGGGTGAAGTAGTGTAGCAGACCTGTGGGTGCCTCAGGGCTTCCCTCTTCAGGGACTCTGGCCTCCTCCCACTGCCATCCCTGCAGCTTTGCCTGAGGACTTTCTCCAAGCAGCTGGAGGCTGCTCCACCTGTAGTGGGGAGTTGAGGAACTCCCGTCCCCAGGAGCAGGGAGCAGCCTCAACTGGAACTGATGGGAGTTGGTGTATAAACACCCCAGCTCCCTCTCGCCTTTGTAGACCAACTCTGAGGCTTTTATTCTGCACTGGCACCCAGAGATCCTCACCAGGATTGAGCTCCAGGTGCTCACAGTGGTGACTCATTGGTAATAGCCCTCGCTGACCGCCCTCCCTTCCTGCCTCACTTTCCCACTCCATCCATCATGTTTCCTGGCATCATTGCCCAGTCAACTGTTTATACTCAGATCCCTCTCCCAGAGTCTGCTTCTGCGGAAACCCAAACTAAGACAATGTGGGAACATGGG
Organism: Theropithecus gelada; assembly: GCF_003255815.1. Taxonomy (NCBI): domain Eukaryota; kingdom Metazoa; phylum Chordata; class Mammalia; order Primates; family Cercopithecidae; genus Theropithecus; species Theropithecus gelada. The sequence continues at coordinate 88,928,314 of NC_037678.1, read as the reverse complement.
TACAACCTGGAGCTTGGCAAGTGCTCAGTGAACCTCCAGTTCCCTTCCTACCTCAGTGTGTACCTGCATCCGTACACCAGCCCTGTCTGCTCCAATCAGGGTCCTTCTCACTTTCCACTAGGCCTAGCCATTTCCTCCTCCCCACCCACCTCCTTGCTTCTGCTCTACTTGATGGAATCCTTGGAACAGTGCCTGGGGCAGTTTTGAAGCAGCTCAAAGAATTCTTCCAGGCCATTTAGGATGATATTGATGATGATGATGGTGATGATGATAGCTCACACTGTGAGGCTCCCCTGCAGTATCTCACCGGATCCCGAGAGCAGCCTTGTGAAATAGTGCTCAGGTCAGGCTCCCTATAAGCAGAGCTCTAAGTAGTGATTTTTTGTCACTGATGTCTTAGTGGAGGGCTCTGAGGAGAAGGGGAGGAAAGGGGCAAGACAGGGCAGGGAGCAGAGCAAGGATGTGTCCTCAACTGGAGTCTAGCTGTGGCGTTCTTATGATCCCATGGGAAGCTCTGTGAATTACCACAGCCGGGTCCCTCAAGGAGTCGAGAGAGTTGGTCTTTTGTACTCCCGTGCCATCAGTCATTGGCCTGGGTTGGGGATGAGGCAGGGCCTGGTGGCTTCCTAGACAAGATGACCATTTGTTGACCAAGGGCTGCTTTCTGCAGAGGGCTGTGTCATCTGTTGTTACTCACAGAGCTTGGGATGGGGCACTGGCCGGTAAAGGGGATCGGGCATCCCTACATATAGTTATCCCTGTTTTATAGAAGAACTTGCATTTTAGGAGGTTTAAATAGCTTGCCTGAGGTCACACATAGCCAGTAAGTCTTTTAGTCCAGGCCTGATTGACCAAAGCCCATTCTTTGAAACACTGCTGGTGTTGGAAAGGGTCCTTTGTGCCCTCCAGGGCCTTTTAACTTATTTATTTTTGACATGGGGTCTCATTCTATCACTCAGGCTGGAGTACAGTGGGGTGATCACAGCTTGCTGCAGCCTCCACCCACCCCCAGGTTCAAGTGATCCTCCTACCTCAGCCTCCTAAGTAGCTGGGACCACAGGTGCACACCACAACACATAGCTAATTTTAAATTTTTTTGTAGAAATGAGGTCCTACTATGTTGCCCAGGCTGGTCTCCAACTCCTGGGCTCAAGCAATCCGCCCGCCTTGGCCTCCCAAAGTGCTGGGATTACAGGTGTGAGCCACCATGTCTGGTGAGGGCTGGTTGTTTCCTCTGTTTTTTGTGCCTCTGCCACCCAGGGCTTTGTGAAGACCAATGCACCAATGTAGCTGAAGAGAAACGGTGAAATAAAGCAAGTCTTAGTTTATTCATCTACCCATTGTTCTTGTGAAGATTAAAGGAGACTGAGGGGCCAGGAATGAGCATGGTGCACATGTGGGCAGGCCCACCGACAGCAGCAAATGCATCAATCTCTTCTTCCCCCTGAACCTGGTCATGGTCTGTCCCGTGTGTGATGATGCAGCATGTGGAAGTGTCCATTCCTGTGCTCATCTAGTACTAGAAGGAAAAACCAGCACAGCTCAACTTATAACGAGAATGCTTTCCCTGCCCTAACAGAATCTTCTGGAAGTTCAGACCTATATCAGCATCCTGCAGCAGATCATCCACACCACTCCTCCAGCATCCATTGTGACGAGTGGGATGAGGGAGGTAAGAATTGGAGCAGGAAAAGGCAAACCAGCCCTGGCGGGAAGCTGTATCTGCAGACTCCCAGGGAAGGGCTCACAGGTTGGACTGTGAGGGTGGCCACCAGGGTCCACTCCCCACTCCTGCTTTGTATCCTCATCTGAAGTTTGTTCTTCTGATATTTTTCTTGTACTGTAAATGCCAATATTTAGACACATGAGGATGTAAACTGCGTCCTTGACCATTTTCTTCGGTATTTTCTCTTGAGAATTACGAGCTGTTCTTCCTTGCATACTTTATAAGAAATGACCAAGCTGCTTTCCAAAGCGATGTGCCATTGTTGCATCTCTACCCACAATGCGTGAGGGTTTCTGTGGCTCCCTGTCCTTGTCAGCACTTGGTATGTCAGCTTTTTGGTGTGTCTTTGCTCTTCTGATGGTGGTGGTTTTAATTTGCATCCCCTAATGACTAAGGAAGCTGAGCATCCTTTTGTGCACTTATCTGCCATCCGGATAGCTTCTTTGTGGAAGTATCTGCTGAAGCCTCTTGCCCATTTAAAAAATTGGTTTGTTTCCTTATTCTCCCTATCAATCTGTTCATGAATTTAAAATACAGAGAATCTCAGATAATTAGTGAATATATTTTCAAGACGGAGCTCTGCTAATGATTATGTGAGCCTGTGGCATGGAAACTAGTGGGAAAGGATAGAGATTGTTGAAGCCGATTTGTAAAAACTAAAGATTTGGATATGAAAAATTATTTCCGATATTATGTTCCAAATTCCTTCTTCATTTAGCTCTCTAGCTGCTCAACAGGATAGTAGTTTTTTTTCCTAATATGGTTTATGGAATTTTGTGATGCATAGCATGATATATATATATAAATAGACTGGTGCCAAGTGAGGTGGCTCGTGCCTGTAATCCCAACTACGCAGGAGGCTGAGGTGGGAGGATCACCTGAGGCTAGGAGTTCAAGAGCAGCCTGGACAACATAGAAAGACCCCATCTCTAAACAAACAAACAAACAAACAAGAAACAAAAAAACCCCAAAACACTGGAAATGATGCAAATTAAAATAAAAATGTTACAGTGTCCCTTCTCCAGAGGTTGTGGTAGGCTAGTACAGGGTTTGGTGGATTGGGCAAGAGATAAGGTTCTGGGTCTTTTTGCAAGGATGATCTAGGATGGTGGCTCTCAACCCTGGTGACACTTGCAATTGCCTAGATGTGTGCTCAGGCCATGCTCCGAGTCAATGAATGGGCTGCTCAGGAGGTGGGGCCTGCCCAGGAGCAGCATGCAGACAAGCTGCTGCAGAACCCATGGGCTGGGGTCACCAGCTACCTGAACTTTTTCATCTTAATTATTTTATACAAAGCTAAAGAAATCCCCAAATTTGCTTTAGAAGACACTTTTGAACCCTGCAAAGTATCATCTAAGAGACAGGAAAGTTACCTTTTTTGGCATTCATGAGGATAGTCTTGTCCGAATTGTCCACCAATTACCGTTTCAGGATCCTGTTGTCCTTAGTGGATGTAACCGAGGTTGCTACTAAGGCCTAAAAAAGCTTTTCCGGAAGTCTTAATTTTCTTTGCCAGAGATCCCTTTCCAGAGATGTTATTTTTATTTTTTCAAACCCACTTTTGTCCTCTAACTCAAAGGTGTTTTACATCCGAGCATACCTTTTGAATTGTGTCGTCTATTCCCTTGTAATAAGATCCTTCTAAGTCGTAAGTACACAGACACTGGACTGACTTTGATGTCATCGATCAGCATCACCTGGGCTTGTGAGATGTGCAGAGTGTCCAGCCCAGCCTCAGACCCACTGAGACAGAATCTGCATCTTAGCCAGATCCTCAGGGACTCGTGGGCATACTCAGGCTAGAGAAGCACCAATTGAGAAAGCATCACATCTTTATGAGTCTTAGTTTAGCAATTCTATAGTCAAATTAGACAGTCACTTTCCTGTATGTCTGTGTCACTGCTGCAGCCACTTTGTAAGGTGTTTGAAGCAGAGGCTGCCTGCCATGCATGGGCTTGGACACAGAAACCCTCAGTGTAGACTTGGTGTTTGATTTTGCGTGGCTTCGAGTCAATGTGCTCTGTGTCAGAATGCATGGCTCTTGAGCAGTCAGGCCTTTGTGAAACAATTTGAATATTTTTGAATAAACATGGAAAGGCAGGTCAGGAGAGAGGCACCTGCTTGGCAGAGTGTGGAGAGGTTGGAGGATTTCCTTCCAGCCATTCCCTGGAGCGTCACTTCTCTTTCACCCATTGGGGCTGATGGCTCCTGCTTTGTGCTGCGCTGACATCGGAGCACAGTGTGTGGCTCGCGGCTCCAACCAACCTTCATTTTCTTAGAGAGTGTGCATTCCAGGTTTTCCTTTTCACAGAAGGGAAAACAGAGGCTTTGAGAGTCAAATGCCTTTTCTAGAGTCTCTTAGTAGGTTCACGGCACAGCCAGGTCTAAGCTCTGGTCTCCTGGTACTTGGTCCCGGCGTTTCACACTCCCAGGGAGGTTCAGACTTTGAAGACAAAGCAAAAGCCATTGATGGCTGCGCTGTGGGCCTGGCTTAGTCTCCTCACACTACTATAACAGGACACTATAGACGGGAGGGCCGACAGGCAGACATTTATTTCTCACTGTCCTGGGTGCTGGAAATCCAAGATCAAGGTGCCAGCAGAATTGGTGTCTGGAGAGGGCTCTCTTTCTGGCTTGAAGGTGGCTGCCTTCTTGCTTTGTCTCATGTGACAGACAGACAGGGGGCGGGGGTGGGGGCTCTGGTGTCTCTTCTTGTTCTTACAAAGACCCTAATCACATCATGGGGCCCCCCATCCTCATGACCTCATCTAACCCTAACACCTTCCAAAGGTCCCACCTCCTGAAACCTTCATCTTGGGAGTTAGGACTTCAACACAGAATTCAGGGGGACACGGATATTCCATCCATATCAGGGCCCCACACCTCCTCTGCCCTTTTCCTCTCTGCATGTCCTGTGAATCTGACTCTGGCCTTCTCTGTGCAGGAGAAGCTCCTGACGGAGCGGGAGGTGGCCGCTCTGCGGAGTCAGCTGGAGGAGGGCCGCGAGGTGCTCGCCCACCTGCAGGCGCAGAGAGTGGAGCTGCAGGCCCAGGTACGCTCGAGACTGCCGCATGCGCATTGGGACTTCCCACATGTTTTATGGAGGCGTTACGCGCAGCACACGCATGCAGCTTGAGGAGCTGTCACATGCTGAACATATCGTATGTTCCTGGCAGAAACGGGGTTTTCGGAGTGGGTGACCAAGCGCTCTGCTCTGCCCTGGACTGAGGAATTTTCCAGGACAAGGGAGAGTCCTGAGCCAGTGAACACAGGCATCACGCTCATTCCTGGCCCCTCAGAGGTGCCCCTTGGGACTCCTTTAAGTCATGCCCTCCCCTCCAAGGCTTAGGCTTAGGCTGCCCCAGTGTCTACATCATGCATTCATTTTGCCCAGGTCAAACTTTGTAAGAATAAGAAGAAACGGACACAGTAGGGACTTTTATCCTCCACTTGTTCAAATCTATGCTTCTGTTTTTCTTCTCATGGTAACAGTTCTCCTTCGGAATTTGATTACAACCTGGAAAGAGTGGTTGTATCAGTGTTTGCTTCTAGTTAGAAACGTGTTGGTGGAAAGCTCACATTTTTACCCCCACCCCTTTTGGGTGAAGCTTAATTTGAAAACAAAACAGAAAAGCCCCACGCTGTCCTGTGGCCTGTGTCTTCTTGGCTACTTCCTGGCTCATCTTCCTTGGTTCCTTCCAGTTCTCTCTCTTTCTCGTTACCCTCCAGCAGGGCATTCCGTGGGGACGGCTGGGTTAAAATACTGCACCTTTGTATGGCTCCCTAACCACATTTCCCAAACCAAAAAGTAAGTTGACATTTGGTTTAACAAGTACACGTGGGGACAAGAGAGCAAAACGTGTAAACATCGGATGCTTCAGAAAGCCCGGACCATTTGGACGTTATGTGTTACTCTGTCTCTGCCCTGCCAGGGCCCACAAAATGGGAAAAAATGTGAAGCCACAACTAGATGTTGTGCTTTTTATTGATTTCCAGTGCCCCCATGTCTGCTCAGGATTTCCTTTTGGGACCTTGGAGTTCACATCCTAATTCCCATCCCAGCACACACCACACAAAACTCACAGTAGCAGCAGCTCTTAGGGGCTGCTGGAAGGCAAACCTGGGTCTGTGGTGGTCCCCTGAGCTGACGATCGCAGCAGGAGAAACCAAGTAAGGCCCTTAAAACTCTTCCTTCTTGCGAGAGAAACCCTGGCTCAGGGACCATGTGCGTCATCCTGGTGACTGGGGCGTGTGTGGTTTCTTCTGAGGCTCTGACAGGATAGAATAAGGGTTGTATGTGTTTGTGTATGTGGGGGGTGTGTGTGATATGTGTGGTATGTGTGATATATGTGGGATGCATATGTGAAGTGTGCAATGTGTGTGTCATGTGTATGTGTGTGTGTGTGCTGTGTATGTGAATAGGGATATGGATACAAGCCCAGTCATGGTCCTAGAGACCAGTGTTTTCCAAACGACTAGTGACAACTCATTTTTGGATGTAAAACGAATTCAGTAGAATTGATTGGCATGTAAAAGGAAGTCAACAAAATGCTAGACTAAAATATAATAAGAAAAACAGAGTGTACAGCAAGCCAAAGGGAGGATTTGTTTTGTGAAGCCCTCGTTTTATCTCTACATCCATATGGATATGTTGAAATACACACACACACATCTATCTGATGTGTATGGCTTGCAATGAGAAATGTGGTTTTTCCTGGGGCGGTGGTGTTAAAGTTGAAAACCACTGCCCTAGAGATACTGAGAAAGATGAAGGACCTCAGCCTAGATGGCACATTCCAGTTCCAGGACAAAAAGAATTTTCCTCTATGTACATGTACGTATTTGTTGAATATCAAAATAAGAAATTTCACAACAGATTAACCTGGTTTCTGAGAACATGAAATGAAACTGCTGGTTGGCCACCTGTTTCTGTCCTTAGTGGCTGCAGGAGGGTTTCCTGGCTTTTCTCTGCTGCCCTCGTCTCTAAAGTAGGGTCTCAAGCGTCTCTTCTGTGCTGCCTCCTCCACTGCCATCCTTGGCAGTCTGATGGAGACCTCTTCTCAGAAAAATGATGGTAAAGGCATAAAATAAAGTACAGATAATTTAAAGGAACCCAGGCTGGGCGTGGTGGCTCATGCCTGTAATGCCAGCACTTTGGGAGGCCAAGGTGAATGGACTGATTGAGTCCAGGAATTTGAGACCAGCCTGGGCCACATGATGAAACCCCATCTCTACAAAAAATACAAAAATTAGCTGGGCGTGGTGGTGCATGCCTGTGGTTCCAGCTACTGAGGAGGCTGAGGTGGGAGAATTGCCTGAGCCTGGGGAGGTTGACGCTGCAGTGAGCTGACATTGAGCCACTGCACTCCAGCCTGGGTAACAGAGTGAGACTCCGTCTCAAAAAAAAAAAAAAAAAAAAAAGAAAAGAAACTAACTATATTAAAACAGTTATCAAAATATTACTGAATCATTTTATATAAAATGACAGATGTGCTTATACTCAGTAACAAGCTGTAGCATAGGGCTGATGAAACAGGACTGTGTCCGTTTTCTGCTGTCTTGATGAGTCACCACTAACAGGAGCTTGGAACAGCACCTGTGTCATCGCAGTTGTGTAGGTGGGAAGTCTGGGCGGGTCCTATCGGTTTCTCTGCTCTGGGTCTCAAAAGGTAGAAAGAAGGATGTTGGCCAGCCTGGGCCCTTGTCCGGAGGCTCTTGGGGGAGAATTTGCTTCCAGTCTCATTCAAGTTCTTGGCAGGAGTGAGGACCCTCCTTCTTTTCTGGCTGCTGGCCAGGAGTGGGTGTCAGGGCTGCCCATGCTCTTTGGCTTCAGGCCCCTCCATGTTCAAAGCCGGCAGGGAGCTCTGAACCCTCTTCCTGCGTCTCATCTAATTGAGTTGGACTTATGCGTTTCTCTGACTTCTGTTTTTAGGGCTCCTGTGATTGGGGATAATTTTGAATAAACTCCTTTCCTTAAAAAAGGGTAACTGATTAAGAACCTTAATTATATCTGCAAAGTCCCTTTTTGCCATGTAACATATCCAAGGGTGTAGCACCAAGGGGAAACGGTCATGGGGGCCAAAATTCTGCCTCCTTAGCTCTGATGAAAACCCAGACGTGGCTGGGCGCGCCCGGGAGCTCCTGACTCAGTGGGTCTGGGGAGTTGCCCGGGACGCTGCATGTTCAGGTGTTCCTGGGATGGTTTTGCTGCCGGTCCAGGAGCCACACTGAGAACCACAGGGTAGGGGCGGGTCCCAGGGAGGGGGCGAATGTTCCACCCCGTCCCCCTGTGTCCCAGGCTTGGGCCTCATTTCCAATGTTTGTGGCTGGGTTTTTGCTGGTTTTAAAGGTTTTAGTGGCTTCCTAATGTAGCAGCTAAGCTAGAGCTGAAGGAAGATGTTGACCGCACACCTCTGGGCAGGGCCCACACTGTGGCCGGAACTCGGTGGAGGGCGGGCCGAGGGAGAGCATCTGGTAGCCCCAGGGCCTGGCAGCGCGTTCCGCCTATGGTTAGGGCGTTCGAAGCTTCCCGAACTCTCCACAGCAGGGGTCCTCAGGGTGAGGTCCCCGTCCCAGCAGCGGCGGCACCACCTGGGAACTTGTCAGACATGCAAATTCACAGGCACCCCAGACCATTGACCCAGGAGCTCTGGGGCGGGCCGGTGCGCCTTGTTTTCACGAGCCCTCCGCTTGGCTCTGCGGGCTCGGTCTGGGAGAGGCTGGGCGGAGGATGGGAGAACGGTGCCTGGGCTTGGAGCTGGAAGCCTCTCCTTCAAATAAGTGCACATATACCCCTAAGAGCCCTGGAGGAAGCACTTCGGACAGGTGGAGAGGAAAGGACAGGTAATTCTAGTTCCCTAAATTGCGTGGACTGAGAATTTCTGTGACAGGGAAGTAAAGAAAGTCACTTTTTAAAATTGCAAAGTGGGAGCCGCCCAGGTCTCATTTCTCATTAAAGTCACTTAGCACCATCTAGTGGTTTAGTTTGTGTAAGACAGTGTGTAACGCGTTTCCTTTTATAAAAAAAAAAAAAAAAAAAAAAGAGACCTTGCACCCAAAGTTGTCTGGGGTCCCAAGGACTGAGGTGGGAGTTCGCCCCTCCAGATGGGACTCCCGTCAGGCTCCTGCCTGTGTCCTGCCCTCAGCAGCTCACAGCCCAGTGGGGAGACATATAAACCAGGTAATCTAACGGTCCAGGCAGAAATAGCAGTCACCTGGCTCCAGATAAAGTTCAAGTTGCCACATGGCTCCACCCTTGGAGGAACCGTGGGTCAACCTCTCTTCTCTTTGTCTCCTGACCGCCCCCTGCAGTTTCTGGGACCTGCCCCTTTGCTCATTCCTTCTCTCCTTTCTGGAAGTCCCTTTCCTTCCTCGGTTCCCAGGACCGGTCCTGCCTCCTCCTGGAAGCCTCTTTCTCCCTCCGAGATGCCCTTGGCGTCCCTCCCCTGCTGGCCTGCGGGCTTCTAGAGGAGGGTCCGTGTCTCACTCTCCTTGACCAGGTTGGTGCTGGGTGGCAGTGGATGCTGTGCCACAGTGGCTGTCGTCACAGGCATCTCCATTCCTGTTGAGCTTCTGAGAGGGGCTCTTACTGGTTTTCCTGAACCCCTTTCCTTCTGATGAAAGTTTTAAATTATGGAGCTATAAAAACCACATTGATATAGACAGCAGTCCAGTTTTATAAACCAAGTCATCACTTCACTGGACTCAGCAGAATCCCATAGAGCCTCTGCGACCAGTGCAGGGTTGGAGGGCTCTGGGCCTCATGGTCACGTGGGGGATGGTGGCTGTGGGGGTGCCTAGGGCAGGAGCTCCTCCCACGGTGCTGCAGCAGAGAATCTCCAGCCTTTAAAACATGCAGCCTTCTTCAAACAAACACAAATGCACACCCAAGAAAACACCTCACCCATCCGCCCCCTACCACTACCACAAAAATAACAGTCACCACTTCATGAGATATAAAAAGATTGCACTCCACTTGTAGGGTTAAAAAGATCATAGGTGACTTTCGTGGTCTCTCATTTCCCAGTTTGTGAAGCTTTGTGATTCTATTTACAGTTCAAAACTTTGCTAAGTGAAAACCTGCAAGGAGAGGTCTCTGCGTGGCTCACACTGACTTTCCCATGTCTTCAGAGAGAACACGCTGGTGCTGGCCTGTTGCGGTGTGGGAATGGGGAGTTTGCAGAGGCCCTGGAGTGTGGGTGTGTGTGCATATGTGTGCATGTGTGTGTACTTGCACATTGCTTGCCCGCAGCAGGGAGGAGGCTGAGGTGCGGGGTAGGGGTGGCCTGGTTCTGGGAGGTGTTTCAGACGTTGTACAGGTAGATTCGAATCCTGCTGTGGTATTTATGGGCAAGTCACTTTGCCAGTGTGCCTCAGTTTCCTCATCTGTAAAGTGGAAATATTGACAGCCCCTCCCTGATAAGGTTGTTGTGAGGTTGATGAGTTGGCCCAGCTTAGGACTTACCAGCACCAGCCACTACCCCGGCTCTGGGCTGGGGAACCCACCCCCAAAGGGGATGGCCGCCCCAGAGCTCCTGGGTCAGTGGTCTGGGGTACATTCTCTTCATATGTAATTTTTTCTTTTACTCTTTATTATGGAAGATTTCAAACATCGAAAAGTGACAGATTATAGGTGCTATGGCTCACACCTGTAATCCCAGTACTTTGGGAGGCCAAGGTGGGAGGATCACTTCAGCCCAGAAGTTCAAGACCAGCCTAGGCAACATAGTTAGACCTTGTCTCTACAAATTTTTTTTTTTTTTTTTAATTAGCTGGGCATGGTGGCATTCACCTGTGGTCTCAGCTGCTAAGGAGACAGAGGTGTGGGAATCGCTTGAGCCCAGGATATCGAGGCTTCAGTGAGCCCTGATGGCAGCACTGTACTCCAGCCTGGGCAATAGAGTGAGACCCTGTCTCAAAAAATAAAAGTGAGAATAGTCTGTCTCATGAGCCCTCCTGCCCCATCCCCTAACACATGGCCCCTCTATGTTCTCTATAGCCCCTCACACTTCCCTCACCATGTAATTCCAATGCTTCTTTAAGTTTTGGGCCTCAAAGAGGTCTTTTAAATCCCCATATTCCTTGGAGGTGTTTCCTAGAGTGTGTAAACACTCTGGTGTGGGTGAGATGTGGCTGCACCAGACGTTAGTGTGCGTGACTTGTATTTGCTATGACATGTGACCGTTTGAATCCAGATTTCTTGGGAGGAACAGAAACCGGATCACACTAGCTGAAACAGGAAGGGGACTCTTGTTTTATTCAGAAGTAATTTTAGATTTTTGAAAAGTTGCAAAAACAGCACAGTAGTTTCCAATATGTACCCCTCATCCAGCTTCCTCAAAACCACGGGCCGATGATAAAAACCTGGAAATTAACAATGATCCTGTCCTATTAATAGACTGCACTAAAATCTCACCAGTTGTTCCACTCGTGTTTTTTTCTGGTCTAGATCCTACTCACATTTAGGTGTCATGTCTTGTTTGTCTCCCCCAGACTGGGATGGTCCCCAGTCTTTCTCTGTCTTTCATAACCGTGATGCTTTGGAAGAACCCAGGCCAGTGGCTTTGTGGCACGTCCCTCCTTTTGGGTTTCCCTGATGTTTTCTCAGGATTAGATGGAGGTTCTGCATTCTTGACAAGACCCCCATGGAGTGACGCTGTGTCCTGAGTATTTCATCTTGTGGATGGTCCTCATACCAACCTGATCTCTTGGTTAAGGTGCTGTCTGCCAGGTTTCTGCACTGGAAAGGTACTTTTTTTTTTTTTCGAAGGAGCAGGGTATAAAAGGCAGGGCATGAAATCTGAGAGGAGGTGTGCAAGGAACCAGGAACTGGGAGCTGAGGCTGCTGCTATCTGTCTCCTTTTCCTCCTCTTCCTTCTCTTGCCACGGCTGCCTAATTTCTGTTTGTCTTTGCCTTTTGGCTTCATTTCTCTTCCTCTCCAAATAATTACCTTTCTTAACTTTGCCATGCATATGAAAGCTCGCCATTCCAGAGCGGCAGCCTCAGACCTGTTCATGTGTCCCTGCAGTCTGGAACCTGCCACCAAACTCTGCGATTTCTGAGACCCCTTTCCAGATTCCTGGGAGAGAAGGCGTGTGACAGGCCAGCCTGGGTCAGGCCCACCCCGGTCCTGTAACTCGGCACAGGAGAGTGGGGTCACTTTGTTGCTACCCTACCTGTGGATGGGTGGGGCTGACATCAGACGCAGGGATAACGTGGACTGGACAGACATCTCCCCAAAGTGCTTAGCACGTGTACCTTTTCTTCCCTTCCTCCTCCCTCCTGATGCAACAGATCTATGGCTGAACACCTGCTTTTTTTTTCTTTTCTTTTTTTTTTTAGACAGAGTCTTGTTCTGTCACCCAGTCTGGAGTGCAGTGCAGTGGCACGATCTCGGCTCACTGCAACCTCCGCCTCCCGGATTCAGGCGATTCTCGTACCTCAGCCTCCCAAGTAGCTGGGATTACAGGCACTGGCCACCACGCCTGGCTAATTTTTGTAGTTTTAGTAGAGATGGGGTTTCACCATGTTGACCAGGCTGGTCTTGAACTCCTGACCTCAAGTGATCTGCCCGCCTTGGCCTCCCAAAGTGCTGGGATTACAGGTGTGAGCCACCGCACCCAGCCATCTTGCCAAACACCTTTGAAAGCTACATTTTGACTTGAGGAATTTCATGGTCCAAGGGCATAAAGTGTATAAAGTGAATAATTGGGTTTTGACGGCAATGATCATCTTCCAGGTGTCCAGTAGGTACATTTAGGTCTGGATGTAGGAAATTACTGTTGTGGACATACCTGAAGTTGAATATAGATGCATGTCTCACCCCTCGTGACTCAAAGTGCGGTCCGTGGCCCGGCAGCATCAACATCATGTGGGCGCTGGTGAGCAAGGCGGAGTCTCCAGCTCCCCAAACCTGCTGAGCCAGGCTCTTAACACCCTCAGGCGGCTCCAGTGCATACTGAGTCCAGAAGGGCTGCGCTAGGTAGAAGTGTGGTTTTGTTTGTTTTGTTTTTGAGGACCATGCGTGTCAAATTCTTTCCTACTCAAGAATGAGATTGGAAAAGAGTCATGACTACCTCGGTCTCTATTTTATAAACTTTTAACATTTTTTAAAGCTTCTTAACTCTTGTAATAACACTTAAGCACAAAAGAAAATATTGCAATCAAGAGATGTGGGAAATGTGAGCTGCAGGAGGCTGTGACTGGGGTAATGTGGCGTCACTGTCTTACCAGAAACATCTCGTTATAAGTAGGACTACGCGCCAAAATAATGAGAAAAAGGGTAGTATTGTAAATACATAAACCAGTAACTTAGTTGTTTATTATCATCGTCAAGTATTATGTGTTGTACATAATTGCATGTGCTAGAAGTGCAACTGGCAGCACAGTCTGTTTACGGCGGCGTCCCTACAGACATGTGAGTGAACGTGTGGCTCCATGGCCCTAGGATGGTTGCGGTTGTCACTAGGCGACAGGAATTGTCCAGCTCCATTATACTCTTATGGGACCACCATCCTATATGCAGTCCATTGTTGAGTGCAGTACTGTTATGTGGCACACAACTGAGCATTTATGGGTCTTTATGTATCATCACAAGCTCTTACACTGAATATAAAACTATCTCTTTCTATTTTCCTGCCTTAATTTTTACTTGCTCTGATTAATGTATTTCTCTGACATTATTTTACGTGTACACAAATGCACACACACACCCCTTAGCTACCAAAACATAAATGTAACTCTGCCGATCCAAACTCAGCAGAAAATCAAAGCACCATAGTGACTGAGTGAGAACAAGGAAACTTTTCTCCCACTCAGTATTTCAATAAAAGTAGCATCTTATCTATTCAGTATGCTCTTCTTTTTCCTTATTTTTTGGCTATTGGGTTTATGCTAATTCATTAAGGTCTGAAGAATGTACTTTATTTGAATTATTATTCCACGGATAGCAGGTGTTTTTTTTGTTTTTTTTTTTTTTTTTCCTTTTAGACAGGGTCTCGCTCTGTTGCCCAGACTGGAGTGCAGTGGTGTGGTCTTGGCTCACTGCAGCCTCCACCTCCCAGGTTCAAGTGATTCTCCTGCCTCAGCCTCCCAAGTAGCTGAGATTACGGCGTGTGCCACCACACCTGGCTAATTTTTGTATCTTTGGTAGAGACGGGGTTTCACTAGGTTGACCAGGCTGATCTCAAACTCCTGACCTCAAGTGGTCTGCTGGCCTCAGCCTCCCAAAGTTCTAGGATTACAGGTGTGAGCCACCTGGCCTAGGTTTCATTTTATTTTACCTACAAGTGTGAGCCACCTGGCCTAGGTTTTGTTTTATTTTCTAGGTTTGTCTTCAGACTGCCTTTGGGGTGGGCCTCCTTATGGGTTAATTGCAGAGGGTGCTGATATTAGTGCAAGAAGGGCTGGGTGCAGTGGCTTATGCCTGTAATTCCAGCACTTTGGGAGGCTGAAGCGGGAGGAGGAAGCCAGGAATTTGAAACCAGCCTCGGCAACAAAGCAGGACCCTAACTCTACCAGAACAACAACAAAAAAATTTAGCCAAGTGTGTTGGTGCTTGCCCATAGTCACAGCTATCAGGAGGCTGAGGTGGAAGGATCACTTTAGCCTGGGAGGTGGAGGATGCAGTGAGCCGTGATCACATCCCTGCATTCCAGCCTGGTGACAAAGTGAGATCCTCTATCAAAAAAAAAAAAAAAAAAAAAAAAAAAAAAAAAAAAAAAAAAAGTGTAAGGACACAGGAGCTCAGTTTTCACATTGTTTTTTAGCTTAAGGATTCCAAAGTGATTCATGGCTAATCTCTAATGGGCAGAGAAACACACAAACAAAATAAAACATTCACTGAGTCCAGGTTCCTTTTCCTGGTGAGGTCTGTCTCTTAGGGGAGGAGGGGGATAGATTTTCTTACAGTGTGTCCTTGCCTGCAGACAACAACTCTGGAACAAGCTATTAAAAGTGCCCATGAGTGTTATGACGATGAGATTCAGCTTTATAACGAGCAGATTGAGACATTGCGCAAGGAGATTGAGGAGACAGAGCGGGTCCTGGAGAAGTCTTCTTACGACTGCCGGCAGCTGGCGGTCGCCCAGCAAACCCTGAAGAATGAGCTGGACCGGTATCATCGTATCATCGAGATTGAAGGCAACAGGTGAGAGTGTGCCCTCCCCATCCGGGCCACTTATTCCTTGCACAACTCTTTGTTGAGTGTCTATTATGTGCCAGGCACAGTTCTAGGAAAGTGGGCATGTGGCAGGGAAGGAAACACAACAATTCCTGACCCCATGGGTGCTGGAAAACTAATAGGGGAGACAGAGGATGAAGGTACCGCCAGTGCCGAGGAGGAAGTTCTAGCAGGGAGGAGGGCGGTGGCGATGGGGGTGATGGGAGAATGCTTGCAATTTTAAGTAGGGTGGTCAGAAAAGGCCTCACTGAGAAGCCAGCGTTTTGCTCATAGGCCTCTGGAGACATAAGTGTCCCAGCAGGTGGGATGCCCAGGAGTATTTAATGAGGTGCTGCAGATGAGCTACCTGGCACAGAGCCTGGCACTCGAGGGCACTCAGAGGTGTTGGTGGTGCTTCTGCTGCCATCCTCATGATTCTTAGCACCTTACTGGGTCAGTTTGTGGCTGTCACTATGTGGCTGTCTGGTCTCCTCCATAATGGAGCTGTGACTTGATCCTTACTCACTTTAAGACAGCTGGGAAATTCTGTCTTTCTCTCCAGCTATGTCCGTGTTCATAGCTACAGTGATTTTCCCGGAGAACGGGCTGGGAATTAATTTGTGATTCTTCACTCCAGGCTTGCTAAATTCCTGGGTTTCGACTGAATGAAAAGAGAAGCCCTCCACAACTGAGGTCCCCACCAGGAGCAGCTCCTCCCTTCGCCCTGGGTGCTCTGTCTTGGCTGTGCACAGACGAACGCCTGGCAGGAGAAGCAGGATTTTATTTTTTTTCCTCCAGTGCTGCTCAGTGTATCTGGCATGATTCCACATGATATTTATGTCACAGTGAACACTTTATGCACACATCTGCAAGAATAAGTCTGGAATTGGCATTTCAATGACTTTGTAAACATTTTTGTTTTGAGACAGGGCTTCACAGAAAGCTAACTGGATACCTCTTTTATTTATCTATAAGTTCTGATTTTGGTCTAATTTTAAACTGATAGAAATGTTGCAAGAATAGAACAAGGAACTCCTGAATACTCCAGATTCACCAGTTGTTTATATTTTATTTCAATTGCTTTTATCATTTTTCTCTATTTATATATGATGTGTGTGTGTGTGTGTGTGTGTGTGTGTGTATATATATCTTAAGTTGGAGATATCATACCATTTGCCCTGAATACTTCAGCCTGAGTTGGCCACTCTTAATTAAAAAAATCAAAAATGCAAATCAAAAGGCAAAAAAACAAAATGGCAAAAACATCAAAAAGGCACTGTCTCATGGAGAAGTGGCATTTTTAGGTTATAAGCAATCCTTACTTTATACTTTTTTATAGGTATGTTTCACAGTTTATGACTCTTGAGCTCAAAGAAATGATTATCTCCTTTATGTCCTCATCCAGTGTATAAATGTGTATATGGCTGTCTGTTTAAAACAGTATCTAATTTGTGAGCAATTTGGTCTAGACAAAGCTTTTTTTTTTCATTTTTGCTCAACATTAGTGAGAGTCGCTCTTGCCCCTGACCATCTGTTTGGCTTGTTTTTTCTGGTTCTTTCTGACAGGCTGAGCTCTGCCTTCATTGAAACTCCCATTCCCCTGTTCACCCAGAGCCATGGAGTCTCTCTCAGCACTGGATCTGGTGGGAAAGGTAACGCTCCCCAACCCTGGGCCTCTGTTTTTTTCTGTCTTGAACACAATCAAGCAGCTCTCTTCCTGACTTTAACATTCATGCTTGCTTCAGATCCATCTGGAAATTAAATGCTTTTATGTGAGGGAGGACTCCTTCCCACCCTTTGCCCTCTATGGCTTGCTAAGTGATTGAGCTGAGAAGTTCATAAGGAGAAAAATCGACTGAGGGGCTAGGCTACCTTGGCCATGCCATCCCTAACGTGAGGCATTTATTTTGTGTTTTCATATTTGTTTAATGGTTTGACAGCAATAATTTTTGCAACACAAAGCATTTAATTGGGCGAAAAGTACAACTCAATATTCACTCCTTGCTCCCTCCCCTCGGCAGTAAGTGAACACCGGATCGTATCCCACTGCCTCCCCACATTGAATCAACGGGTTTGTGCCAAAGCGTGTAACATGGTGTCCAGTGCACAGTAGCTGCTCAGTCATCGCTCATTCTCCCTTCCCTCAAACCAGGCAGAAACAGCTTGGCTGGTAAATGTGGCATCTGCCTTCAACATTTGGTCTGTGAGACCTCACCTCACATTGAAATCTCCCAGTTCTGAACAAGCCCAGCATTTGGGAAGAAAGGAGAAGGTGATACTATGGATGCTTATGCATATAGGGCCTTGAAATCCTTATTTCCAGACAGCTCAGAGGCCTTTATGGAAGTGGCATTCCAGAGTCAATGTGGTTGGAAGGGGAGTGGCCCTGCAGCCGGATGCCCAGGGCCAAGTCTGCAGGTGCACAGCCCTGCCTGGGGCTTGCTCTCAGAAGGGTCCCAGCTTGGCTGAATGCTCTGCTAATGCTGTTCTGAAATTCTTAATAATTTGGATTAAGGGGTCTTGTGAGTTTTTTTTGGCACTGAGCCCTGAGATTCTGTGCAGTCCTGTAAGCACCTCCTCCTCGCATACCAGCTCCCAGCAGTTTTCCTGTGCCCTGTCCCTCTCTGCATCCCCTGCACCTGTGGCTTTGTGACCCACATCTGCTGTTGCCGGCTCACCTGGCTCGCTCTCTGTTGTGAATCAGCCGTGCTTGATGTCGGTGCTTGGTCTGTCTTGCCCTGTGGTTACCAGTGGGAAGGGATGCAGAGGATGACTTTTGGGCTAAAAAAGTTCAAAATTCACTGTGTGGGTGGAGCCGGGAAGCCTCATAAATTATACCAGGTGAGAGTTTTGTGTGTCTTCTCGAACTTTTAGTTTTTCCTTTCAGCTAGTCTGGAAGCAGGAGGGTGGACTTGGGGCAGGGGATTCCTGTCATTTCTGAATTTCATAGCATCGCTTCCTCTCTTGGCCTGGGAGGAAGGGGAGGCTGATCGCAGCTGGGTGGCATTTATTTAGCTTGAGCTAAATATGGAATGAGGTAGATCCACCGTGTACGGGTTCCATTCCCAGACCCAAGGCCATCTGAGCATGTCAGAAGCCCCCAGGTAGCTCTGTCGTCTCTCTTTTGAGGAAGTCAGAGGAGAGAATAACTTTGAGGAATGGGCTTCCATGGATCCAAGTGTCTGCTGCGAGCTCAGTGGGGCTGCAGTGGGAACAGGGGCTAGGGCTCCCACTGAGTGTCAGGACAATGGCCTTGAGTGCCTTAGTAGGTTTTGCCTGATGTGGTGGTGAACTGTGGGTGTCAGAACAGGGAGCACCTTCCCTCTGAAAGCCCAAAGGCATCCAGTGACTTGTCCAGAGTCGCCCAGCTGTACCTCAGCCTGGGCCATGGAGCAGCAAAGCCAAGGCCTTTCTTCCATTGCTTCTGCTCCAGATGAAGGAAGCCCCACCCTAGTACAAAAAGCATTTGTTTCCAAGAGAGTTAGCCTGTTTTCCAACCAGCATGTTTTCTTTCCCTCTCAATAACAATTATACTTGAATTTCTGCCTGTGTGTTTCTCCAGATCTTACCAGGGCTCTGCAGGATATAACAGCAGCAAAACCAAGACAAAAAGGCCTCCCCAAGAATGTTCCAAGGAGAAAGGAGATTATAGCAAAAGACAAAACCAACGGAGCTCTGGAAGATGCACCATTAAAAGGTTTGGAAGACACAAAGCTGGTACAGGTGGTACTTAAAGAGGAAAGTGAATCTAAGTTTGAATCAGAAAGTAAAGAAGTAAGTCCCCTGACACAAGAAGGGGCTCCAGAGGATGTGCCAGACGGAGGGCAGATAAGCAAAAGCTTTGGGAAAGTATACAGGATGGTCAAGGAGAAAGTGAGAAGCCCCAAAGAGCCTGAGACCCCCACTGAGCTCTACACCAAAGAGCGGCACGTGGTGGTCACAGGGGATGCCAATTACGTGGACCCTAGGTTCTGTGTCTACCCCGTCACAGCCAAAGGTGGGGTGGCTGTTTCCATCGCGGAAGACTCTGTGCTTTATGATGGCCAGTTGGAGCCCTCTCCTGAGTCACCTAAGCCCCCTTTAGAGAATGGGCAGGTGGGTCTGCAGGAGAAAGAAGATGGACAGCCAATTGACCAGCAGCCTACAGACAAGGAGATTGAGCCAGATGGCAAAGAGCTGGAAGTCCCTGAGGAGAAACGTGAGGGTGAGGAGCAGGACGAGGGGACTGGGAGACCCTGTCCCGTGGTCACACCCGGTGCAGAGGAACCGTCTATACCCCAGCCTCCAAAGCCTGTGGCTGATCAGGATGGAGCCGAGGGGCTTGGGACTAGGGGCAGAAGCCTGCCAGAAAAAGGCCCTCCCAGGGCTTTGGCCTATAAGACAGTAGAAGTGGTGGAATCTATCGAGAAGATTTCCACAGAGAGCATTCAGACATATGAAGAAACTGCTGTGATCGTGGAGACCATGATTGGAAAGACAAAGTCAGACAAGAAGAAATCAGGAGAGAAGAGCTCTTAAAATGCCCAGGCTTAATGGGAGAAAATGTCTTTGGGGCCACTGTAGGGGTAATGCTT
Source organism: Theropithecus gelada (assembly GCF_003255815.1). Lineage (NCBI taxonomy): Eukaryota > Metazoa > Chordata > Mammalia > Primates > Cercopithecidae > Theropithecus > Theropithecus gelada. The sequence continues at coordinate 88,908,854 of NC_037678.1, read as the reverse complement.
TGATATTTTAGAGCAAATGATAAAAGGGTGAGGGTTCCTGTTTGGATTAGACCATAGGTGACCCATCTGGCATTGCCAATGAAGCCTTCATTAAAATGTTTTCTTTGCTTGCACATCCTTTGTCTAATTAATAGGGACCTTGGGAATGTAGGTGGGTCAGCTTCATGAGGACAAGGATGCTCTGTCCTCCTCATTTAGGAGAGAGACATGCTCTTCATCCTGGTTCATAGTCTCATTAGAGACTCAGATAGCATCTGAGTCTGGATGCTGGATTTTCTGGATTTCACACAGAAACATGCTGGTTGATGACATCGACTCATCTTCATTCCACTTCAAGCACAAATGCATGCTTATGTGGATGAGTGTTTTCCTAGAGATGAAATTATTAAAGGTATCTCTGTTAGCGTGGATTCCCCCAGAAGCTGATCCCAAAGCAGAGAATGTGAAGTTTCATTGGAATATGAATTTAGGATGCACAAATAGGACAGTGGAGAAGGCAGGGAAGAGAAGTGAACCAATAAGGTGCACGTTACCAAATCAGCTTACACCAGGGGCCACTGAGGAGCTCTGGGAGACAGCGTAGATCACGTGCCTCAGAGTCAGCCTCCCTGAGGGGTGAGGGAGCTGGGGTATTAATACACCAGCTCCTGGCAGTCAGTGGGAGGTGTGCTCTCTGGGGGCCAAGAAAGCTGTCAGGCAAAGACGTCTAGGTGCTGGCATTAGGAAGTCAGGTCTGGAAATATATGGAAGTACTAAGGGTCGAGGGGTCATGGGCAGGGTACCAATGTCATCTGCCACCATATGTGTACCAAATGTACTTGGTATGAGACACTTAAAATTTTCTCACTCAGAGATTACAATCCCAGGTCAGGTTTCAAGAAGCAAAGTCAAGTGTCACTGTGTAAGTTCCTTGTTTAGAAATGAGTTAATTAGTCCAGCAAGCATTTATTGAACATGTACTATGTGCCTGACAGTGTGCTGTGCCATTAAGGGGTGATTTTTCAGACTTATCAGTGCTCTCAGTTAACATAATATAGCAGTGGCCATGTGAGTGTGCATGTTCTTGTGTGTGCACAAACACACACGCACACAGGTACTTACTGTGTCACATACTAAAACACAGAAATTACTCAAAACCAGAATCTTTACACAAATTTCTATGTTGCCCTCCAGTATCTATCTTTCTACTCACAGTCCAAAAATACGCCAATTTAAAAAATTCTCCTCCCTGTGTAGCTTCTCCAAAGTACATTAAGTGAACTGAGTAAATGTGTTTAAATGGGTTGTAGTATCGGCCTACAAAAAGCATCTGGTAAGACAACTACACATTATTAGAGGAAATTGACAGAGTCACAAATTACATTCTGTTATTTCTTGGTTACAAATAATTGAATACTAAATGGAGTCACCTTTCCTTTCTATTTAAAACTTTAAACAATCTTGTTCCGAATTCATTTGAGGTTTGGATTTCAAGAAAGAATTAGGCTTTTGTTGTTTTTTCTAAAAGATGAATGGGAAACCCATGCCACTGAGTTTTGAAATATTTATAACTTAAAAGCTTAAGGGAGCATGATGGAAACCATTAGCTGGAGCCCAGGATGTATTGGGCTTTGGGCCTGTGTGTCTATTGTCCTTAGCTTTAACAGTCACTGCAGAGCCTTTCTTTTCCTCCTTGGGTCTTTTTATTTTCTGAACTATGTGTTCAGTTCATATTATTTTAAAAGGCAGGGGGTATTGCTTTGGAAAGAAAGGTCATTTTTATATTATATTCAATCAGTCAAGAAAAATGGATTGGGATCTGTTCTGTGCCAGGCATGGTCCTGGTCACTGCAAGACAACAAGGAAGGGTGGGACGTGGTCCTGCTCTCACAGATGTGATATTCTAGTGGGGGAGGAAGGAAACGCCATGCAAGCAGGTAGCGAAGAGAAAGTCAGAGACTGTACCATGAAGGGACTCAACTAGTGTGACCTGCTAGAATGACTGGGGGTCTAGTTTGGATTGGGTGGTAAGGGAAGACCCTGGGAAGGGGTGACGTGGGACCTGAATGACAACACGGGGCATCACATTCAGAGCGGAGAGTAGAGCATTTCAGGCAGAGAGAGCTGCAAGTGTAAAGGCCCTGGGGCAGGAGTGAACTTGGCCTATTCAAGGAGATGCAAAGGGGACTGCAGGGGGACAATGGAAGGAGGTGAGGTGAGGGTGGGAGGCAGGGACCAGGTAAGCACCATTTCCTGGCAGATGCACCTCGGCCTGAAGGTTGAGCCTGTGCTGTGAAATGTGGGGCTGGCTGCAGTGCACACTTTGGGGCCTACTCGGGCTCTGGAGGTGCAAGGGTCCCAGGGATGTGACTCACTTGCTCATTTTCTTGACACTCTACTGTCCCAGTCTGGTTCTGTTTTCTCCTGTAGAGCTGCAGAATGGGTTCATTTCTGGGCTTTCTCTCTCTCCAGGGTCTCTGAAACACGCACGAAATCTTTGGCTTCATAAAGAATTTCTTGTTAGTAACGTGGAGTCAGAGCAGGCCTCCTGACAGCATCCATGGCAGGGTCTCCATCTCCTCTTCCCTGAGGCAGCTTCGGGTCTGTTGGGAGCAAGACTCTCCCAGAGCTGCCTGCTCCGTGCAGCAGCTGCGTGGTAGCCCCTGTCCCACTCATCTTCCCAGCACTTGAGTCAGGGACCCATCATTGCTGTTGTATCCGCCACCCGGGGTGTCTCGCCAGATCCCCCAACTCTCCCTATTCCGGTTCGTGATTGCACTCAAGCTTCTCACGGCAGGCACATGTGACTCTGCCTTAGAGTTTCATGTGGCCACAGGCACATGCGTGGTCCATACACTGGGCGGATTGGTTGTCCTGGGGAGTTCATGCTCCCGGGAGCAGCCCTCAATCAAGGGTGGACAGGACCTGGAGGAGCAGGTCTCTCTCTCCCCAGCCCTCTCACTCCGCTGTTAGGGTAACTTTTAGGCATATTCTACGTAGTCTCTTGGAGCTTTTAGGCATATTCTACGTAGTCTCTTGGAGCTCCCAAGTGGGTTTGAGCCTCAGATGCATATGAAGAAATGCACTTATCAGTGCCTCCGGTATTGGCCTCCTCCTTTTCCTGTCTCACTTTCCTTCTCCTCAATATATAGATGCTTCCTTTCACATAAATGACTTGCCCTTCACTCCTTGTCTCAGGGTTGTCTTCTGGGAGGACCCAACTTAAGACAGCAGGTTAACATCTGCCACTCCCACCTCCCCGTCCCTCAGGCCACAGCCCTGATTTTGTATTGAGTAGCTGCTCCTCCCACACTGGATACAGCCCTAATGTATCAAGATATTCTGCCTTCCTCTGGCCTCAGGGTGAGCCAGTGACCCAGACCAGCCCAATCAGATTCACCCTCAATGAAATTAGAAATCTGAGTCCAGTGTAGCTCAGGCTGCAAGTGCTGGCACTTGCCCCCTGGCGGGGGTGTTCTGACAAGGTCACCTGCCAATCCTTGCTGTGTTTCTGGGTCCCCAGCCTTGCTCCAATCACTGTCTTTTTTTTCTGGGATGGTGTTGGCTGGTTCTTCAGGCCCGAGGGCTACGCCACATTTTTTGACATACTGCTTACTTGTTTCCACTAGTTAGAGTTGGTTTTCTTTGCTTGTAACCCCAAAGATCCCAAAGATAACTGCTAATTAATAAGGTTTGGTATCAACAGATAAGGAGGTTTGGATTAAGTTGGGTTGCCCCCAAAGCAGACCCTGAGAAAGGTCTTGGGTGCAGGCGGTTGGTTAGGGTGGTGTTGAAGGAAGGGTAGTAAGCTCCTGTCTCTTGCTTCAAACCTGCCCCTCTCTACCCAGTGGTGCTGGGGCTGGGACTCTGCAGCCAGGTCCTGCTTAGCCAGCTGCTCCCTGGGAGGTGCTGTTAGAGGGGAGCTGCGCGAAGACTGAAAGTCTTGAGGAAGGAAAAGGCACTCACTCCCTTTTGTTTGCTTTCTGCTCTTGTCCACACCACCCCAGCAATCCTTCTATGGTCTGAATGTTTACGTCCCCTGCAAATTCATATGTTGAAGCCCTTACCCCAAGGTGAAGGTATTAGGAAGTGGGGCCTTTGGGAGACTAGGTCATAGGGCACAGCCCTCATGAACCAGATTAGTGCCCTTATGAAAGAGACCCCAGAGACCCCCTCATCCCTTCTAGCATGTGAGTTCGGAGTGAGGAGGTGCCATATATGAACGAGGAAGTGGGCCTTTGCCAGACACTGAACTTGTTGGCACCTTGATCTTGGATCTCCCAGCCTCCAGAACAGTGAGAAATAAATTTGTGTTGTTTATAAGGTACCCAGTCTATGACATTCTGTTACAAACGGACTGAGACAGCTTCTTCAACCTGGTAGTGGCAGTTCCTTCCTGTAGCAGCAGCTGAATCCAGTTCTGCAGTTTCCCAGCATTTGCAGGACCAGCCTCATCTCAGTCTCTGCAGAGATACCTGCTCTAGCCTGCTGATGCCCCTCCTGGGTCTGGCTCCCAGCACACTCCCACCTCTGAGACTTTCAAGTTGTATTAATTCCAACCTCTCCCCTTAGGTGGTAGCTAGCTGCTTCTTGAAGTTCTGCTGACTAGAAGAGACCCACTAGGCACTTGTATTCCATAACCAGCCCCATACCACCTGCTGGGCTTCTCCCTAAGGCCCGTAAGCGTTGGTTTTACGAGAAAATATCTGCATGGGTTTCCATGAGAGAGTGCCGGTGGTCCCGAGGGAAACCTTGGTGTGAACCAGCTGCTGGGTGGTTTCTCTAGTCTTTTGCCCTCATGCACCTGTACCCAGATCAGATGACCGATTTGTATATCGGGACCACTACAGACCTCCACCTGAGTTTCCTCTGGCTTCACTCTGCCAGGTCCAACTCACCATCTTTCAGGTCCTAACATGTGCCCTTGTGCTCCACCTCCAGGCACTGTGGGTGGGTGAGGTAGGCTGGGGTGCCATGGATGCTTTAGGATCCTGCCTGGGCCAGGAGGGCATCTTCATTGTGTGAGCCCCCAGCTCCCACAAATGTTGGACTTTTTGGTCCATGTGATACTTGTGTTTGCTTTTTGAATTGACTAGGTAACAATTCATTATACTAATTGTATGGTGCTTTGTATTAAATTCTCTCTGTTAAAACCACTGGTGTGGTTTCTGTCTCCTGACTGGAGAAGGAGGCGGCATGAGATGGGGAATGGACGTGTCCACGCAGGGAGCATTAATGAGCTGGCCACCACTGTGGTCAGCTGGGGCTCCATCCCACTGAGGACCCTTCAAGAGAGTGGGTAGAATATCTTCAAACTGTCCCAGGCAGGAGGTGAGGAAGCTGAGCTATCCATCCACCAACTCTCCATCCCATTTCTCCTCAGGAGAGGGTGGCCCCGAGGCACTGATGCCCTAGCAGCTCTGGCCTGCTTCACACGAGGTCTGGCACATCTCTGCAGTTAGGCAGAGAGATAGAATGGCCTTTGCATGCCTGGAAACTGTCTACAGATGACCTTCAGGTGGGTTAAGGAGATAGAGGGCAGAGGTTGGCAAACCTTTTCTGTAAAGGGCCAGATTATAGGCCGCACAGCCTCTGCTGTAACTACTCAGCTCTGTTGTGGTAGCATGAAATCAGCCGACAATACAACAGCAAACAAGCACAGTTGTCGCTAACAAAATTGTATTTACAAAAGAGGCCACGTGCTGGGTTTGGCTATAGTTTACAGACTCCCTGATATGGAGGATGCACCAACAGAGTCTGCTGCAAAATTCAGTTAACATCTCAGAAGACACTTCTAACCAGGCACTGGTACCTCCTCTTTCTTCCACCTTCATGTTGGGAAATTCCATTTAGTTCTCTCCTTGACTTGAAGCTTATATTATAAGAAAGATCTGGCTGGGCATGGTGGCTCACGCTTGTAGTCCCAGCACTTTGGGAGGCTGAAGCAGGCAGATTACCTGAGGTCAGGAGTTCGACACCAGCCTGGTCAACATGGTGAAACCCCATCTCTACTAAAAATATTTAAAAAATTAGCCAGGCATGGTTGCACACCCCTGTAATCCCAGGGGAGGCCGAGGCAGGAGAGTCGTTTGAACTTGGGAGGCGGAGGTTGCAGTGAGCCAAGATCATGCCACTGCACTCCAGCCTGGGCGACAGAGCGAGACTTCGTCTCAAAAAACAAACAAACAAACAAACAAACAAAAATCCCAAAAAATAAACAAAAAAAAAATCTTCAAATTTATCCTAAAATGTTTCTAACATAGATTTGTGGTTAGGACGCTGCTGATGAATGATGTCACCCCAAAACTCACATGGCATTTGGCACACTGATGATTGGTATCTTGATTGGTACAACACCTGACTCCATTTTCTCAGGCATGGATAAAAGCAAACAAGCAACATAAAAAGCCACGCTGACTTATGTTGTATTCAAACCAACAGAGTTTTTGAGTTGAAACTTATTTTATCAGAAGATACATTCCTGGTCAATGACTCTACTGGGCTGGTGCTCTCACCAGCCATACCTGCCCCTTTACCTTCATGCTTGCATCCTTGTGACCAGGAGTTTGCCTGTCACCTGTGGCCCATCAGTGGTCCTGGGACGTGGTGTCAGAAAAGAAAAAGACACATTTTAGCTTTTTCCCTCCATCCAGTTTGAGTAGCTCATGGGATGTCCTCTCGGATGCAGAGGGACATCTTTGAGGGTTTTGTGAGGTGGCACACCCCGTCTTGGGATGGAGAGGGCAGGTTGGCCCGAAGCCTCTTGGGTGGAAATCAGTAACAGTGACATTAGGCCTAAGGAATTGCCAGTCTCATTTGGCTCTTCTGGCACCTGAAACTCTGTGAGCTGATATTTCTAGTTGCCTTCCCACCCCATCCCACCCCAAACCATGCATGGGTGAGCATTAAAAATTTAGCAACACAGAATCTTCATCTTTTTAGGCCGAGTGCATTCCTCACCTGAGATCATTCTATTCCCAGGTTCACAAACCCGATTCTCAGTTCTAAGAGAAACATGAAGCCAGGACATTGGCTTGGAGAATTTACCCCAGCTTCTCAGGCTTTGATTCCAGGTCCCTTATAAATCTGAAACCAAATTTGATCAGGGTTTTCTGAAGCCAAGGAAAGGGTTCAACTAAATGCACAAGAGACTAATGAAAAAACTCAAGTACTAGCTGATTAATTTACAATGCGAAGAGGGGGTGTTGTTTTCTGTAGATCTAGTTGCTTGTATCGTTTACGCTCGTGTTAATATTCTTAGGAAGCTGAATAAGGCATGAAGAGGCTGTGGGTGAGCCTGCAAGGCGACCATTGGCAAGTGGTGCTGTTTTAATGCACTGTCTCTGGGGGTGGCTCTGCCAATGCATTGGCCTGTATCCTTCAATAGACTTCAGCTCTTCAGGGACAGGAATTCTCCCTTTTGTCAGGCTTCATGTTTCCCTACCCTGAATGCTGCCAGACACTGTCTTCCAGCTTTGGTCACCCTGACTCTCGTTTAATCTAAGCTCCCATGTGCTGAGTGCCCTCCATCCTCCCACCCTCTTGACTCATTCTTTGGAGACAGAGAACCACCCTGCTGGCCACAAGTGAACCACCTACATTAGCCTAGGAGACATTCTGTCTCTGGCATTTCACACTGCCAGAGTTTTAAGGACCCCTAACTCTCTTCCACAACCACTGTCCTTTATCTTTGCATTTTGCTTTTTAGAAATTACTACCAAATTAGACTCTTTGCATCTAAACACGTTAGCTGTGAGATCACCATTTCCCCTAAGTCAGCACTTCTTTCTCTAACTATAAAATACTATGTGTCCTGAAGGTCTTACACTGTGTGGTTTTCATATACTCACTCCAAGCAAATGCGCTGATCACATGAAAACCGTGCATTAACTTATAAGTGATAGTAATGAAGATGTAGAGTAGTAACTCTATCAGAATTTTTTGTATCATTTTTTAAACTTAATCTTTTGAAAATCAATCTTTAAACCTAAGTGTTGAAAGGGAGTGTCTCAGGATCACAAGATCAAACCTTGGACCTTATATCCGCCAATATCTATTTTGAGTAATAGACTCTGTTTGTTTATTTATTTATTTATTTGTGGGACAGTGTCTTGCTCTGTCACCTAGGTTGGAGGGCAGTGGTGTGATCACGGCTCACTGCAGCTTCCACCTCCCAAGCTGAAGCTATCCTCCCACCTCAGCTTCCTGAGTAGCTGGTATACAGGCACATGCCACCATGCCCAGCTAATAAGATTTTAATAATTGAGTTTAAGTTTTATATCAGAGGACTGAATTATAAATTGTTTTTATAATGAACTTTGATAAATAGTATATTAATATTTTATGCATAACTATTAAGATCTTTTTCTAGAACAGTCTTCAGCCTCACAGGGTAAGGTACAGCCAGTTTGTAATAATGTTCATGGCACGATCCATGAAGAGTGATTGCCACACTAAATCGGTTCTTAAGAACATGTTTTGGTGTGGTGCGGTGACTCACGCCTGTAATCCCAGCACTTTGGGAGGCTGAGGTGGGTGGATCACGAGGTCAGGAGATCGAGACCATCCTGGCTAACACGGTGAAACCCCGTCTCTACTAAAAACACAAACAATTAGCTGGGTGTGGTGGCGGGCACCTGTAGTCCCAGCTACTGGGGAGGCTGAGGCAAGAGAATGGCGTGAACTTGGGAGACGGAGCTTGCAGTGAGCCGAAATCGCGCCACTGCACTCCAGACTGGGCAACAGAGCACGACTCCATCTCAAAAAAAAAAAAAAAAAAAAAGAACATGTTTTAAGGGAATGTGAAGCACGCTCTGTGGTAGAAACTCTAATGCTCCCCAAATATTCCCTTAGTTGTCACACATTTCCCAGTTGCTTTGCATTTAGCCAGGGCTATTGTCCAATACTGGCCAGTGGGCAATGGGTAGAAGTGATGCATGTGTCTCCTTTAGGCTAAACATCGAGGAGTGGATGAATGTCCTCCTTGGGTTCTCTTCTGCATGGTGATTATAGAAGCCTTGTGTTAGGATTACAAACCATAAGGTGAAGCAGCCTGGATCCTGAGTCACTGCATGGAGGTCTGTGGCCTTGGGGAGTCACCTGAACCTTCACTGGAATTTGTGTGGATGATAAGTAAACCTTTGTTGTATTAAACCACTGAGATTTTGAGACTGTCTGTTACTACAGCATAACTTAGTCTAGCCTGATTAATATATTTTAGAATAGTGTTTCTAAAAGATTTTTGACCATCACCCACAATGAAAAATGTATTTTACATTGTGATCCAGTACACACACTCAGACACACACACGTGTGCACACACAAATCTGAAACAAATATTTCAGGAAACAATACTTATCCTTATTATGCATGATTATTCTATTCTATTCTATTCTATCCTATGATTTTCTTCTCTCCTACTGTATTCTAAGTTATTCTATTTTATTAAAAACTGACTTCCTAAATTGATTTTACAACCCACTAATGGATGTAACTAGAGTTTGAAAAATACTGCTGTACATCATAATTTGTGTATGATTTATATGCTAATTATGTCTTTTATGCATACTTATTAAAGCAGGCTCTTTCGATCTCTCTTTGGCAATTTTTAAATTATCTGTCCCTAGAATGGATGAAAGTATTTTCATGTACGATATAGCACATCTGATATAATTTCTGGAAGGTAATGTTTTATTGTTGAGCCTCCTAATTTACAACATGTCTTTTGAAATTTACTTATACAATTTTGTCACAGGGAGCAACAATGTTAACCTAGTTAATCATTATTCACTTATTTTCATTTTTTAAAATAAATGACTATAAATAACTGTCTCTTGAGTTAGGATCAGGGATATCATAAAAACATCACTAGTGAGACATATTTTAGTGTTAATACTGATGCAAAAAATGAAATAGAGACCAAATATTTATATATAGCACTATATATATTTTTATATATTGTATACTCATATCAAAACTTGCCATTTCTCTTAAGAAGCTGATATGTTGCTTTCTAATTTTATAAATTACACCACACCTGTGAAAATATGGACAACTATTTTATATTTTTGCTGCTATATAAGACATTTAATGTTTATACAGAGAGCTGCAAAATTACAGAGGTGATGCAATGGGAATCGATGAATATTTTCACCTGAATTTCCACTGGCCTTTTTCTTCAGCCAGAATCATCTTGATATTCTCTGAATATTATTTTAGAGATGAATATGGCATCTGTTTCTTCAATAAATACACATACACACATTATAGGTATATGTGTATATACATTTATACAAGTGTATGTATATATACACATATATACACACATGTATATAGTCTACATATGTATATATATTTCTGTGTGCACTTATACACACATGCACACATAATGTCCTTTGGTTTATTTTCAGACCATTAACGTGAAATGAATTTTCAATGATTTCCATTTATTTTTTTCTTGAAATCTAAACTGGTTTAAAAAGACCTTTGCAACAAGTAATAAATTTCTTTTAAAAAATCATATTATTACACTTTAAAGCATGATATAGAGAAGGTCACAAGGTGTTAGAGAAGACAGAAATCCATGCCAATATGGGAGAAAAGAAAGCAAATGGGGTTTTCAGGTTTCTCTCTTAAAGTGGCCACCTTCAGGGAATTGAACCTAGTGCTCTGTGTTGCTGGCTTGAAGGGGAGGTGCTCCAGCCTAAGCTCTGTGCTCCCACAGGAAGGGAGATGGTACCTGGAGAGGCTGAAGACAAAGCATTTCTTGGGAATGGGTGTGCACTGGGACTGGGGATAAGAAGCCAATCTCTGAGTAGGTAAACAAAGTGACCTGAGGTCTAGTCTAATAATGTCTAGTTGGGAATAAAGTGGTGACTTTTGGGATTGACCGTAACCTTTGGGTTGCGTGTTAAATGGTCTCATGGATTGCTTAGTTGCCGAGAAGGTAACTGTGTGCTTTCCTAACAGAGGTCTTCTCTCGCCTCCTTCAGGCCTCAGGTTCCTCTGGGATGAATTGCATGGTCCTCTCTTGGCAGAAGAGGCTCCATACAACCGGAAAACTATGTGAAGATAGCGCTCGCATCTTCAAACGTGCCCCTTTAACCTCCCATGACTCTTCCAGGACAGAGGCCTTTTTCCCAACACATTAATGACATCAAACTGTGGGGGAGTATGAGATTTCTCTTCCATTATATTATTTGGAAATCAAAGCCCACGTCTATGTATATAAAGCTGTAAAAAAAAAAAAAAAAATACTCCTCTCGCCTCTCACTCAGATCAGATTAAGAAACCTCGAAGTGACTTAGGAAACGGGACGTTCTTGTTTGAAAAGCTAGTAAACTACTCTTCACCAGATGTGTTGCCAGGCTTGTCTTAATTTTTCTTCTCTTTTGGATGTGAGGAGCCCCAGAAAATTGGGGCTGGGATGAACTCTATACAAACTGAGAAAAATTTGGGCTGCTCTAGTGGATTTAACATAACTCAGAGCAGCAGCTGGTGAGCACACAGCCACGCTCCGTAAGTTTTATATTCGCCATGCTGGCTGAGTAGAGTGAATTATCTTGGCGTTGGTAGTAAAATATCCAGCCCTCATGCTTCCTGGATCTCTTTCCCCATGCAGTAACTAGGGCTCTCTATGAATGGCATCTTTTGAATCACCCCACCTTAATCTACACCCCTGGCAAATCTCACTAAATTCAAAACATCGCTCCCCAAAGGATTTAAAGCACCGTGTCTCCTGTGCTTTCAGAGATGTGGCGCTTACCCTCTGGCCTCAGCTTTGATTTTCTTGTTACATAACAGCCCCTCATTTGAGACCATGGACAATCGTTCTTGGAGTCACTGTATGTGGCTTTTAAAATGGGTTCTTTTCTCTTCTCAGAAATAAAAAAAAAATTGAGGGGAAAGCTGTCCCATTTTTTTGTTTTTTGTTTTTTTTTTCAGGATATCACCCATCTGAATGACAGAAATAAAGAATTTAGAGTCACACATAGGACATGGATGTTGTTGGGAACGCTATATTTGGGGCATAGAGTAAAAAAGATTGTTTCCATTGTAATGAAAATAATCATTGACAGTGAGCGAAGCTTCGGATTAAGAAGATGGAATTCCCTGTATGGGTGATGGAATTGCTAGGTGCCTGCCTGAAACGTGGAGCGAGGACAGAGGCGGAGCCAGGGAGGGAGGGCGGCGGGAAAGGCGGATGTGCAGCACTAGTTCTTGCTAAGGATGCTTTTCAGGCTTCTCTCCACGGCTTCGTCCAGCTCTTCCTCCAGCTCCTCTTTCTTGGACATGGCCAGCTTGGACTGGTAATCCCGCACCACCTGGTCGATGTACGGGGCGCTCTGAGTGCCATGCAGCATCAGGGTCCACTCCTTTAGCACCCCCTTCTGCGGGGCACTGCCGACAAACCCCAGCTCCAGGGTCCAGGTGCCTCGAGCATCTTCCCCCCACGTGTGGGTGGTCATGAAAGGCCACTTGTCAAAGCCCACCTTGGAGTCGTCATCCCTCGGACGCCGGCTCAGCAAAATGGACTTGGTGCCCATAGGGGAAGTCATGTTGATGTTCAGGTCTCCTCTCCTGGTCGCGTTGACCGTGATGACAGCCTGGACATGCTCCAGGTAGCGGACAAAATTTTCCTTCCCCTCACAGGCATCGGTTGTGAGTGTCAGCACCAACTTGCCAGTGGATGGTATTTTCCTGAGGACAGAGTGAAGAGGAGATGGGATAAACAGTGGTGGGTGCACCTTACAAGGGATTTTGAGGGCAGCTTCAGGTAGCAAAAACGGCAAGGGGTTTGGGGTTGATCAGACAGACCTGGGTTTAGTTCCCACACTGGCTGTGCGAGCCTGAGTAAGTTACTTATATCTTTTTTTTTTTTTTTCTTTTGGGAAAGAAAAGAAAACAGGGTCTCACTCTGTTGCCCAGGCTGGAGTGCAGTGGTGTGATCTCAGCTCACTGCAACCTCCAGCTCCTGGGTTCAAGTGATTCTCATGCCTCAGCCTCCCCAGTAGCCAGGGTTACAGGCATGTGCTACCAAGCCTGGCTAATTTTTTGGTATTTTTAGTAGAGATGGAGTTTCACCATGTTGGCCAGGCTGGTCTTGAACTCCTGGCCTCAAGTGATCCAGCTGCCTTGGCCTCCCAAAGTGCTGGGATTACAGGTGTGAGCCAACACACCCAGCTGTGAGCAAGTTACTTACGCTTGGAACCTTCCGTGTGGAAGGAGAAAGTAGCAGACGCTGTGATGCCCCTCCTGAGTCTCCTAAGGCCCTTCTGAGTTTGCCCGCAGCTGAAGCTCCCTTGCACCTCCACTGCTTCCCACCCCAGGCACAAGAATCTCCCAGTGTTTCCGGGCTTCCTCCCACCTCTGTGGAAGCCTGTGCAGCCAGTTTGCAGGGCGGCCCAAAGGTGGCAGGGATTTAACCTTTGAGGGGTAACTGTCTCGCAATGACTGACAGACAGGTTTTTACCCTGGCTTCTCTATTCCTCAGCGTGACAACTCAGCGTGCCTAGTGGGACTGAGCTCAGCTGCCCACGGTGGCAACTCGATCATTCATGCACTCTTTATTGGCTTTTCTCCCCTCCCTTATTTTACATCCCCACTTCCTCACTTGTGTTGCCTGGGATCTTTTCTCAAAAAGCTGTGAGCACCCAAGTCTTGTCTCAGGTTGGACTTTTGGGACAACCCAGACTGAGGCAGGAACTCATAATGCTTTTCTTTCAAAGTGCTAAGTACTTCGATAAATAGAAGCTATTGCTAGTATGACTGCTATTACTACCATTAAGAAAAGCTGAAAATGGGTAAATTAATTCCAGTGAAAGGCAGTCAAATGAGCAATCAGGAGACTTTGGGGGTCTCTTTGGCGAGAGTTGGAGCGAGGTTAAGCCTAAATATTCTCTAGCTGTCCTTACAGGCAATCTCCTTTCTGGAGATGGCCTTCTTGGAGTGTGAGAAGCTCAAAGATTCTTGCACTAGAAAGAAGGAAAAAAAGAAACTGCATTTGAGGATTACATGGTGTAATAGAAAGACTCCAGACTTTGGGAATAAACCCATTTGGATTAGAATTCTGCTTCTATGTTTACTGCTCATGAGAGCTTGGGCAGGTTATTTAAGTATTTGAAGTTTCACTGTCATTGGGGGTGGTTCTTGTGTGGTTAAACAAGACCATGTATAAAATACCAGGCACAGGTGTCGCTCTGCCCCTAGGGAGAGCCGGCGCTACCATGGAGGAGTACCAACGCCACTGCGAGGTTGGCCTCAATGCTGAGGAAGCTCACAATATTGTCAGAGTGTGCAGGTGGGGTTTTAGGTGGTGAAGATTATAATTACAACAACGTCAACCCATGGACCAACTGCAAGCATAGTGGAATAATCCTTAACACATCTGGTTAAGTCGGGAAAAGCTTATAAATATACTGTGAACTGTGCAGTGGTCCAAAAGAGCGCATACGGCTTTCACAGCCAGCTCCTGTTTTTGGGATACCACATCTGATGGAACCTGTACCGTAAGATGGGAGAACTGGATCATGAACTGTATTGTCAATGTTTTTGCCATTGCTATTGTTCTTTAACTGACTAAAAATGTTGGGCTAAATCCATTAACTTAAGAATTTGTCAGTGTATCCTTTCAAAAATAGTTATTTATTAGTGTGCTAAATGACAAGTGTGTAATATACTTTAAAGCTATCAACGAAAACTGAATATTATAAGCAAGCAATATCGTAGTAATTGGCAGATTGTCTCGTATTTTATGTAGCATCATTTAAGTAGGAAAAATTTAATGCTAGCAAAAAATAAATGCAGAAATGTGGCATGACATGAAAATACAATCTTACATTAACACCAGCTTTTCACTAGTATTTTGTGATGGGGATATAAGGTATAGGGAACTCCATTCAGATAATAAAATTCTCTTTCAGCTAGAGAAGTTAACAGGAATAAATATAAGAATAAATAAGCTGCAAGGATAAATGTGGAGAAAATGATGAGAATTAGCTAACATCTTTTCATTTTTTTAAACTTTCTTCCCCTCACTTAATTGTACATAATATTTAGTGGAAAGTAATTTTAAAAAAATCTCTATCAATTAACAGTATAGTAACAGCTATGATTAACTTGTTTACTTTTTCTGAGGATTAGTAAATCGATTTTTTTTTATTTCAAATTTTTGGATTTACACTTGAGGGTGAATAATTAAATCTGGTAAACTGAATTTCCTAGTTAAATAAAATTAGTTGTAGTATATGATGAACAGTATGTGACTCAAACAGCTGCCTTACAATTCATGCCATGTGGAACAAACATTTATCAGATGCCTATTGTGGGCATATGTCTGTGCTAAGCACTATAGTTATCAATGTGCTGTGCAAATGCTAAGTTCTGTTTAGCAATTGTTCAGTTGGAAGACAAGTATTAATACTTGGGGAAGGAAAAAAAAATAGTTGTTTTACAAGGGAGGAAAAAGGTGAATCTGGTTACACGTATAGAAGTAAGCAAAATGAAGAGCACTTATTGCTTTCTGACAGAATGATAGATGTAATTTTAAGAGTTGCTCCTAGCAAGTTAAAAGTGCATATAAAATATGCAACTCTTAGTTAAAGGCCTGGCTATCAGTCTTATCTATACAAGTAGTAAATTTTGTCATTGATTCATTTACAACCATCTGTAAATAATTTTGAAGACTTATTACGTGGGGTTCAAATTGAGTGGAATAAAGTATAGATTAAAAGTACACAATCATTAGCAGGTTATCTCAGGGTTTATGAAATATAATTAAATTTATTAAGAAAATAGATGAAAAATTAGGGTACACAGCTGGCCACCAAATGCGAAGTCAATCTGCTACTTAACCCTGCAAACAAAATCAGTTTGTCATATTACCACTAACACTAATAAGTATAGAAAGTGGAGGCTGGGCGCGGTGGCTCAAGCCTGTAATCCCAGCACTTCAGGAGGCCGAGATGGGCGGATCACGAGGTCAGGAGATCGAGACCATCCTGGCTAACACAGTGAAACCCCGTCTGTACTAAAAAATACAAAAAACTAGCCAGGCGAGGTGGCGGGCGCCTGTAGTCTCAGCTACTCGGGAGGCTGAGGCAGGAGAATGGCGTGAACCCAGGAGGCGGAGCTTGCAGTGAGCTGAGATCCGGCCACTGCACTCCAGCCTGGGCAAGAGAGCCAGACTCCGCCTCAAAAAAAAAAAAAAAAAAGAAAGTGGAACCACAACTCATTGAATTTTGGAGAGGAATAAACTTAGTATTAATATTGATGATATTAAGGCAATATTCTTATAGGAATACTATGTGCATGTTTGATATTTTGCCAAATAATAATTAATAATTATTAAATGTTTAATAATATTAGCAAAATAAAGGAGTTTAATGCAGTGATCTTTGTTTTTGGCACATCAGAACTTCTCAGTCATTATTCATGTTTCTTTATGCTGCTGGCTTTTGTGCCCTTGAGGATTATAATAGTGACCAACATATATATGCAGATTTGTTTTTTATTATTGTTGTTTAAGCCTGATTTAAGAAAAAAAAATTCGGCCGGGCTCGGTGGCTCAAGCCTGTAATCCCAGCACTTTGGGAGGCCGAGACGGGCGGATCACGAGGTCAGCAGATTGAGACCATGCTGGCTAACCCGGTGAAACCCCGTCTCTACTAAAAAATACAAAACACTAGCCGGGCGAGGTGGCAGGCGCCTGTAGTCCCAGCTACTCGGGAGGCTGAGGCAGGAGAATGGCGTAAACCCGGGAGGCGGAGCTTGCAGTGAGCCGAGATCCGGCCACTGCACTCCAGCCTGGGCGACAGAGCGAGACTCCGTCTCAAAAAAAAAAAAAAAAAGAAAAAAAAAAGAAAAAAAAATTCATACCTCGTGAACTTGCTATCTGCTCTGTTTCTAGCTAAAATATAATAAATATTATCTTCCTGTGCTGAAAAATAAATAAATAAATAAATAAATAAATAAATAAATAAAATACCAGGCACAATGCTTGGCACATGGTACTGGCCCATTGCCTATGCAAATATCCTTCCTCAACATGGCTTTTATTTTGGAGTATAAGATGGTGGATATTTTTAAACACACATCTTGTAAAGCACATTTACAAAAAGACAGTGGTTGCATGCCCAGCTCGGAGTCAAGCCTTGGTTCTGCGTTGCCCTAGGAACCAAGGCCATGAGCCTGGGAGGGCTTGCTGAAACATACAGTGCAGCTCATTAATACTCTCCGGAGGAACTTTACAAGTATATACTTAAGCGGTTTCATGGAGCACTGCTGTGCTCTCCTCTCCCACCCCTGGATGCTGATGCTGAATGATGTATGGAGTGTCCATCAGCTATGGGGATCCAGTGACAGTGGGGGTGGTCTTTCTGTCCCCAGGATCTGGGGAAATCCATCCATTTGGTGGAAAGCAGGCATTAAGCCAACTTTGGAGGTCGGGGTAATGAGGGCCATAACCTGGATTTCTCAAAGATGGTGCTATTTATTCAGAACAAGATCAGAAACAGAACAGGTAAGGTGATAAATGACTAAAGATTGTTTGGGCTCCAGCCCAGCAGTGGACAGCTGTATAGGGTAGCGCGAAGAGTCTCAGACTACGAGTCCAGTTGTGAGCAAGTGTTTGCATGATCTGAGCTATTAATTTCTGCCCTGAACAGTTGCTGGCAAGAAAAATTATCATACATATACATTATATATGTACATATATATAATGCATCTATACATAATACTTATATACGTAGTATATTTACAAATGTCTAGACCACCACTAGCCACAATGATGGAAATGTTCTATATATATAATCTCTAGTATGGTAGCCACTGGCTACATGTGGCTAGTGAGCAATTGAAACATAGATCATGTGAATGAAGAAATGAATGTTCAATTTATTTTATTCAATTTTAATTAATCTAATATGTTATTATATAACCACGTGTGGCTGGTTGCTTCTGTACTGGATAGTGTGGGTCTAAATTGTTTATGTATGTTGAATTTGAATCTGATAAGAACAACAACAAGGGGCAGAGTCTCTTGGGCTTCTGTTTCAAGGGCATTCAGTTTTTGCCTGGCTCACAGGTTCTGCTTCCAGGCAACCCAAGCTAAAACAGGTGTTATTTGTCTCTAGAGAAGAGCAATTGGAAACTGATTACCCCATCCTTCTGCACAGTGTCTGAGGCCTATTGACTATATTCATGTCATCGCTGGTGATACAGAATATGGGCCTCATTCCATCTTGTGGGCTCCGTCACTCTCACTTCTTTTGCTTTCTTTAAAAAGCCCTTAAGAAGTTATTGTAAAGATAGATCTAGGCTGGGGACCACTTTGACATTAAGGGCATGGTAGAGGAGCCTGGAATTTGAGTCCCAAGAAGGAGCCTCATCGGCAGGACAACAAGGGCTGGTGTGTTCCTGTCTGTGTGAATCTTCCGTGGCAGCTGTCGTATCTGTTTCTCCCAGGAGTCCCATGGTCATGGGGAAGGCCTTAGCGACTAAGACCAAGGGAGGGAAAATGACAGCGAGGCTGAGAAGGGGAAACTAGAACACAGGCCACCGACTGCCCAGGCTAAAAGTCTTACTTTAGAGTGAGTGTTGTGCATTTGTGAGACAGCGTGCAAGGGAGAGATGGAGGGAGACTGAAAGAAATATTCCATGCACCTTGGAAAGCCAAAAGACAGGTGGGAGTAGGGACAAACACACAAACTTGTGTTAAGAATCACACATTTTCCTAGAAGCCTCGGACACTGGGGTGTGCCTGGCGGTGAGAGGCCATGCTGGCTTTGGAGCATCAACACCACCACACAGTTGTCCTGCTTGGGGGCAGGAGCATTGGTTTTGTGTATTCTTATTTCAGCCGGGTTTCCATAGCCCCTGAGGGTGATTCTTCAGAGATACAGGCAGAGGACCACAGTTAGCAGCCAATGCCCGCGGCAGCTGGAGTCAGCTCGGAGTCCCTAGGTGGTGCAGAGCCCAGGGAAGAGGATCTGAACCAGGCACTGTCACCGTCTACCGAAGCCCCCTTAGCCATGGTGTGCCTGAAGGTCATCTCAGGTTTGGTCCAATCTATATCTCTCTCCTTCCATCAAAAGAGATCATGCCAGCACTAGAACAACTCTTTTCACGTTGGCCAGGAGTCTGGCTTTTTTTTTAACCACCATGGAGAGACTACCAGCTAGAAAAACCGCCCAATCCTGCCCTGCCATGTGAACTGCTTCCTGCACAAGAGCTGGGTCCCCTGAGAGAGGAGACATGGGGCTGGACTCTTCTGAGAATGTTAAGTTACTATGAAATTAAATTAAAAGCATGCTGTGAATTCCAGAGGCAGCGAACTTGGTAGAGAAAGAACACCATTCTCCCCTCACAGGTAAGGTTTTTGGCTGGCATTATGGCATTGGGAGAGCCTAGCAGCAGTATTTTCCAGATGTTTCTTGTTTCTCTCTTTTTTTTGTTCACTTGTATTTTCTGATTTTCTTACAGTGACCATGTACTGCTTTTATAAGAAAAGGAATACAACATTCTTGTTTTAAAGCAAAAAGGAGATACACGCTCAGGAACTAACTGTCAATTTATAAGAAGGTTAAATAGGAGGAGGTTGGTGGTGGGACAAAAAGAGGCTCTGCAGAAATATTTTAAATAGTCATAGGGTGTTAGTTTCCAGGCCATGATCTGGAGCTCATTTGCTGCAGAAAAAGAAGCATGCTTTCTGGAGGTTTAAGAGTTCTTAGGTCGGGAGCGGTGGCTCATGCCTGTAATCCCAGCACTTTGGGAGGCCAAGGCGGGCGGATCACAAGGTCAGGAGTTCAAGACCAGCCTGACCAACATGGAGAAACCCCGTCTCTACTAAAAATACAAAAATTAGCCAGGCATGGTGGTGTGTACCTATAATCCCAGCTACTCAGGAGGCTGAGGCAGGAGAATCGCTTGAACGTGGGAGGCGGAGGTTGCAGTGAGCTGAAATCATGCCACTGCACTCCAGCCTGGGGGACACAGCAAGACTTGATCTCCAAAAAAAAAAAAAAAAAAAAAGAGTTCTTCTTTGACCTATTAGAGGTAATACGCAAAAGCCTAGTGTTCAAGTCCTATAAAAGACAAACTTAGGGGTGTGGGGTGGCTTGTATCTTTATTTTATTGCACATCGTTGCGAGTGAGTGTTTAAACTGCCTTGTGTCAAGAAATAGGTGTTGCTTCCCAGGAGGCCCTGGGGAATGCTTCTTGTGTTATGAATCTTCAACTGCATGATAAAGTTATGAAGCTGTGGCCTAGTGTGGTGGCTCATGCCTGTAATCGCAACACTTTGGGAGGCCAAGGCAGGCAGATCACCTGAGGTCAGGAGTTCGACACCAGCCTGGTCAACATGGTGAAACCCGGCTCTACTAAAAATACAAAAATTAGCCTGGTGTGGTGGCAGACGCCTGTAGTCCCAGCTACTCGGGAGGCTGAGGCAGGAGAATTGCTTCAACCTGGGCAGTGGAGGTTGAAGTGAGCCAAGATTGTGCCACTGCACTCTAGCCTGGGTGACAGAGTAAGACTCTGTCTCAAAAAAAAAAAAAAAAAAGTTATAAAGCTGTGATTGTTTTGATAGAATAATCACAATAGTAACAATGACAACCACTCTTTCTCAAGTGCCTAAATTGCCTGCTTTTGTGGCAGTCACATGAGGATACTCAGCAGGTAGCCATGGGGAGGTTTTCTCCTCTCCCTGTAGCAGAGTCAGGTGGGCATGAGCTTGTGCAGGAAGACTCTGCAGCTCGGGAGTGCTGGTTCACGGTCCCCCAGGTGGCACAGGGCCGAGCACACACTGACCTCTCACTCCCATGCTGCTTCCGGCATTGATACCAGGTTTTAACATTTATTTCAAAATTCACTTAAACTTCAGAGCCGGATCACATATTTTGGCACAGCCTTAAAGGAGCTCAGTGAATAGTCCCCTCAGGGTGCCCAGAGGGGCTGGGGGCAGACTGTGCTGGACAGGTCACTCCGGGCTGGCTGATGGGGCCAGCCTGGGCTGGCTCTGCTCATTGCACACACAGCTGGTGCAGCTGGTCAGAGCCAGGTGTATTTTCCCCTTTGATTGTAGCTGAGCATCCTTCACTGACTCTCTTGATAGAGCCTCTTTAGAAAATTGCTTTTCAAATTGACTCCCTCTCCGGGAAGATTAATGCCGAGGAAACCCACAAACCTGACAATCACCACTCACTCCACCTTGGAAGCTGTTTCTGTGCAGCCCTGCACATTATGGAGAGTGGCGATTGCCACGGCTGTTGATTCCTCGATCCTACCGCCCCACGAGTGTGCTTCGTGGTCATAAGGGCCTCCTCTGCCAAGCAGCACAGCCAGCCCCGGGGCTGCCCTCCAAATCTCCCTGTGTAGCCTCTGTGTTCTTCAACAAGTATATTTGCCCTAGACCTAACTCATCTGCATCTGAGAACAAGTTCCATTGTGGGGGTGGATGAGTGACCGGAGGGCACTGAGAGGAGGCAGAGCCCTTCCGACCAAGGCAGAGCCTCCTTGCCACGTTTGCCTGGCTGGCCTGCCGGTCCTATTGCCACCAGTCAGACATTTCCCTTGTGTCCAGCTGATGCTGGCTGAATATTTTCATTCCCTCATTCATTTAAAAAATATTTATCACCTGTCTACTAAATGCCCGGCACCATTCTAGGCACTAGTGGTACACCAGTGAATACGACAGGCAAGGGCCCAGTCCTTTGGGAGGACCCCGCTGAGTTAGTGCTAAAATAGCTCTCCTGTTTCTCTTCATCGAAAACACTGCATTGATCTTGCATAAAGTTCCTGGCTAGTTGTGAGATGTTGGGATGATCACATCTCCGGACCTCAGATTCCTTAGAGGGACTTGGACAACATTATTTCCAGTGTTCCCTCTGGCCTTAAATTCCCCATGTATGCAGATTATGATGGAATGCTAAGCATATTCAGAAACTGGGAGATAAATTGCCGTTCATCTCAGTATACATCCTCATTCCTCTCTCTCCTCTCCCGCGGTGCTCCCCTCCTGCCCTCTCTCATAATCACATGGTGCTTGACGATCGTTAGAGGTCTCTCCTGCTTGTCCAGTGCAATCTCAGAAAATAAAGCCTGGTATCGACATGTACCTTGACTAAGAGGGCCTCAGTATATTCCAAGTTAACACTTCCCCTAAATATTGCAATGGCGCCAACTTTTTGTTAATTGTAAATATTGCTTATGTGCAACTAAATGTAGATATTGTGCCAGTTGCGCTGCCTCTGGGGGACGTGCCAGCCCCCACCCGCTGCTTGCAGAGTGTCTGTAAAGGCACAGACATCGTAAGTGTTTTTCCTTTTGCAATAAGGGAAGGAGGTTCCAGGCCCCAGGGCCTTGTGGAATGGATAAGGACATAGGAGTTAAGGCCATTTGCTTTATTTGTCTGATCCTGTTTTCTCACCTAAATTAAGACTAGGAATGCCAACCTCCTGGGATTAAATGAGATAGTGGAAGTAAAGGGCTAGCAGTGACTGTCCGAGAGGAGTTCTTAGCAGCAGTTCTTACTATCACCCTCGCAAGGCTGCCTTTAGGCTTCTGGGATGTTGCAATTGGATGTCATGCTGGGGGAAGGCATGAAGCTATAAAATGGACCAGCCAGCCTTTCTTGGAGTCTCATCTTCTTGATACCCCTTCATAGAGTTTATGTTATTAAATCTCCACTTCCCATTCAGTTTGCACAATTCAGCATCCCTCCTGCTAAGATGTAACTACCAGATGTGCCTTAGACCTGGCTGCCCGTAGCCGGGTGCGGTAGCTCATGCCTGTAATCTCAGCACTTTGGGAGGCCAAGGTGGGTGGATCACGAGGTCAGGAGTTCAAGACCAGTCTGGCCAAGATGGTGAAACCCCGTCTCTACTAAAAATACAAAAAAATTAGCTGCGTGTGGTGGCATGCACCTGTAATCCCAGCTACTCCAGAGGCTGAGGCAGAGAATTGCTTAAAAACCTGGAGGGGCGGAGGTTGCAGTGAGCCGAGATCGTGCCACTGCACTCCAGCCTGAGCGACAGAGTGAAACTCTGTCTCAAAGAAAAAAAAAAGACCTAGCTGTCCAAGATGGTAGCCACTAGCCACATGTTGCTATTTAAATTTAAATTAATTAGAATGAAATGGGATGAAAACTTTAGTTTCTTAATCACAGTCACCCCCTTTCTAGCACTCAATAGCCACAAGCTATTGTACTGGACAGTGCAGAACATTTTCACCGCTGCAGAAAGTCACTGCGCTTCCAAACTTCTCAGTAAATTATTCTGAGCTCTAACGAGGGAAACAGTTGTCAATGCCCATTTCATGTTGACTTTGGGTAAAGTTAGTTATGATGAGTAGGGTTTAGCCTTAAATCCCTCATTTGGACAGTGGTTTCCAGTCTCATCTTTGTTCATTCCCAAAAGACATCGTAGACCTTGGCATTGTAGACCAGTGACAGGGCCTCTGGAATGCCAGTGATGGGGTTTGGGAGATGGGAGCACCCACTAGGTGGGTGTTTCAGAATCCCCAGGGGAATGTTTACTGGAACTCCCTCCCCCACCCAAGCCTCACCTTCTCCAGGGGGAGTCACTGAGATACCTGCGAGCCCACCGTGAGGGGTCAAAGTGACTGGGCTCAGATCCCAATTTGGCTGCTTAGTAGCTGGATGACATTTGGCATGCCCTTGACCTTTCCCAGCCTCCTCTCGTCAGTAATGGCACTGTGAGCTCACAGCGGGGCTGCTCTCACATACGGCCTGACGTAGAACCTGTGTGCACAGTTGCTGATTAAGGTTAAGGTTATGCAGTGAAAAGAGCCTGGGGTTTGGATTTAGATAGGCTTCACTTCAAATCCTGCTCTGCCCTTTGTGACTCTGAGCACATTTTTTATTTTTTATTCCTTTCTGGAGCTCAGCTTCCTTGTGTATAAAAAGTAATAATGATAGGACACGCCTCCTGGGCTTACAAGGATTAAATGCAATAATGTAAATGGACCTAGCATATACCACATCTAGTCAGTGCTTCTCCCTGACACACAGCATGGGACCAGTTTGTTGTTAAGGCTGCAAAATATTCACCCCCACGCCCACCTCAACGGTGTGAGTGTCAGGCACACCCTCAACAATAGGGTGGCTGTGAAGCTTATGTGTATGAAAGCACATAGCATGCACTCGGCACTCCATAAAAGCAACTTCCAGTCTTCACTTACACTTATAGCCTCTGTGGCCTTGACCGTGTCAACCAACTTGTTTAGAGCTCAGAGAAACCTGTCTTGCCGAGAGGAGGGATGCAGGAGTGAATAGAAATGATGGGTGGACACAGCAGCTTTGGAAAATGGTGAGGAACTGTGCAGAGTAGCTATTTTTATTATAGGACATTTATAACATCACTTGGGACTTGGGCAGCTCTGTGTTTTTAGATTATTATAGGGCTTGGGCTGAAGCTTTATTTTTTCCATGTGGTGCTGATTAGAGTGAGGCCTTCTAAAATCATGACTGTTTCATGGAAGAAAGTACTCAGCTTGGCAGTAATCCACTTGGTGCACTTTCTAGGGGCTCAGTGAGTAAACAATGAGGATGCTCACTCATGGGAAGATACTTGTCCATGGGAGGACACTGGCCCATGGGAGGATGCTGACCTATGGTGGGCTGCCCGTCTATGGCAGGACGCTGGCCCATGGGAGGATGGGCATCCCCAGGGCACATGCTTGTCCACTGGAGGATATTTTAGGCTGAGAGGATACATGATTTGGAATTTGCATAAAAATCAGACAATTATTTCACCAAAAATTCTAGGAGATTGCTGTCATTTTTTATTCTACAGATGTGAGCTAGGAGTGTTCACATCTAGTCATGGATGAGAAGGAGAGGCAACGTTACATCTATTAAGTGCCTACTGTGTGCCTGCTGTAGACTTGTGTGTTACTAAAGTCTCCCAGCAGCCTGAGGAGGAAAGACATTAGCTCCATTTTACTTGTGAGGAAAGAGAAAAAAATCTCTTATTTTGGGGCCCATTGGGATAGAATTCAGGGGTCTAATAATTTCAATGGAAAAAACCCCACGTCTTAATTTTCACTAGCTTATAACAGAAATTTTTCTTCTCTTTTGATTATGAATGCAGGCCACAAAGCACAGTGGCATCGGACTTCATCATCAAAGAGCTGGCAGATTTTCATGTCCCACCATAGCAACTGCATGGATCTTGCAGCAGCAGTTAGTCATCACTGCTGCTCTGAAATTGTTGTGGCCATTAGACTTGCCACTAGAGCTTTTTACTTAATGTGCTGACAAGGGGACATATATTTCAGCATGAATTTGTTTTCTAAAACATTTTTGTAATTGGTTTCAACATAATTGGTTTCCTTTGCAATCCCGTATATTTTATCTAATGAATTTGCAAAACATTAGACTGAGATGGAGCCCATAGATGTCACCATGCTGTCAAAGGGAGACAGGGCACAAAGGTTGAGAATTGCTAAAGTAGAGGGTCAGAAAGGTCAAAAGTATTGTCTAAGTTGGTGAAGTCAAGACCGGAATTCAGGTCTGAGTAACTGAGTAGAAGAGATGCAGGGAGTCTAGCACCAATGAAGAGTGGCTAGAAGGATAAAGTCTGAGAGGGGTTGGACTCTGGCCAAGCTCAATGATGCTCAGAAATATGGCCCTGGCAGGGAATGCATTTTACCACCATTTAAATGACGTAAGCCACGGAGGTGTATTCTCAAGATAGAATGAGAATGAATGAGCTATGACTACACACAGTGACCTGGATGAATCTCACAAGCCTCATGCTGAGAAAAAGAAACTGGACACAGTCCAGTCCGAGAACTGGTGAAACACATCTACAGAGAAAGGAATAAAAACAAAGGGTGTCTGTGGAGCGTGTGGACAAACTGGAAGTGGGCATGAAGAATCTTCCTGGGTTGATGGAATGCCTCATCTCTTGATTCAGTGGTAGTTACCAGGGTGTATACATTTATCAACACTCAAATGACACACTTAAGTTCTGTGTATTTCATGATATGTAAATAATACCTCAGTGATAATAATACAAATTACTATCTCCATTTTACTAGTGCATCAAGGAGGACAGAGAGAAATTAAGAAGTATCCTTACTGACCAATCCCCTTGCCAAGGTGGGGCAGTTGGAAGGGAAGTGGGTGCAGTTGACCAACGCTGTGGTTTCTCTGTGGGGAACCACTCACACAAATCCCTCCAAGTGGCAATCCATCTCACTCACAGGAAAGTCAAGTCCTTAGATTGTCCCACAAGTAGAATGTTAAAAAAATTGTGTAATAGTCATACACTGGAACACTCTTCAGCAATGATAAAAAGCTATAAGTACACATTAAACATGATTGGATCTCACGAACATAACTCCAAACAAAATAATCTAGTTTGTAAAATAGGACATAGTGTATGAGTCTAGTAAGTATGGAACAGGCAAATAAGCTATGGAGTTAGAAGTAAGAATATGGCTACGCTGGCGTGGGGATGATAATGGCAGTGGTCACGGGGGCAGGCCTTTGGGGATGCTAGTCATGTTCTCCTTATTGAGCTGGGTAATGCTTATAGTGGTTGATTTGTGCCCTTAGAAATAATTGCATACACCACTGAAACACTTAAGACTCAAAACCGAAAACAAGGGTTCTGTGTTCTATGTAAATGGTGCCCCCTGGATTTGTGCAAACCTGCAGCTCTGCTTGGAAGCTGGTTGTCCCTGAGTCAAATCCAGGCTGAGAACTGTGGCTCACACCTGTAATCCCAGTACTTTGGGAGGCCAAGGCAGAAGGATCACTTGAGCCCAGGAGTTTGAGACCAGCTTGGACAACATAGTGAAGCTTTGTCTCTACAAAAAATCAAAAAAATTAGCCGAGTGTGGTGGTGCACGCCTGTGGTCCTAGCTACTTGGAAGTCTGAGGCAGGAGGATTATTGAGACCAGGAGTTCAAGGCTGCAGTGAGCTATGATCATGCCACTGCACTCCAGCCTGGATGGCAAAGTGAGACTTTGTCTCAAAAAAACAAACAAACAAAAAATCCAGTTGACCCAAACATGAAGAGGGAATGTGATATTATGCCAATGCCATGGAGCCATCTCAGGGGCACTTTCCACATGCAGCAGATGGACCACTACCCGCACTTACTCAGGGTCCTGCACGGAGCCTCCCACACAGTGGAATCTCTCGGGCACGGTTTTCCAGTCTTTAGCCATTTTCACCATGGCGCCTGCATCAAGGACCCCATAGCCAAAGAGGTGATTAAATTCCAGGCCGACCCCGTTGCGCCGCCACTGATGAACTTCGTCGTGAAGCTGGTTCCGTTTGGAGGTGAGCACAGTCAGATGCTGCATGTCCCGCCAGGTCAGACCCAGGCTGGATACAGGAAGCAGAGAGCGAGAGGGCAAGGCAAGAGGCAGGGTGAGAGAGAGAGAGAGAAGCACAATGATTAACAGAAATATCACCCAGGACACAGACCTTTCGTAAGATTTTGGAATCTCTGTGAACTCTCAAATTCAAGGGAGGGTGTCCATGCACTATTCAGAACCATTATATATGTCAATTAAAGAAATCTTGCTTTTCTTACTTAAATAAATTGATTTCAAAAGTCTATTCTAACACACACACCGGAATGGCTAAAATGAAAAAGACTGACAATGTTAAGTGTTGAAGAAGATGTGGAGCAACTGGAACACATGTACTTTGTTGATGAGTGTGCAAGCTATTTCCAAACTGGAAAATTGTTTGGCTGTATCTTCTAAAGTTAAGCTTAAGCTATGGCCTGGAAATTCTATTCCTAGGCATATACTTGACCAAATGTGTACATATTAACCAGACCTGTGTACTAGAATGCTCCTAGCCCCAAACTGTGAAACCCCCACATGCCATCCAAAAAATAATGAGTAAACTAATTGAGGTGTAACTTACAGAATGTGGGGTACTACAAGGCAGTGAGAATGAATGAACTCTAGGTACTCTGAATAATATGGAAAAATCTCACAAATACCATGTTGGCCTAAAGAAGCCAGGCAGAAAAGAGAACATAAAGTATGATTCCATTATTAGTCATTAGTCATTGGAATGACTAATCTATGCTGTTGGAGGTCATGTTAGTGGTCAGTCTTGTGGGGCAGTGACTGGAAGGGGATACAGGGAGCTTCTGGGTGCTGGTCATGCTGTTTCTTCATCTGGGAACTGGTACCCGGGTGTGTTCCATTTTTGAAAATGAGAGTACCAGTTCTTCAAGGGTAGAGAAACTATATTCAGCATATTCATATCCTTAGTGTCCAGGATGGTCCTTGGCACATTGCTTGTTCAGTGAATAAACTAGTCTTCTTGTAAATGTTATTGTTTTTGGAAATTAGTGTCTGTTACTACTCATTGTCTATGTTTT
The DNA here is from genome assembly GCF_003255815.1 of Theropithecus gelada. Lineage (NCBI taxonomy): Eukaryota > Metazoa > Chordata > Mammalia > Primates > Cercopithecidae > Theropithecus > Theropithecus gelada. Next base: position 88,880,501 of record NC_037678.1, on the reverse strand, counting down.
TCAAATTGCAAATCATGATTTGTTTTTGGGCCAGGTTATCACACAGGTTATCTATCTGGACTGCACATGAAAATTTTCTTCTAGGGACATTGAAAATCTCACTGCTAGGGCCTCATCCCAGACCAAGTAAATCAGAATCTCTGAGAGTGAGACCCAGGCATTGGAAATTGTTAACACTTCTCAGACCATTCCAACAGACAGCCAATGTTGAGAACCAGTGATTTAATGATTGGTGTTATCATTTTAAAAAATGAACGGAGCAGAATAAAAAAGGATAGAAGTGTGCACTGCACATAATACAGGAAGCTATTTTTTCATGAAACAGTTGGAGGGTAGGTGTGTGTGTGTGCTGACCTGCAGTGCAAAGTTTATTACTCACTGAGGGTTCTGGTCAAAAAGTTGGCAAAACCTTGCACTATAGTTCTCTTCAGAAGTCAAACAATTCAAAGGACTGGGAGCAACATAACTTATTTGATAAAATTTCAACATATGCAAAGTTCATTGGTTGGAAGATCTGAATCAGAATCAACAGTTCAAATGATCCATGTGCTCTTGAATGCAGACCTTCCTCTATTAAGAAGCAAGTTCCACACTTGGACACAGGGTGGGGAACATCACACACCGGGGCCTGTCGTGGGGTTGGGGGAGGGGGAGGGATAGCATTAGGAGAAATACTTCATGTAAATGACGAGTTAATGGGCACAGCAAATCAATATGGCACGTGTATACCTATGTAACAAACCTGCACATTGTGCACATGTACCCTAGAACTTAAAGTACAATAAAAAAAAGAAAAGAAAAAAAAAAAAAGAAGCAAGTTGCAAGGAAGGTCAATGCTTATTTGAGGAGATTCAGAACGTGTCTTGGACATATGGTCCCTCAGGACCTGAGAAAATGGTGTAAAAGTTCCTTAAGTTGATTATGGCTAAAAACTTGAGTGTTTCGCTGGAAGGAGATTCTGAGTTTATTAATCTCAGAAGTGTTGACAAATGAGGATCTAAATGACCCGAGGGCTGGCTAGCAGGTTTCTTATTTCTCATCTTTGCCATGAAAATGCGCTGTTCTTCTGATGCCTGGAGAAAGGCTCCCTTAAATGTTTCTCTGCAGATTTATTCTCATGGGCTGCATTTTAGAAAGAAAGAGAGAGAGAGAGAGTGACAGAGAAATAATATTTCGGAACAGAGAACTTTTCACTTTTGAGATAAATCAGAGCATAGTCCACTCTCCAGTGTAATTGAGTCTGTGACACTGACCTGCTATTTGCATATGTCTGAAGTGTAAAACCAGGTTCCTTCTAGTATCCCTTCTGGACAATTTAGGAATTGACAGAATATAGTATTCTGTAAAATAGGTATTTCATCAACTTACTTTAAGTTTTAATTGTACCATAGCAGCCCAAGAATTACAGGTGATAGTTATTAAATAATTAAAAAATAAATTCATGGAGTATCTGCAATATACAGGTCACTGTTTTGGAGACAGTAGGAGAAGAAATGTGACATGTTATTCCCTGTTCTCAAATGTTTTATATAATAGTTGGGAAAATAAGATGCAGATATATGAGAAGGTACTGTGCAATGAAGTGATTTTATGGATGTCTGTTGAGTGTCTACCACATCCAGGCATCATGCTAACTCTGGGCATGTCGGATGAACGTCCCTGTCTCCAAAAGCTGATAGCCCCTAGGGACAGAGGGATAACTCAGTATTGAAAATGTGAGGGCTGTCATGATAGGGGGAGCTCAGGATGCTGAGGGAGCCATCAGTGGAGCCCCTGTGTTATCCTAGTCAGGAGTCCTCACTGTGATCCTCAATCCCCCTGTGTCAGGACCATGAGTGACATAAGTGAATTTCCAATTCTCCTGAATCAGCATCTTGGAGGTCATGGGCCTGAGAATTTGCTTTTAACCCAAATGATTCTTCCGTACAGTGATGTTTGAGAACATTGGTGGTCTGGGACAGTGGTTCTCAACCTTGTCTGCACATTGGAATCATCTGGGAATGGTAAAAAAAAAATGATGTCCAGGCTCAGAGGTTTTGATTCCATGGATTCCTCCAAACATTTAGTATTTTCAATATGCAACAAACCTCGTTCAGGGCAGAGCTTCCTAACTTCCTGGAGAGCACCGGTGGGGGCGGGGATGCTGGTGAAAAATACAGCTTTTCGGGGTTCCCCTGGAGATTCTGAGTCTATGGCTCTGCAGTGGTCTTAGGGTATCTGTGTTTTTAATAAGCACTCCGGGATTCTGATCATCAGGAAATTTGAGAAATTGGGGTCCAGGGGTCAGCAAGGATCTCTTAGGAAGTGGCTGACTAGGAGACTGACTTTTTGTTTAATGTTTAATTTTTACTTTCTGTGGATACACAGTAGGTGTCTATATTTAGGGAGCACATGAGATGTTTGGATACAGGCATGCAATGCATAATCATCACATCAGGGTAAATGGGGTATCCATCACCTCAAGCATTTATCCTTTGTAGGAACCTGACTTCTAACAGGAAGGATTGTTTTTCTCGTGTGAAAGGCTGTTCCCTCACCATTCTCTTTCAGAGCACAGTACTTCTATTTACAGCATCAAGCTCCCCTGAACCCAATTCACATTTTCCTCCTCATGATCAAGGCAGCAAAGGGAATTTAAAGTCAGCCCATGCATCTTTAGAGAAATTGAAAATGGAAATGTTTTAAAGATGATGCTGTAGTCTTAAGGTTGGAGGAATCACTTCTACTAACATCTGGTAAATTCTAAAAGACAACAGGAGAATTCTAATCTCTTTACTTGTTGGATCTGATCTTTATCTGAACAATGTAAACTGTGTGACCTGGAGCAAGTTGTTTCACTTCTCTGGGTCTCGTTCTCTTCATCCATAAGAGATGTTTGGAGTCGTAAAAGATCCATTTATTTTCTTTCATTTTAAAAATTCTGAGTCTATCCTCTAAATTTTGGTAGGATTAAAAAATAATTTCAAAGGTTGGATTATTTCCAGTCTGAGAAAAATAATGCATTTATGAGTCAAGCTGGCATTTTCTCCATAGCCTTTGTTTGCTTCTATGAACGTGACAGAAAATTCAGTTTTCATGACTCCCTGGTGTAGTGGTGGTGTGGAAAATCTCATCTCAAAGGAAGTGAAACCTGATTTTGTGCATCATGTTTGAGGAAGAGCTAACTCATTCACTGCAGCCCATTGCCATGGCAGAATGAGTGGTGAGTCTCACAGGCAAGATGGTGGCAGGGCCTTTTCTGTGTTCCATAGAGAGCCCGGTGGAACACAGGCATCCTAAAGCTTAAAGCCAACTGTGTGAACTTGGATAAGTTACTTTAACAATTCGAGCTCTAGCCTTGACATCTTTAAAATGGGCATAAGGCCTTATAGGTTTGTTGCAGGATGTAAATGTAAATTATGTATATAAAGTACCTAGCACAGTGGTGGACACTGAATAAAAAGACTTTATTATTATTAATAATAACATATCTCGCATATATCAGAAGTTAAAGCAAGTTAGGTTACTATTTCCTAAGTATTGACCACAATATTTAAAAGTATGTAAATGAATGTTCTTCAGCTTTAAGGCATATTCAACCTTAAAAATCACCAGACATCCAATTAAAATATAAACTTTCCTAAAAAAAAAATTTCAGAAGCAGAGCTAAAATATTCCAGGAAGTCATTTGAATCTTACTGATGATCTAACTTGCTACATTTTGTAGATAAGACAATAGAGATCCAGAGAAGATGAGTGATTGTCCACTTAGATGTCAGAAGACATTAGCAGTTGTCTTTCCTTCCGTATCTATCTTTTCTCCTTCCTTATTAAGAAAACTTCAATTTTATTCAGAACAGCAATGCATTCAGCCATAAAACTACATTTCCCAGCCTCCCTTGAAGTGTGGGGGTGGTCATGTGACAGCTCTAGCTAGTGAGAAATAAGCAGAAGCCACTGGGTGGGGCTCCTTGGAAAAGCCCTTCAACATGGCTGACTCAGCTGGTTTCTTTCTTTTCTCTTTTCTTTTCTTTTTTCTTTTCCCTTCTTTTATTATTGTATTTTCTTTTTCTTTTCTTTTCTTTTTTTTCTTTCATTCTTTCTTTCTTTTTCTTTCTTTCATCTCTTTTTTTCTTTTTCTCTTTCTCTCTCTTCTCTCTCTTTCTTTTATATATTTTTTATTTTTATTTTTTTGCCCTTTGTGCTTCTCCTTTTCCTGCCTGAAATGCAAACACGATGGCTGGAGTTCCAGCACATCTAGAGAACATGAAAGTGGCAGAGCAAAGTAGCAGAAAACTAGAAAGAGCTGGATTCCTTGATTCACAATGGTACCCCAGTACCCTAAACCAGCCCTGGGTTCCTTATCTTTGTATTTTCTTTCACATGACAGAAAAATAAACCTTTGTCTCTGTTATTAGTTGGATATTATTATTTGGATTTGCTGTTTCATGCAGAAACATTAAATCTTGACTGAATAGCAGCACCTAATCAGAGGCAGAAGCCAGCTACCCACACTCTGCACCCAGAGTCACAGATTCACAGAGCTATTGCCTTATTGGTCATCCTCACACCCTAGTCTACAGATCAGTGACAGGCTGGCAGCTTAAGTATTCCTGGGGAACAGGCATTGAAAAGTCAGGTTCCTGGGCCACCCATCCCTAGGGATTTGTATTCAGTGAGGCTTGGGTGAGACTGGGGAATGTATTTTTTAAAAAACTTTCCCCAGTGTGCTCCATTTCACTAGCTATGAGGGAAATGCAAATTAAAACTACAATGTGACTCCACTGCACATCCATAAGAATGCTGAAATGTAGAAGACTAATAATACCACATTTTGGCAAGGATGTGGAGCAACTATAATTCTCATATACTGCTCAAGGTAGGGTCAATGGGTACACCCAATTCAGGAAACTATTTGGTGGTATCTACTAGAATTGCATGTATGTATATTAATGACTCAACGTTTTGACTTCCTAGTAGACACTCAACAGAAATGCATCTGTATGTTCACCAAAAGACATATACAAGAATGTTCCTAACAATATCACTCACAGTAGCCCCAAATGGAAACAATCCAAATATTCATTTATACAATGGAGTGATATTCAACAATGAGAATGAACGATCTGTAACTATATACAGCAACATCTCTTGCTCTGCTGAGCAACAGGGCACATAAATAGTCTGTTTCTTGATTTAGGTGCTGGCTATGTGGGTCTGTTCATTTTGTTAAAATGCCATGGAGCCACACCTAATGAATTTCTTTGTATATACTACACTAACTAAAGAGTTTACATTAAAAATCCATCCCCTGGAAAGTCACTTTTGGAATCATTGTTCCAGTCCAGCATGTGGACCACTTTACTCCAGGTGACTTTCTGGAGTCAAAAATTCATCTCCTTATGACATCTACCCCTCGAGCCTAGCTCACCTTCTAGAACCACAGAGAAAGCACCAGTTCATATGAGAGAAACCTAAATATTCAAAGGTGGCAGTCATCCCTCACTAAAATTCTTTGAAAAATCTCTGATATTGGTGACACTGGGAGATGGGAGCAATATTTCCTGTGACTCAAGTAGGCATTTTCAAGCATTGGGCAGAAAAGTATATTATGATATTAAACTACAAAGTGACAACTGGTTAGGAGAGAGAGGTGGTTTTCTTTTTCTCCCCTGCAGTCGTGATGGGGGAAGTGTTATTCTCTCTCTTTCAAGGTCCTGATGGACATACATTTAGATAATTTGTTGTTATGCATGAGGACTTCCTGTAACCTTATCTCAAGAAGAGAGAGAGATGAGCTGTGGGACTGCTCTGTGGAGGCCCTTTTCCTTATCCTTCTGGGCTGTCGCTTGGGGTATCTCATCCTGACCAATGGTTTTCACTTTTGGCTACTGGAGCCGCTTTGCCTAAAGCTAGAGATGCCTTGGAGTTTACTTCTCCAAGGTAGCTCTTAACCGATGACTGACTCATATAAGAATATGACAGTCCAGCTTCCTTGCCTGGAGGTAGAACAAACTCGGAGGCCTAATTTACATTCGGTATTAGACTGAGGCCAGAACTTTTGAAGTTGAACCTTTGCTTGGATTTTTCCCCATCCTAACTTCCTTCCCCTACTCCCTTACTGTCTTTCCTGGGATCCCTTCCTTAATAAATCACTTGCACAAAAATCTCATCTCAGGGTCTGCTTCCAACCACAGAAAGTTGGTATTTTGAAGAATTTTAGGACCGGCTCCAGTGATGGACTTACCCACAAGCTGCCAGGTGTTATACTTTTTTCCTCTTTATGCCAGCAGAGAACATTAAGTTCATGATCATTGCTTCAAAACAAAGCATGCCTAAATGGTGACTGCATTCTTTTCTGTAGGATATCTAGACGTATGTGCTGAAAGAATGGTGACTAATCAAGGCAGAGCCATGAATCTCTAGGAGTCCAGCAGCCATACCCCTCCACTCTGATTTATTTAGGTGTTCCATTTGTATGCCTATGGATCTAGGCATAGGCATAGGATTTTGTTTGTCAAAAATCCCAGAAGACTGTGAGTCAAGTCTTGACCTCTGGGGTTGAAAGGGCAACCAGAAACCCTTCTCGCTTTTGGAGCACTCCTGCTCCCTGGCCCTTCGCAGCTCAGCTACAGGCAGCAGGCTCTGCTAATTGTCTCCTTGCAGATGAAGTGAGCAAGGCCAACTCAGGCTCCAGGGCCCACTGAGGCCCTGAGATGAACAGTTTTACCTTCAGGAAATGTACATTGGATGTGAGTAAATTTTGGTTTCTGTGCTTGATAGGGCAGAGGTCTCTGTGCCTAATAGTTGAGCTTTGACCAGTGTCTTGGCATCATAAATTTTCTACCTGACTTTTGTTAGAAGAATCAAAGTTTAGACTTGTCCAAAGAGAGGAGTCACTCTCAATTTGGGGTCTTATCTGCAAAGGGAGGATAATTATGCCTTTTCTTGTGAAGGTAGAGGGTTGAACTAGGTAATCTTTTGAAGCCCCTTTCTATTCTAGGAACCAACTCCTGCCTCCTTTGCAAATCAAAAATTGCACTGCATATGTGGAGAGAGACAAGCAGCGCTGCCTAGAGATTGATGCTGGGAGCTCCGGTTGCCTAGCAACTCTACTCTCCTTCCCCAGGAGCCTGAATCTAACTTCTCAGAAGTTGCTGGGAACTGCATTCTCTGACAATTCCCTACACAGCCAGCACTTACACTCACACTACATGTGTGGTGTCTGAAGCCCGTGTGTTCCTTCTGTGAACATAAGGCCAGCCTCAGGTATCACTAAAAGAATGCAGAGTAGCAGGTGGGCAGGTACCTCCACTGCTACTCAAATCCCAGGTATGTCCAGCAGTAGCAACATGTGGCCTCTCCATAGGATGGTAAGGACATAGGAGATGGTCTCCTCTTACCTTTAGCTTGGAAGGTTTCCCAGGAAAGCCCATACCTTGGTCTACACTGCGTGAATTTGCGTATCTTGTTTCAGTGTTAAAAAGTGAATCCACCTCACCAATTAACAAATCTTGAGTGGGACCACCTTGTTTGCCACATATTCTGAAACACTGGCTTGGCAGTTTGATTTTTCTTCAAGTAGCTGATTGTGAATATCACTGGAGTAGAAGAACCCAGGGATGCAGAGAGGACAGAGGGGCAAATCTGGTGAAGAAAGAAATATCTCTGTGCCCTCACTGGTTATCTGAGTAAGTTGCTGATATGTGCTGCTGGGTGTTGTGTGCTCCCGGGAATGTGGTTTTATGGTGGGTGTGTGTGTATGTGTGTGTGTGTATGTGCACACACACGTGCAGGTGGGCACATGGACCACTTAGAAATGCACAGCAGAGTTCGTTGGCCCTGACTATTCATAGCCTCTCATGTCCACTTTTGCCTCCATGGACACCTGGCATGTGGGCAGAGAGACACGTATTAGTCCACCCTGCAGAGCTGGCCCTGGACCCAGAGCTATGAACATACTTAGCCTCCAGAGCCAGTGCAAACACGCCAGCTGCCTCGGGGGCAGCTGCAGATGTCCCAGAATGCCTCAGAGTGCAGTTGCCGTACAAATCTGTGGTTGCCTGGAAGGGAAGATAATGCGTAATGAGTGAATAAATCACACTATTTTGAACCCCCGCACAGTGTGGAGCAGGGGATTATCTACTCCTTTTATTTATCTATTTATTGAGACAGACTCACTCTGTTGCCCAGGCTGGAGGGCTGGAGTGCAGTGGTGTGATTTCTGCTCACGGCAACCTCTGCCTCTCAGGTTCAAGTGATTCTCCTGCCTCAGTCTTCCAAATAGCTGGGATTACAGGCACGTGCCACCACGCCTGGCTAATTTTTGTATTTTCAGTAGAGATGGGGTTTCGCCATGTTGGCCAAGCTGGTCTCGAACTCCTGACCTCAGGTGATCCACCTGCGTTGGCCTTCCAAAGTACTGGGATTACAGGCATGAGCCACTGCGCCCAGCCTACTCCTTTTATTTAAACTATGCTTTGTTCCCAAGAAGATTAAGAGGAAACTAAGGATAAGCTTAGCATCCATATGCGTCTCTTTTGCCCTAGGTTTTATCTGAGCTTCCTAGTAGCCCATGTAAAAGGGGACACATAGTCAGTTATAGTTACAGTGTCCACAAGATAAATGAGTTGTTCAAAGAAGCATATCTGTGGCTATTCCAGAGACTAGAGAGAGATTTATTTCCTGAAACCTAAAAAGAAACACTATGAAGTGGCAAGTGATGTCAATACTCCCACCCTAGTTTTGTTGCATCAGGACTGGCCCTTGGAAAGGCCAAAGGCCATGTCATTAGCATTTCTTTTTCCTTCATGGGGGAAAGAGGGGCATTCCCGAAGAGGAAGAATCAGCATGCTCAGCTAAAGTCTACCTAGAAGCGCAGGCTGTTAAAAAATGTTTCTCTACATCTAAAATTCACGGAGAGATTCTGAGACGTGTTGAGTCAAGACAACCCAATATGTGGGTATCACCTCCACAACTCTTATTTAGAGGGGACACTGGTGAATAGATTTTTAAAGGACTTTCACAAAGTGAAAAACCTCATTTTCAATGTTTGTGAGAGCCAGGGTGTTCATTAAAATCATGTATAAACGACAGGAATTCTTCCTCTGTCTGTAGGATCCTCAAGAGAGCCTATTATTTTGAGGAAGAAATTACCAGGGAGGTTTAAGGGCATCTATTGAGCAAAATTATAGTACTCAGAGGAAACACAAGGCCTTTAGCCAGCCCAAGTAGAAAAAGTCATAAATACGGGTTGAGGACGAAGTTACACCACTGAGAGGCCTTTGGGGTAGGCAGTGGAGCTTCCAGGCATGAGAGTGAAGTGTCACCTCACCTGTCCCTGTCTGCCCTCCTCCCTTAATGTCCATACAGCTTATAGGACAAGAGGGGTCAAAGTCCCCTTCTGTTTGGGAGGAGCTGGCACATTCTTCATCCTCCCCAAGACCAACGGGGAATGCAGGAGGGCTCATGGGAAGGACAGGATTTTAAGGTCTGCGTCCCTTCCAGGTAAAGGGCTTCTCCTGGCTCACACAGGGGCATGACCATCTTGCCAAGTTGGGATCCCAAGTGGGAGTATGGGATTGAAACACTGGATGGTACTAATGATTTTGTCCTGAGCTCCTGTCTTCCTCTCTCAAGAAGCCTCAGTGGAGATGGGTGCAGCCAGTCAGGATATAACTCATGCATGACTACTGAACCACCTACTAAATCCTGGTTTGGAGGTGTGAGAAAAGGCTGATCTGTGAGCAAAGTCTCCAGAGAGGAAAAGATCCAAAAAGGCTTATCATGCTTTACACATGATGTATATCCCAGGGGCTTGGAAAATCCACCATTATATCTAGTTGCCAAGAAAGGAAGATTTTTTTTTTTCTTTGCTCAGAAAAGAGCGACAATCTAAATCTATGATTATTAGTCTTTTTTTTTTTTTTTTCTAAAAATCATGGTTCCATTTTAAAATATGATGAAAATCACAAGTCTTTCCCTGAGCAAATAACAGATGCACGTGCAATTTTAGGGGGTTTATGGATCCAGAAAAGTCCATCCATGAATGTTGTTTTTAAAATTACTATAAATACACAGATGGGTTCTTGTTTCAGACAGGGTTACAGTGTGATGCTTTGGTTCTTACAATGAGTTAGTTATTCTTGTAAGTGATGGAATGGGGCAACTGATTGGTAAACCAGACTTCATCATTACTTGTAAGCCAAAAACAATAAACAAGAAAATCTATGGAAAATGATCTGGAAAGGAGTCCTCACTGATCATGCTCCTAGCTTGCAGATGGGAGGTCTGTGCCTTATTAGAAAGCAGGGCTGGGCATAGAGAAAAGGGGTCTTCCCTGCAGAGCCTTAGTTCAGGCTCTGAGGGAGGGGACAGGAGGGGAGCACGTCAGTGTCCCAGCATCCTACCATAACACAGAGGTGCAGTGGCCCTAAGGAAACAAGGACAGAAGGGGATGCGCTCACCACACCGGCCTCGGGGTTCCTTTTCCTCCCGTTGCTGAAGGTGGAAGCCAGGGTGGAAGAGCAGCTCTCGTCGTACAGGGCAGTCCTGCCGTCGTTGATGGCTGAGTTGATGGAGATGGTCCACATGCTGGAGGCGTAGCCGTCGCAGTTGCAGTCATCATAGCTGCCGCCGTCCCCGGAGGCCCACACATAGATGCTGCCTTTGCCGCCGCGGCCCTAGGGGGAGCAGGGGAGATGCTGCTGCTACCCTACAGCCTGGGCTGCGAGGGGGCAGGGGAGGTCTCCAGCCCAGGGATTGGGCTTCTTCAGCAGCTGAACCTAAAGACTGGGTGCACTTTTTAAACTGGGTTGGACACCATATCTTTCTGGCAGGGCATCGTGGGAAACTTTTTTTTCCAGGAAGAACTCAATCTAAAAAAGTCAACTGAATTTACAATTTAAGCTGGGGACAATGAGGAAAGAAAAGTCGGAAGAACTGCCTTTTAAAAAAGCTATAAAGGTGATACATGCTCATGATGAAAAGTTTAACTGTATGGAAAGGAAAATAAAAAAAACTCTCTGAGGTAATTATCATCTCATTCTTACATCTTCTTATGTATCAGACATTTTTCAGTGAAATGCAAGTATATGGACACACATTTTTTCTTAGCTACATAAGCTATACAAAATATTTTTTTTCTTTTTTTCTTTTTCTGAGATGGAGTCTCGCTCTTTCGCCCAGGTGGGACTGCAATGGCGCTATCTCAGTTCACTGCAAGCTCCGCCTCCTGGGTTCACACCATTCTCCTGCCTCAACCTCCCCAGTAGCTGGGACTACAGGCGCCTGCCATCACGCCTGGCTAATTTTTTGTATTTTTAGTAGACATGAGGTTTCACCGTGTTAGCCAGGATGGGTCTCGATCTCCTGACCTCGTGATCTACCAGCCTCGGCCTCCCAAAGTGCTGGGATTACAGGTGTGAACCACTGCACCTGGCCCACAAAACATTTATAGAAGATATATACCTTTCATTTTAAATAGCTATATATCAATATATAAATTTAAATATATGTAGATATTATAAATATAAAGCATACATTTACTCCATAATATACAAAATTCTTACATATATGTGTGTGTGCATATGTACATACTTTTTCTTTTTTATTCAATTGGATACTAGAATCCTTTTAAACACATAATATACGACATTTTACTTGTGCAAGGGAACTCCAAATATAGGAGGAAAGTCTAATATGATCAAGTAAAACACACAGTGAATAAAACCTTAAACACACAGTAGAATGCACAATAGCTATTGCCACATGCTGATTAGTTTAAATGGCAAGCTTTGCATAAATCCCCACAGTTAGCATGGCTCTTCTCCTCAAACCATGTTCTTAGAGGTTCTTAAAAATCCTTTTCTTTTCCTTGTCTTCTGAGTATCTCCTCTCTACCTAAACAACCCAGGATTGGGCCATTTGCTTCTTGCTTCCCACTTTCTTACCCCAAGGCAATGGGGCTTGGGGCTGCTTAGTTTTCACCTGTGGGCTGGGAGGGTGGATAGGAGTGCAGCCATACAGTGTGGGAGGCAAGGGGCAGGTGCAACCTCCAGCCACTCCACAGCCTGGCCCAGGGTGGCTTGGTTACCCTCTAGAGGGAGAAGACAGAAGAGACTGTCAGGGGAAGTCTCTCCCTGTATGGTCACCAGGTGTCCATGGTCCTTATGCTTGAAACTGACACAGAATCAGTGGTTTAAGGGTGGAGAAGCCAGAAGGAAGAGAGATGATTGGATTACCTCTAAGCGCTCTCTGCCCCCTGACAATCAGATGTGACATTTTTAATTGCTTCTAACAGGACTGGGAATTAATTAGTCTGTGATTGATTGAATCGACAAGTGAACAAATATTTATTCAACCACTAGCTGGGAACTATTCTCAGCATCTTGGTAAATCTATGCTGGAAAACTCCAACCAAAACAAGGAACTGCTCTCAGAAACCAGGACCGCGAGGGACATAGATCATCCCCAGAGTTGGTGTGGAAGATCACACTCTCAAACAGACTCAGATTTGGGCTCAGTATCAAGAAATAGCAAAATTGCGGCTGGGCGCGGTGGCTCATGCCTGTAATCCCAGCACTTTGGGAGGCCGAGGCAGGTGAATCACCTGAGGTCGGGAGTTCGAGACCCGCCTGGCCAACATGGTGAAACCATGTCTCTACTAAAAATACAAAAATTAACTGGGTGTGGTGATGCACGTCTCTAATCCCAGCTACTCGTGAGGTGCAGTGAGCCAGGATTGCACCACTGCACTCCAACCTGGACAACAGAGTGAGACCCCCATCTCAAAAAAAAAAAAAAAAAAAAAGGAAAGTGCAACTGATGTGAGTCATAATAAATGAGTGAGTGAGGTTAACCATCTGCAGAACTTTCTCCTGAATCAGTCCACATGTAGATGTGACAGCTCACATCTCACTGCTAGTGAGATGAAGCAACCTTTGCTAAAATGAAGGAAATTGATGCTAAACATTCTCTTCTTGGTGTGGGGAGTGTGGTAGATTGATTGTGACCCTAATTATTCGTGATTCCCTGTATTTATGCCCTGTGCACTATGCCTTTGCAGCCCCATCCATCAAGAGGAAGAGTCTGTTTCCTACCCCTAGAATCCAAGCTGGCTTTATGTCTTGCTTTGGCCAACAGAATGTGGTGGAAAGTGATTCTGTGTCAGTTCCAAACTTCAATCCCAAGAACTCCTGTGTTCTCTGATCTCTCCCAGAACTCCATTGCACCATGAAGATAAGCCTAGGTTAGCCTCCTGATTGATAAGAGACAAGTATTCCAGTAAAATTCACTGCCCCTGCTGCCAGCTGCCAGACACAGCAGGGAGGCCATCCTCGATCAGCCAGTCTCTACCTCTCTCTCCTGAGGTTAGCCCAGCCTGGTCCAGATCAGCAGAACAACCCAGCTGACCTGTAGACCGAAGAGCAACATTAAATGATTGTTATTTTAAGCTACTGAGTTTTGGGGCAGTTTGTTATGCAGCCAGCTCACTGATACACAGGGAGCAACTGTCAACCTGTTTCCGAACAGTAAATAGCAAATGTTGATTTTGTTTTAAACAGTCAGATTTGCCCACAAGAATACTTCGTTTTCTAGGAATACTAAACTTTGTTTTCCTTAAGTTAGATTGGACACATGAAGCAACAATAATTGTGTCCTTGCTTCTAGTGATTGGGTTTTAGCACCAAAGAGTCCCTGGCTTCTGGGGAAGATAGGCCAGTGAGGAAAAAAAACCCTAGTTCTGGGGGTAGAAATGAGTGGGGAAGGGACCTCCATAAGAGGACCGAGAGCTGGTGATGGGATGGGGCTGTTGCTGGCATGCCACCCTACTTTGGTTTGAACTTATATGTCCCCCCCAAATTCATACATTAGAACCTAAGACCCAACGTGATAGTCTTAAGAGGTAGGATCTTTAGGAGGTAATTAAGTCATGAGAGTTCAGTCCTCATGAATAGGATTACTGCCCTTATAAAAGGGCTCCAGGGAAATAGCCAGGCCCCTTTTGGCCCTTCCACCGTGGGAAGACCCAGCGTTCGTCCCCTCTACCAGACACAGCAACAAGGCACCATCTTGGAAGCAGAGAGCGAGCCTTCGCAAGACACTGAACCTGCCAGTGCCTAGATCTTGGGCTTCTGCTTAAGGCTTGATCCATTTCTGCTTCTCAGCTTCACCTGAACAGGAGCTAGGCAGAAATCGAGACAGAATAACTATGGCTCACATCTAAACCATAACCCGTTAGAGGAAGAAGTGCAGAAAACAAAGGGTGACTATCACAGCAAGCATTTCTATAGCACTTACTGCATGCCAGGGACTTTAAGTACTTTATATATTATCCTATTCAGTCCCCACAGCTACCCTACAGGCAGCACCATTTACACTGGCCACACAAAGGATAAAACACTTAGGAAGAAATTCAATAAATCTAAGGAAAAAAAAGCTAAGGAAGCGCTAAATAAGGCTTTGAAACTCTCTGAACTCTACGGAAGGAGGGACGAAGATGAAGATTTGATCCCATGGAAAGATATTGGCCATGTTCTTGAATAGAAAGACAGGATTACAGAGATGTCAATTTTCCCTATGTTAATATATAAATATGCCAGGCACGGTGGCTCACGCCTGTAATACCAGCACTTTGGGAGGCCGAGGTGGGCGGATCACCTGAGGTCGGGAGTTCGAGACCAGCCTGACCAACATGGAGAAACCTCGTCTCTATTAAAAATACAAAATTGGCTGAGCGTGGTGGCGCATGCCTGTAATCCCAGCTACTTGGGCGGCTGAATCAGAATTGCTTGAACCCAGGAAGCAGAGGTTACGGTGAGCCGAGATTGCGCCATTGCACTGCAGCCTGGGCAACAAGAGTAAAACTCAGTCTCAAAAAAAAAAAAAAAAAAAAAAATATATATATATATATATAACTTTATCCCAATAAATATACAATGTATCAATTGAGATTCAGCCAGGCAAATATTGCCACACTTGGTAGGTCAACAGAGGGAATTTTATCCAGGGAATAGGTGTTAAAGGAAAGCCTAAAACCCAAAAGGGACATGGGAAGTCACCCATGGATTAGAGGGTGACCCGGGAGCTGGAGGACAAAGGGAGGCCATTACCCAAGAGCCAGCACTGTGGGCGGGGCTGTCTGCTGGGGGGCAGAGTCTCAGCGCTAATCCTGCAGCTCATGCTCAGTGAGTGGAATGGCCGTCAGCTGCCTGAGGCAAGTAGGCCAGCCTGGTGGCTCATGCCTGTAATCCCAGTGCTCTGGGAAGTGGAGGCTTGAGGCAGGAGGAGCGCTTGAGGCCAAGAGTTTGAGACCAGCCTGGGCAAAGTAGCGAGAGCCCCATTCACCCCCCACTGTACAAAATAAAAAATTAGCTTGGCATGGCGGGGCACGCCTGTAGTTCTAGCTACTCGGGAGCCCAGGAGTTTGAGGAGCTGGAGTCTGCACTGAGCTATAATCACACCACTGCACTCCAGCCTGGATGACAGGAAAAAAAAAAAAAAAAAAAAAAAGGGCAAGTGCATTTAGGTGAAATTAAATGAATGGTGCAACTCCACTTTGAATTCTGCCAGTCTTTTGAAGTGTAGTGAGATTATAGTGTTTCTCAAAAGTTTTTGCCAAATGGAAACTTTTAACCTAGGCACTATGGAGTGTACTTAACCACCCTGGTTCTCAAGCAGCGTGGACTTTTGCTTCAGGGTGGAGTGATGGAGACAATTTTGGTGGTCACAACCATGTGTGTTTTACTAACATCTAATGGATAAAGGCCAGGGAGACTACTAAACTTATACACAAAGGACAACCTCCTCACCACCGACAAAACAGTATTTTGCCCAGAATGTCTACATGCTCAGGCTGAGAAATCCTGCTGACCCAATGGTAAAGGGCAGTGAGTTGGAACTTGCTGGCCATGGCCTTAAGTAGCCTCTCACAAGTCTGAAACTTCTGAAACATTCAAGCAAATTTTTTATTCTGCTGATAATATAAAAATAATGTTACAAATTGCTTACCGTCAGCTAAGGTGACATTCCAGCTAGAGACTGGTGCAGTGGCTTGCTGTGTCCCCAGTGCATCGCCTATGTTCGAGGAGGTGGAAATCCCACTTTGAGAAACTTGTGGCTAAAGTGAGTCAGTCCTTCCACCCTAACCAATGGGTAGGGACCCGGGTTAATGACCAGAACAGGCCCTGGTCCAGGGTTGGTATGGGTTTAGGGTGCAGACCCCTGGTGAGGCAAGCCTGGGAGAGCTTATCTTTTTGTAAACAACTATAGTAATTGTTATTTTCCAGTCACCTTGATTTCTTAATACAATATTAACATACCTTGGAAAAAGTTATTGTATTTTTTACTATGAAAATAATATTTATTGTAGAATAATTGGAATATAGAAGATGAAGGAAATAAAAATCCTTTATAATCTTACATGAATAGATAATCATTGGTGATATTTTGTGGATTCCTGTCAATTTTACATATAAATGCGAAGTATAAGAAGGGGCTTGAAAGTGAAACTGGGATAATAAAAATAGAAGGACTTTCTTGGCCTGCTTAAAATGCATTTCTCACAATTTATATAATTAACATTTTTATGTGATTAAATACTCTTCTACACCATAATTTTTTGTTAGTTTTATGAAATAGCCATTCTGCAATTTATTTACACCTCTTCTTGAATGTACATAGAAGGTTGTCTCTAGTTTTTAAAAAAGTACTTTATGTTTAAAATGAACATAATCTTATATATGTCTTTGTATGTTTATTTTCTTAGCAGTGTTTCTAAAAGAGGAAATTTTGGGAGAAAAAAATGAATGATGATTCTTGGTTCATCTGCCGTATTATTGCTCTTGATAAAGTTTGTTAACAGTTTATATGTTTACCTGCAGTGCATGAGAACTCTACATTCAGCTCATATGGGCCATAATTTAGAATTGTCATTTCTTAAAAATAGTTTTGCCAGTTTGGTGGGTAAAAATAGTACCTCATTGTTTTGAGTTATATATTTTTTTCACGAAAGTTGAATTTATCTTTTTGTGTTTTTCCTGCTCATTTGTATTCTTGCTTATTATTTAACAAGGCCCCAAGTCCCAAAAGATAATATCCTTTGCCTATTTTTTTTCTTTCATAGAATTTTTTTTTTTTTTTTTTTTTTTTGAGACAGAGTATAGCTCTGTCCCAGGCTGGAGTGCAATGGTGTGATCTCGACTCATTGCAGCCTTTGCCTCCCGGCTTCAAGATATTCTCCTGCCTCAGCCTCCCGAGTAGCTGGGATTGCAGGCATGTAGCACTGTGCCCGGCCAATTTTTATTTTTATTTTTATTTTTAGTAGAGATGATGGAGTTTCACCATGTTGGCCAGGCTGGTCCTGAACTCCTGACGTCAAGTGATCTGCCCACCTTGGCCTCCCAAAGTGCTGGGATTACAGGCATGAGACACCTCGCCTGGCCTCATAGTATTCTTTTTACTGGTTTGTAAGAGCTCTTCCTGTATTAAGAAACTGAGCTAGATTTTTATTATCTACGTGCATATATATTTACTCAGTTTTTCCTTTTCCTTTGATGTGTTGGATTTAGACTTGCAGACATTTTTCCATTATATTACTTTAATCTGTTACTAAAATATGAATTTTAAAATAAACACATTTTAAATTGCACATGAAATAACGTATTGATTTATGAATATTGCCTTTCTGCACTCATAGTTCATGAAAAATTTTATTCAAACTATTCATGAACATCTTTGGCAAATTTTATTCAAACTATTCACAAACATCTTTGACATTGGCATGTTTGTCCTCACTAGGTCAACTGGTTACCTCTTGAGCTACCTAACTGTTTTGGTGCACATTGTGGTAGTCATTGCTGCTGTTTACTAAATATTGCAAAGTGTCCATGGTCTGAGCCCATGACCAGGCCTCTTTGCGGTTGGGTGAGGTATTATAAACCATTTTAATCAATCGGTTGTGAGTGGGAGTGATGGTAGATAGTATCCTTTCTAGTTTGGAACTTTTACTCGTCAGTTCCAGACTCTGTAGAGACCCTGTGGGTTCTGTCGTACTTCAGTGGGAGTAGAGTATCAGGTTCTCTGGAAGAGCCAAGGCAGTCGCCCTGGCCTCTGATTTAAATCCTCACCTCGATTCAGTGTTTGATGGCACCTGTGGTCATCTTTAATTGTTGTCTGGTTTTCGTGTAACCACCTTGGAGGTCAGAATCCTGTGTTACTCTGTTTCACTGCTCAAAGGATCCAGCCATTGTAGTGATGAATCTTTCTGATTTCAGAGGTGCTGCTGAGTTTACTTTCACGTCAACTTCTAACCCCAGGTGAATTTCTCACTGGGCCCAGGTGGGCCAACAGGTAGCACCAAAGGGGGGGTGACCAACTGTCTTGGCTTGCCCGGGATTGAGGGGTTTCCTGAGATGTGGGACTTTTCAATGTGAAAAACAGGGAAGTCCCTGGCAAAACGAGACGGCTGGTCACAAGGATTACCCGAAATCCACCAGACTTTTCTCGTAGTTCTCTTTATCCCAGAAATGAAAGGAGGGACGGTAACGGCACCAGCTGTTTCCAAGGCTGAGCTGCAGATTCCACGCTGCAGCGGTTCTGCTCAGTTGTGACCTTCATCTGGCTGCAGAGCATAAATCTGGGCTCGCGGAGTATTTGTGAGAGCTCCTTGGCAGGAGGCATTCATCGTCTGCCAGAGGCCCTGGCACTCCCTGCAACGGTGTATGACCCACGGCTCTGATTAAATTTCAGCAGGCGGCACTGTGGCCTCCCCTCGCCCATGCCTGATTAATCACTATCTCCCCAGGCAACTCTCTCTGTTCCCTGCTTTCCTGGATGGTGGTTTTCTTGTAAGGGGTCCCCGTCCATACATTCCAGCTGGAAGAAGACCTGCGATCTGTACTTTGCCCTTTGCAACCCCTTAGGGAGTAAACAATCAATGCGCTGTCTCATCTGCACCTCAGATGATTTCTGTAGCCTTGTTTTTAAATATTCCTAAAATATCCCCTCCAGTAGCAACTCCAAAGAGTAACTAAGAAGAAGTTGGGATGTAGTCATCAGAGCCAGCAAAAGGTGTGCCAGGGTTGCTCTGGGTGGCTGTATTTCCTCAAGTTGTGGAAAGAAGTTCATGAATCAGTTGTCACTTTCAAGACCTTCTAGCGTCACCCGAATTCCCCTTCTGGTTGTCAGAGCAAAATAAGATGCTGTGTCCTATAATGCCCGGTTTTTGTAACACCCTCTTTGCAAGGGCTACATCCTTTTCCTGAACAGTAAACACATCACCTTGCTAGTGCTTTGTCTATCCAGAGAGTGATGACTCTGTCTCAGGTTAGGTTTTGCTTAAGCTGCACTTTGGGAGTTGTATGTGAGCCCGTATCCCTTGGACTTTAGAGTTGCCTGTGCCTGGCAGTTTCTCAATGTCAACATATGCATCTTTTTGTCTAAGGGCTTCCAAGAGGCTGAAGGCTGCTTTGCGCATCTGTCCTCAGGCTGAAAGCACTGGGGCATTTACAACCTTTTGAGAACAAACCTCATCAATGGGTTTTATTCCAGCTCCTTTCCCACAGGGTGGGATACCTTTGGGGTGTGCTCTCAAGTTTTGGTGTGGTTTTCTGAAGCTTCCCACTGGCATTAAGCTCCAGTTGCTGACAGTGACGACTGGCAGGATAACATACCCTTAACTGGTCCTGTCTCTTTCCTGCCACACCTCCCATTCATCACTGGTATTCTCTTTACCTCCCCAATAAACTACTTGATCCCAAATCTTGCCTCAGGATCTGCTTCCAGGAGATCTAAAACTAAGACAGAAGTCGATTATTGAACCCTCTCATAATTCAGGCACCTCTGTCACCCTCTTCCCATACACAATGTGAAAAATGCTGTAACTGTAAACCCAACACATAGACTACAAAGCTAAAGATTAAAATAAGCAAAAGAAAAAAAGGATTTCCTTCTTGCCCACTCCTCACTGCTTCTCTCAAGTATTAATTAAGCAAATGTAGGAGGTGCAAACTTCAAATCCCTAAGGAGCCAGGTAGGTGATGTTTGTGTGAAGCAGGTATCAGATAACTGGGAACAGTGGGATCTATGGCAAACAGTGCGTGCCCCGATAAAAGTCTCTTATCCATCTCCTCTTTATTCTCTTCCTTTAAATCATTACTATGTTGGTCAAACAAAACATACGTACAGGATGATAAAATTGAAAGACAAACGTAAGAAGTGCCTTGTGGAACAGGTAGTTCTCTGACTCCTTTGTTTATGTGAAGACTGCCTTTCAGAGATGGATTTTCCCTTAGAGTACAGCAGGCAGTGGAAGTTACTGGGAGAAAACCTTCGCTAATGCACAATGCACCCTCACTTCCAAAATGCTACAGTGTTGTCCAAAAAATGTCACCTTGAAACAAGGAAAGATTTATTCCCATTGCTTGGGGAAATTTATTCCCATTGCTTGGGGAAAAGTCAAATGAGAAATCATGTAGTTTTCATCATACTCAGTCTACTTTCTAAAAAATATACATGCTGTCATCTGAAGATCAGTCATAACAATTTTTCTCTTAAGCTTCAGCGGGCTCGGCATGCTTTGCAGGGCAATCATACTTGAAAGGGCCTTTTCACCTGCAGCCACGGAGACTACAGATGGAGGAGAGAGAAATATCCTGCTTCGAGAGGCAGTGGAGCAGTGCAGAAGTCTGTGGAAAATGACAGGGGCACCCAGGGATGTGGAGCACTGCCACCATCTGTACTGTCAGTCTGGACAGAGGGCACACATCTCCTACCTGCCTGACTCTCTTTTGGCCTCAGGTGTCAAAAAAAGTGCCTCTCAGTGAAAATCCATGTCTGCTGAGGAAAGGGGGAATCTGCCAAGCGTTCCCCTGGGCATCTGCTGTCACCTGGTCTGGGGCTTGGATGTGTAACCATTTCTCTCCAGTCACAAGATGAATAATGCAATAAGGAAACAGGCTGTCTGTGCATCAAAAATTTCATCCTAAATGCTTCTTAAGGAGACCAGGCATTGAAACAGGGTAGGGACGTCACTTTCGTGCCACCCAATCCTGTTGTCAGACATTCTCTGTAAACCACATTGTGTCACTCAAATGCCGGGCTCATGTTGCTGTTTCAGATGAGTTGAATTTCAACAGCAGACTGGCATAACCTTGTAATAAAGCATCTTCACTATTTCCTAAACAGTGTAGCAATGGACAATGAGCTGCTGTCACCGTGATGTTCATTTCGTGGACTCTGTTTTCCATTTCATAGTTGTGTTTCTGGGATCCTTGTATTTAATGTAAAAGTGATGAATTCCTTAAGTTGTGAGATCTTTCCTTGACTTAGAAAAGTCTTCCACAGTCTTGGGGTAACTTAGGACTCTGGTTGAGAATCTTGTTATTTTGAGGAAACATAAAACCTTGGGGTTTCAGGTGTTTTTCTTCCTGTTTTTCCACTTCCCAAAGGGAACTTCCAGACTCATGAAGGCAAGGGTGGCTGTTACTTGCAGGGAGAACACATAGGTATGTAAGTGCTATAATTTAAGGAAAGTCAGAAGAGTCCTCTAACGAGGGGTGTGCTGTTAAATGTTTAACAACCAGCTCTCTGAAGGGGGCATAAAAGGATTTTATTTTTAGTGTTTGTCAATTTCCATGTCTAATTTCAAGCTCCCAATTTGATGTTATTGGGAGCTTTTCAGTACGGCACTATCCCTAGCTTGGAAACATGTTTCTCTCCTAGGACTGCATCATGAGCATTCTGGCGTGCTCATTCCTTCGAGGAAGCTATGTCAGAGAAGGGAGGGAGGGAGACTTCTCAAGGTCCTGAACTAGAAGGAAAAATTTGTAATTGGATAAACTATTGACCCTCTTGGCTGTAAAGGAGAGGGCCAGGTGACGTCAAGTGACCTTGAACAGTGACCAGGTCATTCCCACACTGCCAAACCTCTTTTTTGACCATCCATTCTAAGATTGGAAGATGCATTAGTTTGCCAGGGCTGCTACCAAAGGACCACAACCAAAGGACCAAAGTAACAACCAAAGGAACACCAACTGGGTGGCTTAAACAATAGAGATTTCTTGCCTAGAAGTCCTGGAGACAGAAGTGTCAGCCACCTCTGCTGACATTTCCGTCTCCAGAACTTCTAGGAATAGAATCCATCTCTAGAAGTTCTTTTTTTTTTTTTTTTTTTTTTTTTTTTTGAGACGGAGTCTCACTGTGTCTCCCAGGCTGGAGTGCAGTGGCGTGATCTCGGCTCACTGCAAGCTCCGCCTCCCGGGTTCACGCCATTCTCCCGCTCGCCCGGCCCATCTCTAGAAGTTCTGCAGACATAATAGATTCTGTCCCATTCCTAGAAGTTCCGGAGACGGAATCTATCCCATTCCTCTCCCAGCTCCCGGTGGGCTGTTGGCCATCTCTGGCTTTCCTGGGCTTGTAGATGCATCCCCAGCCACCTCTGCCTTCATCTTCACATGCTGTTCTCCCTGTGTGCATATCTGTGCCCAGATGTTCCTGTTCTATTTTTTTTTTCTCTTTTAAATAAGGACACCAATCATATTGGATTAGGGGCCCACCCTACTCCAATATGACCTCTTCTTAATTAATTAGATCTGCAATGACCCTATTTCCAAATGAGGTCACATTATGAGATATTGGGGATTAGGACCCCAACTTATGAATATTTGGGGACAGAATTGAGCCCACAACAGAAGAGGTGCTGATACGGTTTGGCTGTGTTCCCACCCAAATCTCATCTTGAATTTCCACATGTTGTGGGAAGGACCCAGTGGGAGGTAACTGAATCATGGGGGCGGGTCTTCCCCATGCTGTTCTCTTGATAGTGAATAAGTCTTATGAGATCTGATGGTTTTAAAAAGGGGAGTTTCCCTACATAAGCTGTCTTCTCTTGTCTGCCACCATGGAAGACATGCCTTTCACCTTCCACCATGATTGTGAGGTCTCCCCAGCTATGTGAAACCGTAAGTCCAATAAACCTCTTTCTTTTGTAAATTGCCAAGTCTTAGGTATGTCTTTACCAACAGTGTGAAAACGGATTAATACAGGTGCATACAGTCTTATATTTCTGTTCAGACCTTTGAAATCATTCAGCAGCTCAGAAGAAACTGCTCCATCAGATGCCTAAGAAGACTGTGAATATAGACAACTACCCTTTGATGTCCTCAGAGAAGAAAGAAAGGGATTTCATTAGAAACCTTCTGATTGGCCTCTGACCCTGCAAGTTCTGAACCTTCCCAACAGAACCACATTTCTTGGTTTTGGAGCCTCATCTTGGGGTGTTTCTCCTAATTTTGAACCAAAATTTCCCTGAAAGCATCGAGGGCAAGTGGCAGCTGGAGCAGAGACTGACAGGTTGTAACAAGCAAGGGTGCCAATGGGGTGGTGTCCAATTGGAAACACCTCTAAGCATAAGCCTCCAGGAAGAGGAAGGGTGGGTTGGAGAGCGGGAGCCACGAAGCTGGGGAGAAGCAGACGGGGTGAGTGTGGCCTGGCCCCGTGACCACAGAGCCCTCCTGTGGCTCTCCACACATTCTTCGGGCTGGCATCCTACAGCCACCTTGGATCAGGATGTCTGTCTGGTCCCAGACACTATGAGGTCTTGCGTGAATCGATGTCATTGCCCCGATTCCTCCTGGCGCATTTTTCTTTTTTTTTTTTTTTGAGATAGAGTTTCACTCTTGATGCCCAGACTGGAGTGCAATGGCATGATCTCAGCTCACTGCAACATCTGCCTCCCGGGTTCAAGCGATTCTCCGGCCTTAGCCTCTTAAGTAGCTGAGATTACAGGTGCCCACCACCACACCTGGCTAATTTTTTGTATCTTTAGTAGAGACGGGTTTTCACCATATTGGTCAGGCTAGTCTTGAACTCCCGACCTCAGGTGATCCACCTGCCTCGACCCCCCAAAGTGTTGGAATTACAGGCATGAACCCAGCGCCCAGCCCCTCCTGGTGCATTCTTACAAGAAACCAATTTAGTTGGGCTACCTAGGCCTCTGTTCCTTCAACACAGAGACAAATGGCTTGTGGCTCAGTCACCACACAGCCCACCCGTCCAACCCATCGTACTGATGAGGAAATACAGGGTTGTTCCTTTCTGGAAACGAGTCACCTCTGCTGCCCTTTTCTATTCATTGTGGGTTTTAAGCAACCATATACTGGGGTCTTAGGATCTCAGGGTTAGATGATTTGGATCCTCAAGATAGTAGAGCAACACCTCGCAAACTTTAATGGGATCTTGTTAAAATGCGGCATCCGTGGGAGGGGAGGAGGCGCTGAGGTTTTGCGTTTTTCACTCTCCCAGGTGGGCCGTGGCCACACTTTGAGAAGCACTGACTCAGACCATTTTGCAGAAAGTGAGGAATGGAGACACTGACTAGTCTGAAGTTCCCCAGCCAATGGAGGGGCGGGGGGTGGGCAGGACTGAGGTTAAAACTCAGGTCTCTCCACTGTCAAGAGGAGTTCTCCACCTGCCGAAATACCCCTGCAACAGGACGGACCTGCTGCTGTGCAGTGTTGGCTCTCTAGTGAAGACAGAGACGTTGACCCGCAGCCAGAAAAGCCTGATTCTGAGAGATGAGTGCCTTCATTTGGTACCCTATGTGCTTCCTTCCCATGGGGCCTGTGACAGCTGTGGTTGGAAGGGCCTAGCTGTGTCCCAAGGAAATTGTCTTTGCAAAGCCAGTCTGGGGGTTAGATCCAGCCTGTGTGCCAAAGTTGGCCACCCACTGCGCTGAAGGGTTCCACTTGGTCTGAAATATTGTTTACTATTGTTTAGGGCTGAGACTCTGGGGAAGTTACATGTGAACTTGCCAATTTTTGTCCAGTGAGATGCTTTAGTCTGGTAAGACTAGGAGTGTGTATAAGCAAGCAACAATTTGGTAAGGATCCAAAGTTAGATTTCTCATGGCTAAATATAATCTAATCAGACTGAGCTCATTTCATCAATTCTTTTACA
Organism: Theropithecus gelada; assembly: GCF_003255815.1. Taxonomy (NCBI): domain Eukaryota; kingdom Metazoa; phylum Chordata; class Mammalia; order Primates; family Cercopithecidae; genus Theropithecus; species Theropithecus gelada. Next base: position 88,855,565 of record NC_037678.1, on the reverse strand, counting down.
AATTTTACATTGCCTAGCATTCAGAGGCTTAGACTCACTAGGAATACAAACACAGACACAAGGACAGAAGCTAAGGGATGATTTTGGAGGCTGTGAATGGTGAAGAGGTAGAGAAAAATGGTGTGGAAGAGGCCGGGTGCGGTGGTGTACACTTGTAATCCCACCTTGGGAGGCCGAGGTGGGAGGATCTCTTGAGTCCCGGAGTTTCAAACCAGCCTGGACAACATGGTGAAACATGTCTATAAAAATTTAGCTGACAGGCCGGGCGCGGTGGCTCAAGCCTGTAATCCCAGCACTTTGGGAGGCCGAGGCGGGTGGATCACGAGGTCAGGAGATCGAGACCATCCTGGCTAACATGGTGAAACCCCGTCTCTACTAAAAATACAAAAAACTAGCCGGGCGTGGTGGCGGACGCCTGTAGTCCCAGCTACTCGGAGGCTGAGGCAGGAGAATGGCGTGAACCTGGGAGGCGGAGCTTGCAGTGAGCCGAGATCGCGCCACTGCACTCCAGCCTGGGTGACACAGCTCGAGCCTCCGTCTCAAAAAAAAAAAAAAAAAAAAAAAAATTTAGCTGGGCATGGTATCATGCACCTGTAGTCCCAGCCACTCTAGAGGCTGAGGCAGGAGAATCACTTGAGCCCAGGAGGTTGAGGCTGCAGTGAGCTGAGATTGTGCAACTGCACTCCAGCCTGGGTGATGCAGTGAGATCCTATTTCAAAAAAAAAAAAAAAAAAAAAAAAAAAGAAGAAGAAGAAGAAGGTAGAAGAAAGAAAACCTAGTCTGAAAAACCAATCGTGGCCGGGCGCAGTGGCTCAAGCCTGTAATCCCAGCACTTTGGGAGGCCGAGATGGGCGGATCACGAGGTCAGGAGATCGAGACCATCCTGGCTAACACGGTGAAACCCCGTCTCTCCTAAAAAAAAAAATACAAAAACTAGCCGGGCGAGGTGGTGGGCGCCTGTAGTCCCAGCTACTCGGGAGGCTGAGGCAGGAGAATGGCATAAACCCGGGAGGCGGAGCTTGCAGTGAGCTGAGATCCGGCCACTGTACTCCAGCCTGGGCGACAGAGCCAGACTCCGTTTAAAAAAAAAAAAAAAAAAAAAAATCATAATAGGCATACACTTAGTTATAAGCTTCCTGACAGCCAAAGGAAAAAGGGAAACCTAATGGGGTAAATTTTGAGGCGATGTTTGTGGGAAGTGTTCCCTAGAAGCAGAGCCTGAGACAGAGATTCAGCTGCCCAGACTCATTGAAGGAGGGCTCTCAGGAGGAATCTGTGAGCAAGGGAGAGAAGTAAAATACAGAGGGGAAGGAACTCCAAAGCTATGCAGTCTTGGGTAAAGCCTACCTTTGGCCTGGCCCACAGGGGGCTCTGGAGCATAAATTACATTGAAGATTCCTCCCTGTTGGAGGCAAGCAGGCTCCTGCCTTAGCCATCTGCTGTGGGTTGTGCCCTGGGTGTGGGGGGCATAACTTTCTAGGAGAAAGATTCCACCTGTCGGGGCAATGCTTGGTGAGAGGGGCCGCTGTGAGCCATCAGCAGCCGACACTCACAGCAGCTGGGGCTGCCCCCAGGTCTGCCTGGTGAAGGGGATCTTGGTGGGCACCAATGGCATCCACTGTAGTCATAGATTTCGATGTGACTTTCAGCCCCTCAACCGTGACATTTCGTGTCTGCATTAATTCCGTATCTGCCCCTTGAACAGCTCATCCACTATGTTCTTAAGCCCCGGGCTAGTTCCCGAGGATGGTCTGGGCAGGAAAACACATGTTTTCTGACCTCAGGAAATGTATGGAAAAGCAGCCTTCAATTGCTCACTCTGATTTTCTTCAATATTCTCTTTTTTATGCCTGCATTAAACATATAGTGTTCTGTACATTCACTTATTTTAGTGTTATCAATGTATAAGTGATGAGTTTGTATATTTTCCATAAACAGACTGTACATAATTTAAATGTGTATGTGGAACGGATGCATTCTATAATTTATTTATAATAGTGCTGGTTTCTATAGCCATTTCATCTATTTGAAATTCACCAAAATCTAAGAAGCAAATTTAAAAACATTCCTAAAATGGAGTTCCAAAAGCCACACAAAAAATCTCATGCACTGTCCTTTGCCCTCACTTAGCACCAGACCACTTACTCCACACACGGCAGTGACCTTGCGGTGTGAGTCCCACGTCCAGGCTGATTACAGAGAGTCCTCTGGGAGCACAGGGAGGGGACCACTGCTGGCCTGGCAGTGAGGACAGGCCTGAGAAGACTATATATGCCGAGGGGTGGGAGCTGTGCCACGCGTGGCAAGTAGGTGCGTGCATCGGAGCAGCTTGTGAAGACACAACAGTTTGGAAATGGATGCTCAAGTAGCAAATCTATCAGCTGAGGCCCCAGGGATCGTGGAGGAGAGATAAGCTATCCCCATTGTGCCCGGCCCAAATTCCTGACCCACAGCATCCCAAGCGTAGTAAAGGAGTTGTGTTCTGTGCTATGAAGTTTTGGGGTGTTGCTTAAGTGACAGTCGAGACTGGGACAAATACTGACCCTTTGCAGGCACTTCTCAGTGACGAGCGCTTGCATCTTTCTCATTTACACATCACAGTGACTCTGTGACCCCTCATTATCACCATTTGACAGGCGAGGTTAAGTCACTTCCTGAGAGACTGGAGCCCAGAAACCCTCTGGTCCCTGAACCTGGGTTCGTGTCTCCTTTGGGGTGGCTCCAGCCCCAGTGTCTCAGAGAAGGGGCCCCCTTCCCCTCCTTATGCAGCATTGACCTCCATCTCATCCCTTTGGAGGCTCTGCCTGGCTTCCTTCTCCTTGGCTCTGTCCAAGCCTGGGCTAATCTCAGAGGAGCGGCTGTGAGAATGTGTGCTCAGACCTCCTGCCCCATGAGTGTTGTGGTCACGGTCCTGGCTGCTGCCCCCTGGATCTACCACCCCGTCCTGCTGAGACCCCATGTCCTGTGTGCTACTGCCAGCCAACGACTGAGCGGGTGGTGGGGATGCCAGTGCAGGCCCCTTTCTGCCTGTGATGGGCAGCTTTGGCATGGGGACTGCTGTCTGAGACCCTCCCTCTCCAAGCCCCTTCCCTCCCACTGTCATTCGCAGGAGCCAGGCAGGCATCACGTCTGAGGCTCTTCTGTCTTCTCTCCTTATCCTTCACAGGCCTTCCCGTAGTCAGCCTCCTGCATGGCTAAGCCCCTGTACTATCTGACTCCTGCAGAACCTGGACTCACACACAGGGTGACAATGGTTTACCCAGTTGCCTCCACCCCTCCACCCACTGTGTCCCACCTTGTGAGTGGCTGGGGCGTAGGGGGCCGGCCCTCTTACCTTGTTCACGCCATCGGCCATGGCCTGCAGCGTGAGCTCCCGGGGCCCATCCACTGTCTTGCCGTTGTCTGTGGGGCCCCAGCTGGCGCTGTAGATGTCGATCAGCTGCGGCATGTGGCTGATGGAGGAGGCCTCGATGATGTCCGTCATGAACGGCTGGTCCAGCATCCGGATGCCTGTGGACACGTTGAGCAGAGGACACCAGGTTTGGGTTCCCCAGTTCACAGGAGACAAGGAGGTGGAGGAGGGCTCGGGCCCTGGGTGCTTGGAAGGGTTGGAGATCTCAGGTGCTCTGGGGACACTGTGCAGTCCAAGGATCATGAAGGAGGCGCAGATGGTCCTACTGGCTCCCTTCTGCATCCCACCCATGTCTTTGCTGATGTAACGATTTAAAGACAAGTTTATTCCTCTAGCAAACCTTACTAGAATTCCTAATGGGAGAGATCACCTTTGCTGAAGAGATTCTTTGATAAGCTCGTTTCTAAGTAGAAGCTCGACCTCAGAGAACTGGGTGTTGGCTGCAGCCAAGTTTTAGGGGAGAAATAAAGCTACTACATATGATAGATAGAGGAGGCAATAGATATTTGATATTTGAGAAGAAATTCCAGCAGGCAGAGGGCAGAGGGCAGGGGACAGAGAGAGGGGCAGGGGCAGTGCAGGAGCAGGTGGGATAAGGAAAGAGGAACTCCCATTTGCACTGTAGCTGGGAGGGACTTTGGAGAGGACAGAAAGGCTGAGATGGCTGTTCTAAACTGTATTAGTAATTCTGTGTCAGACGGCCCCCTCTCCTTTCTTCCCTAGAGCATCGCTGTAAAGTTTGTGTTCCTCTCTGATGCCTCATGGGAGTGATTTCTTGCAGGATGTTGGGAAGAAGCAAAGTCCTGCAGTCCAGGGTAGTGTGGGGCACACAAGCCTAAGACACAGGGGCATAGGGTGAAAGTGCCTGTGCTGCACCCGCAGAGCTGGTGCTCCCAGGCTTCCAGTCCCCCTGTGGTCATCCACAAAAGCCCTCTCTAGGGGGAACTCAGCAGCCGCCACTGGGATGGGCGTGATATCTCTCCATCACTACCCTCAAAACTTCACTGACGGGGTCATATGCCTTTCTCCAGGCTTTGTCATCTGGATGGGTCAGTGGGTTCACGATTCTGTGGCAAGGAGCTTAGAGTGCTAGTGAACCGGACCTGTCTTCACCCACTGCAATTATGGAATGAAGGTGTTGGGCCATGCACAGTCAAAACCTGGGCCCCAAAACTCCTTCCTTGTCCCCGGTGGCCAAAGGATGTTGTGCCTCAAGAACACTATTTCACAAGCCTCACTCTCTAACATGGCGAGCAGGTCAATTGAATTACAAGCCACCCAGGTTCTTGCCAGGCACCTGAAATGGACATGAAATTGCTTTCTTTCCTGAGGGTCTACTACTTTCAGGTCCCAGGAGACTCGAGGACCTCACTTTCCTCTTCAGTGCTCATAGCCCTCTTCTTGTGTACCTTTAACCTTCTATCACAACTGCTTATTTGAGTGTTTCATACACCACCAGATGGCACGCTCTTTGAGTATAGGGCATGTGTCTACTTTGTTCACTTCTGTGTCCTTGAGGATCAACGTGATGCTTGGTATTTATTTTAACCTTGACAAATATTTGGTGAATAAATATCTGGCATTATTGCCTCATTTAGTTGATTTCCTCCCCAACAGAAATAACAGGTCCACAAGAATGAATAACAGGCTCTACTCATCCATCTTCTACTATTAACCCATAAGCGTAATCACCATGTTTGCCAACAAACATCCTGTTACGAGTTAGCATTCTTTCTCCTGCGTGAAGCTTATCTAGAATAAGCCTAGTCTTTGGCTTGAACTTTCCAGATGTTAAATTTTATGGTTCATTTTATAAGGAGATAGGAAATTTAAGACTCTGTTTTTTTCTTTTGATCCATCTATATTTTTATTTATTTAAAAACTTTATTTAATGCAGGTGACCAATAAGCCACAGAATAAACTGGTCAGTGCAGCTTCTTCTTGTGCGAAGTCACGCCCACTCTGTGGGTGGGAAATAAACAGAGAGAGGCTGGCATTCACTTGCTCAGATGCTCTTGAACTTGCCTAGTGCCCAGATGACCAGGACCGAATGGCCCACCGCAACTGGAAGGTGAGAGAAATTCAACCCTGGCCAAAGCAGACCTCCGCTGCCCCACAAACCAACCAATGGCAGCCCTGGATTTTGCCAGGGCTGGTGCATGGCACTTCCAGCTGTGCCTTGAACCCTCTTCCTCTTTGCAGCTCTTATCACCTTCATGGGCTCCCTCTGTGCTGCACAAGAACCTCAGAGCGGATGTGTATTAATCTTCTGACTGTTTCAACATTATAGGGTGGCCACAGGCTGAGAGCAAGTCTCTCATTCATATTCAGGGACCAGGCGCCCGACATTCTTTTAATCTTGTTAAGCTCAAGAGGAATGAGGCATGCATTAATTGAATGAGATACAGTATTAATTTTGCAAGCAACTGCACCATTAGCAGCCAAGACAGCGGCTCAGAGTGACCCTAGGGTTTTTAAGGAAGGCCTCTCCTCTGCCCCTGGATGCTCTAGGAGCTACAGGGGAATGTGGGGTGAAGACAGAGAGTAGACCAAGTGAGAGACCAGGGAGAGAATGAGAGAAGGAGGGAGAGAGGCAGAGAGACTGGGAGAGAGAGAGAGGGTAGGCAGAGGGAGAGAGACAGAGAGAATGGGAGAGAGAGAGGCAGAGGGAGAACAGGTAGAGAGAAAGGGAGAGGAGAAGGAGAGAGTGAGAGAGAGAGAGAGAAGGAGAGGACAGAGAAAGAGAGAGGAAAGGGAGAGTGCAGGAGAGAGAGAAGGTAGAGGGCGAGGGAAAGAGAGGAAAGAGAGAGAAGTAAGAAGGGGGAGGAGGAGGAGGGGAGGAGGGAAGGAAGGGAGGAAGGGAGGGAGAGAGAGGAGAGGGAGAGAGGGAGGAAGGGGGAGGAGGAGGAGAGGAAGAGAGGGAGGGAGGGAGAGAGAGAGGGGGAGAGAGAGAGAGAGAGAGAGAGAGAAATCAAAGGAGCTAGGAGTCAGTGTCTTCAATGCTGATGTGTGTATTTGATGGGCAAGGACAGACACAGGCACACATCAAGTGTTTCTATCTGACCCCAGGCAGGCCTGCACAGCACATTAATGAGTAGAGATGACTCTGTGGGTCTCTTCCATTCATTTACAGCCTTCCCCGTCTACCCGAGCAGTGTGCACTGTGGCTAGCCTTGGTGCCCTGGGGGCTGCATGCCCAGCGGATTCGAGCTACATCCTCTCTGCCTCTGCTCCTGTTGCACAAGTTGTGCCTGTCCCTGCCTCCAGTAAATGCTACATCTACCCACAAACTTCGGTGCCCATCAATGCCACTTTTTGTGCTTGTGAATATTTGCTCTGGAGGCTAAGGAGGAAGTTCATGCTCACCCAGGTTTTAGGTTCTGAAAACTCGTATTAGTCATTGTGCTTACAATGATTTTTACTTGTTTATTGAAAAGCTCAGACAAAATATAAGCTTATCTGCAGTGTTATGAGATTCATTGGCCAAGAATAATAATGATAATAATATACAAAAGCAATTCATAGCTGGTAGAGAAATTTCAGGGCATTTTCACCGTGGTCAACTGTGTGGTTTTAAGATACTTTTCAAAATCTTCAATCAAAGGTGATCTCATCCCGAAGCCCAGTGTGTAAATCTGTATGCTTTGGTTTAAAAAGGAAGGTGAGTAGGACCAAACCCACCTGGCCTGGCCCCATCTTGGGGTTGCTCTGAGAGTCTGCAGAAACCCAGAACAGTGAGGAATTGCGGAGCCCCACCCTCAGGCTCTTCTTGTTCCTGAGCCCTGGTTACTCTCTGTCCTCTTGCATGAGTTGTTATCTTATATTTTCTTATTTGCTCCCTGTCTTTGTTTCCTCCTAGACTGAGCTACCTAGGGCAGGAAACCTGTCTGCCAGCTTCCATCCCCTGCAACAGGAAGGTGCCCACAGTGACTACTGACCACACAAAAGGCCTGAAGGCAGGAGACAGTGTTATGACTCCTTGATACAGTCTCGAGCTTTAACAGTTTCAGAAATATACATTTGACAAATTTGCAAGAACCATCATTTGGAAGGTCATTATGTTTGTGGTACATTTGCTTGGTTTTGTGGATTTTGAATAACACATTTAATTTTAATGTTTGACTCAATCTTTTTGATTGAAGTTGTCATTTCCTTAAAAATTAAAATGAAAAAAGAAAGAAGGAAAGAATGGAGTCCTTTTTAAAAAGAGAATTACTCGAATAAAGGCATTTTCAAAATAAAACATGTAATATTTTTCTTCAAAATTTATACAATTAGGTCAGTGAAAATGGAAATGTAAATAAACTTTAGAATAATGTTTCTGAGGTTATTAAAGCTTGAAGACTGCAGGATGACTTTTAGGACATCCCATATGTGTGGGTCTACATGTCACATAGTTTGAAATGAAGACAGACGCGAAGAGAAATGAAGGAGAAGATCTTTGCACGGATTAAAATGGGTTAGGGGCTAACCTCTGGGACACACCAAGAATGCCTAAAAATCAACGAGAAAAAGACAGGAGCTTTGATGGAAAAATGAGAAAAATTTATGAACAGAAGAGGAATTCAGGCAGATGCAGAGATGCTCGATGCTTTTTTCTGTTCAGAGGACTCAATTTACAATCTCATCTCCCCTCTTCTTTTTTGAATTCCTGGATTAAGACTCAACAGCATTTTAACTTTGGGCTTTTTCTGGAGACAGCGTGGAGGGGTGCTGGGGAAGGACCTCAGACATCACAGGGGCGCCCCGCTAACCTGTAAATGAACGAACACCTCGACTTTGAGACAAGCAACGATCCAAGTTGGCCACCAGGTGGCGCTTTAGACCGCCTTAGCCCAGAAAACTCCCGAATGGAAAGATTCTCTGGAGGGTTTGACTCATTTTTAGCAAATAATTAAAAACCAGCCAACTTTTGGAATTGCCAGCCAGGCTGAATAAAATGTTTTCCTTAAATTTGTAAGATAAACTCTGCTTTTTTTTTGCAATCCATGAGTAATTCTCCAGTGCTTCCTCAAGAATTCATGTTGACGCCTCAGGGAGCCAGAGGACACTGGGTACCCTAAGGCACAGGCACCGGACTGTTGCCTCGCAGCCCTTGTACTTAGAACCAGCGTACGTGGTCACAGGGGAGCCAAGCTGGGGCTAAGGGAGTGGGAAAAGAAAGAAAGGAGGCTCCCTTGCTCAAAATCTTTGGTGGCTGTTCTTGGTTTCTGGAAGCTCAAAGGGTTGTTGCCATGCCCCAGTTGTCCTCACAGAAGCCCAGTCGCGTCTTTGTGGTGTCAGGCTGCATTCAGCAGGCGAGGCAGAGGCTGCTGTACCTGCCGGGTCCTCTGGCCTGCTCCCTGGCTTTTTGCCTAGGGGCGTCCCCTGCCCAAGGAGCTCCACTCAGTTCAAGCGAGCTGGGCAGACTGGGCAGGCCCAGGGGCACCCCCAAACAATGAACGATGGGAAGTGGCAGATTAACGCCACAGCCTCCTCACTTTAGTGGGGTCAATTGTGAGGGGGAGTTCTCCACACTCTCTCAGAGAATTACCTGCAGGACGGGGCCCCTGTTGTCCACGAGACTCACTTTGTTGGCCTCCATTCCTTTCCTGTCTTCTTCCCCGACTCCCTCACTCTGGCTTCCCGAGACCACCTCCCACATGAACTGCTTGCCCGGAATCCTTGTCTCAGGTTTTGCTTTTAGGAAGAGCAAACTAAGACAGCGGGAGAATTAGATACATTTGATGAGAACTCAGTGCTCAGATGTTTTCAGAGGGCAAATAATAAGAGAAGAGGAAAAAAGGAAAAGAAGCAGATGGAAAAAGAAGCTCCCAGGGAACCTCCAGAAAGCTACGAGCTCCCCCTAAGTCTTTTAACTTTTGCAGGTGGTCATTTTACTTTGTTCCGAAAACCAGTTACCTTGGGTGTTTGAATAAGAAATTCAGGTTTGAATTTTTCAGTTGCTTCTTCTAGTTCTGTTCTGTGAGTAGAGAACCCACCTCCCTTAGATTCCATCCCAGATCTGAGCCTGGCTTATAAAATATTAACCAAGTGATGTTCTTTCCCCCGAGCTCATAATGGCTCCTGACATTTTAATGCCAGCATTTTGGATGCACACAAAGTAAAGAGAGCTGAAACCCAGGGGCAAAGCCTCCTCTATTTACATTTTAGAAACCTCCAGATATATTCTTTTGTGACATTCAGCACCCAGTTCAGGCAAGCCTCTTAGCAAACAGTGTTGAAAAGAGGTTAATAGTGGGTTTGTATAGGTTACTTTTGCTTTATTTAGTTCCATGGAAATGGAGGTGTCAGCAGAAAGTAGGTTTATGGTTCCATTAAATTGCCAGGAGAAGAAAGTATCAGGACAGTTGTAAACAAAAAAAAGAAAAAAGAAAAATAAGGCTGGGTGACTCAGCCTGAATAAATTAAGAACCAATTTGATGCAAAACTTGGAACAAGACTGGAGCCACTCCATTCTCAGACATCTCGTTGAAAGCTTATGAATCTCTCAGTTTCTGTCTCTGTCTGTCTCTCTCTCTCTCTCTCTCTCTTTTTTTTTCTGAGAGGGGAGGGATGTTGGTTTCTAAATTTCCAGGGACTTGCCACTCTCATTTCTAAGGGCTCCATAAAGAGGAAATTGTTAAATATCCTACCCAGTAAAATGTAAGCAAAAGGTTCTAGGTAGAATTTATCTTTTTAAAGATGAGTTCCATTGTGCAAAACATTTTGAAGAGCTCTGAGTATGTTTACAAATAATTTATACACACCACCTTGTATTCTACAGTCTATATTTGAGCCTCATTAAAATGTTATTGACACTGACACGGAAGAGTAGTGACTGACAATTCTATTTATATAAAGTTCAAAAACTGGCAATAACCATTTTTTTTTTTTTTTGCTGTTAGAAAACAAGATCATGGTTATTCTTGGGTGTCTGAGTAGTAACTGGAAGGGGTCATAAAGGGCTTTGTGGTGCTGGTTACATTTTGTTTCCTGATCACTATATGGGTATGGCCAGTTTGGGGAAAGTCACTGAGCTATGTACTTACGATTCATTAACTTCTTTGAGCTTATATTATGCTTAAGTTAAAAATTTAAACCTGTATTGATATTGCTATGCAGGTTAAAAGAAAAAAATTTTTTCCACTTGTGCCAAATCTGTGGATCCTAGCTTTTCTGCACTAGTGAGATTTTTTGCTGGGCCACGGTCGGCCTTGAGATCAGGGCCATGGTCAGCCTTGGGATCAGTGTGATACCTAGTGGGGGCCTGCTGTTTGGCAGGGCTGGCTTACCTGCAACCTTGGAGTTGTATGCTACTCCGACCCCACAGATATTGTTGTTGGCGGCAGCAGAAACTTCTCCTGCACATCGCGTCCCATGGCTTTGGAAAAATATAAAAGACACATTAGATACGCAGTGAAAAGAATTTGACTACATCTGTCATGGGCTCAAAATTCTCTTTTGAACAAGGATGAAATCTGCATATCATATACAAGTAAACCCTGTGTCACTGAAGAGGTTGGCCCTTGTGTTAAAGCTCTGTGAAAACTTAAAGAGCTGAGCAAACCATTATCTACCTGTCTTTTAGTTTTCTCTAAAGTGCCCCATCTTGGGGTGGTTTGTAAAAGCCGCAATAGAGAACTGAAACAACTATAAACTGAATCACTCAGAAGGCTATGTTTTCAGACCTAAGCAGCATTCAAGATGCAAAAGATTCCAGTGGTGTAAATCATTTGGAACTACCAGATCCAACCATGAAAAGTTCACTTTATTTATATTTATTTATTCATTTATTTTTTTTGAATCTGGGTCTCCTTGGTCACCTACGCTGGAGTGCGGTGGTGCAATCTTGGCTCACTGCAGCTTCGACTTCCCAGGCTCAAGTGATTCTCCTGCCTCAGCCTCTTGAGTAGCTGGGACCACAGGTGTGTGCACCACACCTGGCTAATTTTTTGTATTTTTTGTAGAGAAGGGGGTTTCCCATGTTGCCCAGGCTGGTCTCAAACTCCTGGGGTCAAGCGATCCTCCCACCTAAGCCTCCTAAATTGCTGAGATTATAGCTGTGAGCCACTGCGCCTAGCTAGAAAAGTCCATTTTAATGGTGGGCGGAACAGTTACTGAATCAAATGGGCACATTCCCAGGTCTGCTGGGACAGTGCGAATATGGCCTGCGGAATGCACAAGGTCTTTCCACTCACTGTTCAAACTGCGGCAAACAATCAGGAAATGTGGGCGAAGGGGTTCATTGGCTACATATCCCTAGGAATTTTCCATTTCTGCAGCATCAACTAGTGCTGTCTGGGACATCCTCTTGGGGCAAGCAAAGCTATCACACCAGCCCTTAAAAAATATCACATGCAAGGATTGAAAACACACACACACACACACACATACACACATTTTCTTTCTCTGTATGAATCAAAGTAAATCCTGCCTCCATAAAGGCTACATATTTCATTCCTCGAAATTCTCTTTGGAACAAGAATGAAATCCGCATATCATGTACCCAGATATGTACACCCAGTGTCACTGCAGAGGTCGGCCCTTGTGTTAAACCTGTCCCTGTCCTAAAACAGTTCACCAAAGACTGGAGGACAAGTGCATGTGAACCAGCTTGAACAAAGTAAAGATATTAAGTCTTCTGTATCTTTAATTTTGGCCCTTAAGCAGGGGAGAGGAATGCCATGGGCTCTCCAGAGGAACATATGGGAAGAAACATTTCATTGCTAAATTAGGCGACACTAATTAGCAATCAGCCATAAATAGAGGTTTCTTACGATTGTTCCTAACACCAAGCCTTCTCACAACCCTGGGCCTTTGAATCTGGACTTCTCTTGTCATTTATTTTGACTGAAAGAATGTGGTAGAAGTGATGAGCCTGGGCCTCAGGAGACCTTGTGGCTTTTCTGCTTTCTCTTGCCACCCTCTCTAGGCTCCATGTGAGCAAGCCCGGGCTAGCCTATTGGATGATGAAAGACACATAACCTGTCGTGCTTGACACCCCAGCCAACAGTAATCTATCGACATGTGAGTGAGGTCATCCTAAACCAATGAGCTCCCAGCAACCTGCCAGCTGACCAGGGAGACAAGGGTGAGCTCAGCCAACACAAGCCTAGCCTGGTCCAGATCAGTAGAACTTTCCAACCAACCTATAGACTTGGGAGCAATAATCAATGCTTATTGTTTCAAGCTACTGAATTCTGGAATAATTTGTTATGTGGCATTATCATGGCAGTAGGTTGCTGATACAATGAAGGAACAAGGCTAGAGGGATACCATGGCTTATGTGTAGGGAGTCAGGGTTCACACCTGGACTGTCACGGTGACTGTATTGGGGCTTTTGTGAACAGCCTGTATTGTGGGGCTACTGGGGTGTCCAAATGAAAACCTGAGGCCCTGTGCCCAACCCTGTGGATTTCCTGAGAGAAAGAACAGGCATACCCTTTCCATCCACACTGCTGGTTTTTGCACCAAAGTGATTTGATCATCTCACAGCTTTTTCAGCCAAAAGCATGTATTTCTGTATATATTACACCTAGGGAATAGTGTCAGATATATCCAGCAATATGAATAAAACAACTCTCTTTTACCGACATCTACTATGGGACAGACCCTGTGCCAAGAGTGTTACATACATGATTTTATTAAATCCTCACAACAGCCTATTATTATCCCCATTTTAAAGATGAGAAAACTGAAGCTTAGACAGATGTGAAGTCACTTCTCAAATAGGAAGCAGGGCAAGAATTCAAACTCAGTTCCGCTGCTTCCAAAGCCTTGCTCTTCACCATGATCTTTAACTATCGTGTAATCCTATCAGAAACATGCAGGATAAAATTGTGATGGTTAATTTCACTTGTCAATATGGCTGGGCCACGAGGTATCCAGATATTCAGTCAGACATTATTCTTGGTGTTTCTGCAAGGGTATTTTGGATGAGACATTTCAATTCGTGGACATTGACTAGAGCAGCTTGTCCTCCATAATGTGCATGGGCGTCATCCAATCTCTTGAAGGTTTAAATAGACAAAATATCTGGCCTTCTCTGAGAAGAGAGAATTCTCTTGAAGACTGCCTTTGGACTTCACCTGTAACATTGGATCTTCCTGGTTCTATAGCAGGCTACCTTCAGACTCGAGCTGGACCATTGGCTCTCAGGGTCTCCAGCCTGCTGGTTTACCCTGCAGGTTTTGGACTTGCCAGTCTGTAGACTGAGGTGAGTCAATTCCCTATAATGAACCTCTTTTTATATGTATACACATCCTACTGGTTCTGTTCTCTGGAGAACCATGACTAAAGCAAAAAGTAACCAAGTAATTAAATCTGTTTTTGCTGGTTTCTTAGTTCAGTCATTTGCTAATATCCATATTAGTCCACTTTCACACTGCTATGAAGAAATACCAGACACTGGTAATTTATAAAGGAAAGAGATTTATTTGACTCACAGTTCGGCATTGCTGGAGAGGCCTCAGGAAACTTACAATCATGGTGGAAGGCACCTCTTTGCAGGGTGGCAGGAAGGAGATAATGAGTGCCAGCAGGGGAAATGCCAGATGCTTATAAAACCATTAGATCTTGTGAGACTCACTCATTATCATGAGAACAGCATGGGGAAAACTGCCCCCATGATTCCATTACCTCCACCTGGTCCTGCCCTTGACACGTGGGATTATGAGTATTACAATTCAAGGTGAGATTTGGGTGGGGACACAGAGCTAAACCATATCACCATTCACCTAGGTATTCTGGTACAGTATTGTCTCTCACTTTGCAACATGGTTTTTGTTGGTGGCAGAAAATGCTGAATGGTCTCCAGTCATTCTCTTTTCTCCCTAGGCTGCAGTAAGACTCCCATCCTCCCTTGCACTTGTATATGGCCATGTGACTGAGTTATGGCAAATATGTGAGCAGATGGGTAAATGCTATTTGTAAGCCTGGCCCATAAAAATCACCCTTGGGCAATTATGCATGCTCTTTCCCCTCAAGTAGTTTGATGCAAAAAATCCCAGCAACATTGGAAACCTATGCCAAAGATGAAAGGAGTCTGCATCCTTGAATCACTGCTTGGAGGAGAGCTGCTCCACCAGGAACACAGAGATGGACCAGTGGGTGAGTGATAAATAAACTTTTTTTGGTGCTAAGCCACTAAAGCACTAAGATTTCAAGGCCAAGATTTATTTGTTATAGCTACTAGGATAACCTGAACTCGCACATTTTTATTTTATTTCTATTGATTATTGCTATAATTTTATTAGATGCTACTCGATAACCTGTTTTGGAAGGATAAATTCTAATAATAAGTGAAATAAACTAATTTGAAGGATCCCACAAAAAGAGATGTTGGGTGACTAGGATGAGTACCAAGCAGTCCTTGATGAACAGAAGAAAAATGGCTGCCTTGTCTAATGGTAGAATTCCCCAGCCCTCTCACTAGGTGTGTGCAGGGTGCATGATGGACTTTTGGCATTCGTTTATTTAATGCACACTTTGAGGCTGGTGTGTAGCAGTGAGTCTTTTAATGGTGAATGGGCATGTCTGACATTTTGGAGTTTCCATTTTGGCTCAGGCTTATTATTCAAATATGTGTAATTATGAAATATTTAAAAAATATAGACAATTTCAGTGAATAGTACAATGACTCTTATATAGCCACCATCCAAGTCTATCGAAGCCAAACATTTTTTATACTTTGGATTATTTTTAGAAAAACATAATTCTTTATAGGCCAGGTGCGGTGGCTCACTCCTGTAATCCCAGCACTTCGGGAGGCCAAGGCAGGCAGACTGCTTGAGGTCAGGAGTTCAAGACCAGCCTGGAAACCCCATCTCTATTAAAAATACAAAAAAATTAGCCAGGCATGGTGGCCTGTGTCTGTAGTTCTAGCTACTCGAGAGACTGAGGCATGAGAATTGCTTGAACCTGGGGGTTGGAGGTTGCAGTGTGCCAAGATTGTGCCACTGCACTCCAGCCTGGGTGACAGAATGAGACTCTCAAATAAAAAAAAGGTTGGGTGCTGTGGCTCATGCCTGTAATCCCAGCACTTTGGGAGGCTGGGGGGGGGGGGTAGATCACGAGGTCAGAAGTTCGAGACCAGCCTGACCAATATGGTGAAACCCCGTCTCTACTAAAAATACAAAAATTAGCCAGCCGTGGTGGCACGTGCCTGTAATCCCAGCTACTCAGGAGGCTGAGGCAGGAGAATCACATGAACCAGGGAGGCGGAGGTTGCCATGAGCCGAGATGGAGTCACTGCACTTTAGCCTGGGTGACAGAGCGAGACTCCGTCTCAAAAAACAAAAAACAAAGACAAAAAACTCCCCAAGAAACAACATAAATCTTTACAGATACAATTGAGGCCCTCTCTGATGCCATTCCTTCCCCTCTTTGCTTCCTCAGAGGTAATGATTGTACCAAGTTTGCTGTTCAGAATGTTTTTATGAGCTTATAATCAGGTATGCATAAGCATATATGCCACTCTTTGCATGTTTTCAAACTCTCTGTAAAAATTTCCTTGTATATTATCTACGTAAAATTGGCTTTATTTGCTACAATTTCTGAAGTTAACTTGTGAATTCTGGTTCATCCATTTTTAGTGCTGTGTAGTAGTCTATTTATAGATATGCTGCGATTTATTTATTTATACTTCTATTGATAGGTATTTAGATTGTTTGCAATTTGCTTGCCATTACAAATAATTTGAAAAGAAACATTTTTGTTTATTATTTTCATGTACACATAAGGAAGAGTTTCTCTGAGGTCTTCTTGTGTAACTTAAAACAGGTTATATGGCTATATACTATCTCCTTCAAGGTGCAAGCAATCCTTTTCAACATTGATCATTGTCGAATGTTACCAATTTTGCTAGTCCAGTTGGTGTGAAATGGTATGTTATTGTTTCATTTTGCATTTCCTCGTCACTAGCAAGGTAAACTTTTCATAGGTTATTTGGCTTAGATTTTCTTTTCTGTGAATTGCCTGTTAATAACCTTGGCCCATTTCTTCTATTAAGGTATTTATTTATTTTTCATTGATTTGTAGCTGTTCTTTACAAAGTTTGTATATTAAGCCTTTTTTTCCCCCATAAAATTTGCTGCACATGTCTTCTGGTCTGTGGCTTGTCTTCCAAATTTATTTATTGTGACTTCTTTTTTTGAACAAAAGTGTTTAATTTTAATGTAGCCAGATTTATCAATCATTAATTTTTCCATGTGGTTTAGTGGCTTGTTTAAGAAATCCATCCCTAATTTACATTCTATAGGGAATTGTCTGCCCTTTCCAGATCTTTTTCCAATCTGAAGAGATTAGCTGAGAGTCTAGCACCTTTTAAAGGTCTGAAGAGGAAACATCTGTCATCTATTGCCTCTAAGAGTGGCCACTTAGGAGATTTCATCTACATAAAAGGTACCCCAGTCTCCACAAACCCTTATCTTAACCCAGACACACCTTTCTACTGATTCCAGGTCTTTAGATAATAACTCTTTCAACCAATTGCCAATCAGAAAATCTTTGAATCTACCTATAACCTGGAAGCCCCTGCTTCAAGATGTCCTGCCTTTCCAGACCAAGCCAATGTCTATTTCACATGCACTGATTAATGTCTTATGTCTCCCTAAAACATATAAAATCAAGCTTGAACTCAACCACCTTGGGCACCTGTTCTCAGGACCTCCTGAGGCTGTGTCATGGGTCATGGCCCTTAACCTTGGCAAAATAAACTTCTAAATCAATTGGGGACTGGCCGGGCGCGGTGGCTCAACCCTGTAATCCCAGCACTTTGGGAGGCCGAGGCGGGTGGATCACGAGGTCAGGAGATCGAGACCATCCTGGCTAACATGGTGAAACCCCGTCTCTACTAAAAATACAAAAAACTAGCCGGGCGTGGTGGCGGGCGCCTGTAGTCCCAGCTACTCGGAGGCTGAGGCAGGAGAATGGCGTAAACCCGGGAGGCGGAGCTTGCAGTGAGCCGAGATCGCGCCACTGCACTCCAGCCTGGGTGACAGAGCGAGACTCCGTCTCAAAAAAAAAAAAAAAAAAAAAAAAAAAAATAAATAAATAAATAAATCAATTGGGGAAAAAAAGAAAGAAATCTATCCCCATGTCATGATCATAAAGGTGTTTTTATTTTTTTCCTAAAAGATTTATATCCATTTAGGTCTTTAATTCTCCTGGAATTTATTTATGCTCAGTAGGTGGTGTGGTGCCTATTTCTCCCCATGTACATAGTTATCCCATTTATCGAATACCTTCACTCCATCCTTATCATTTTTATTGCTATCTTAATCATATATCAGGGTTCCTTTTATGTGGCGTCTGTTTTTGCACTCTCTATTCTCTTTCTTGATCTTTTTGTCTCTTTCTATGCTAACCCTACAATCTCATATTACTGCCACTGTGTAATGTTTTGGTATCCGGTCAGCAAAACTTCCCGTCTTGCTGCTGTTCTGTTGTTGTTGAACTTCTACTTCATCTTCTTCTTCTTTATCTTCATTCTCTTCCTCTTTTTTCTCCTTTTTTCCTCCTCCTTATTTGTCTTCTTCTATTTTGGCCACTTGTTTTTCCATATCAATTTTAAAACAGTTTTTTCTAGTTCCACTGAATAATCTATTGAAACTTTAATTGAAATTGCAATTAATTAATATATTAGTTTGATATGATATCTTTATATTGTTCCATCTTCTTATCTATGAACTTAGTATGTCACTCTATTAATTTAGGACACCTTTATGTCTTTTGTAAATTTTATAATTTTCTTCTTAATGATCTCACATCTTTTCTTAGATTTATAACTATTTGATTGGCTATGAAATGTAGCATAGTGTTGAATTAAAGAGATGATAGGGAGAACCCACATCTTGTCCCAGACTTAGAGAATGCTATCAAAGCTTCACCATGAAGAATAATGTTTGCTGTAGGTTTTTGATAAACAGGTTATCTTCAATTCGATAATTATCTCCTCAAGTGCATCCAGGCTAGATTTTATCCCATTTATTGAGATTTTATTTCTCAGGCTGTATTTTTCAGCTGCAATTTGTTCTTTTCATGTCCATGCTTTTGTTTTCACCTATGTTTCCCCCATCATTTAGTTTTCTTTAAAATAGATGTCATCCATGCATTTATCACGCTGAGCAAACTAAAAATAACTTATTATAAAGTCTTTTTCAAGACTGCTTCATAGAACCAATTTCATATGGTACAAATTAATATCCTGAGTTTTAGTTTTTTAGGTGTATTGTTTTCAGATATTTTGGAATATTGGATTTGAGGATAATTTTGATGTGGAGATATTTTTTCCTCTTTTTTTTTTTTTTTTTTTTTTTTAACTTCTCTTCCTTTCCTGGCTACTTTCCTGGCTACTGGTCCTATGGTTGTTTCAACTGACTCCTTAGTTCTGTTTCTGACAGCCAGTTTCTACAACAGTGCTTCAGGAATCTGCATTCACAGAGATAAGGAGATAAGACAGATCAGTCAGCAAGCCAGTGTGCAGCTTGGCCAAGTTCATGCACCTGAGGCTGTCTTTGTCTTCTGGTCTCCAGTCTCTCTACATCTACAGATTCTTAGACAACAGAAGACCCATGGTGGCCAGCTGCAGTCTTTTCAGCCTTGACTTTGGAGAAAGAAGCTCCAGTATTAGACATATTAGAAATGAAATGCAGAGACTTCCTGGCTAGTTTGGCAATTACCGCATTTGCTGGCTAATGTCCAATGAGCTCTACAGTGTAAGATTTTGGGGTTTCAAGAGCCTACTTGATAGAATAGATGAGAGATGAATAGGTCAGGCAGAATAGGTTAGAATAGGCGATAGGTGAGAATGAGCAACGCTGCCTCTGGGGAAGTCCCTGAGTCTGCTGGCAAGTACCCATTGCTTTCTGGAGAAGTGAGTAGACTCCTCATCTTTCTGAGGCCAGATGCTAGACATTTCAATTTTCCTAATAGATCAACTTTGTCTCATGCATACAAGGTATCTTTAGCTATAACTCTTTTTTCAATCAGCAATGCAGAAACACAGGCACTAGCTTGACAGAAAGTTTAACCTTGAGCTGACTGTTATCCACTTTCTGTAAAAAGCTTAAATGAGAGAGCAGATGTCTGAGAAAGGTGGGTGATTGGCTGAGCCATCCATTTACTCCTGTAGCATAAATTCTCCTACTTTTCTTTGTCGTTGAATAATCTTTGACTTAGCTCCTGTAGAAATCTCTTTGCTGAATTTCACAACTCTATTGGCTGCCCCCAGTGCCTACTATGTGCCATGCTCTGCACCAAGGACTCTATACCTGTCTCGAATCCCCAGTACAAGCCTTCAAGGTGGGAACTTTAGTCCCAGTTTATAGACAAGGGAACTGACTCAGGGATCACTCATTCCATACCAAGCGATTAACATAATATTACATTTGTCTACATAAGGTGCTGTCTTTTTCTCTCTTAAGAAAGAGTTATTGTCACCTGAGGACCATAAAATCTCTATATGGCATGCATACATTAGCTTACAAAGTGGAACTAATTATACCCAAATATAAGTCTTTCTTTTACAATCTTTATAGTTTTCTCCATAACCCCTAAGTCTATATTACATCTACTCCTTTTAGCTGAAGGAAAAATTTAAATAATAAATACTTTTCTAATCCAGGTAGGGGACTAGAAATTAAAAAAAATTAAACTCTGTTGGATTTCACTGTGCTCTGGTTTGGATGTAGAAAGGGTTTGTTACAAGCAGTAACCTTTGAGCTAATATCAACTGATGAGGTAGTTGTAAAGCTCACATGAAAAGTAGTTAGACTATGTCTTTGAAAGCAGTTTGCATTTCATTATCCAGGAGGTGTTTCAGAATTAGTTCATAAAGACATAAGGGAAACCATTAAGTATCACCAGGGTAAGGTAGCAGCTTACATCAGTGTGAAAATAGCCAACCAGAGAGGGCCATTTTTCTCACACGTTTTTTTTGTGGCCTGTTGCTTAGGGTTCTTCAGAATGAAATATGACTTTTAATAAGAAAATAAAAGTTAATCCCAGAAATCCTTTCTTATTTGAAGGTTTAACTAATGCTATCAATCACATTAGCTCACAAAGAGATAAATGTTCTTCAGCCTCCATTTATCCATCTTCCTTCCCTCCATTTTGTTTGCTTGAGTAATAAATGTCTTCTCTCTTCCTGAATTTATAGTAAACTTTTTGCAGCCAAGAATTGCATCTAACCCAGAATCTCTCACTGTTTAGGGCTTAATAGATAGAGTATGCTGCTTCCCCTGACGCTTCATAAATATCATCAATGGCAGGGATGACATTTCAGTGGTGAATGCCTGTCAAAGAAATGCTATGCAAGAGGGATTTTTATGGACAACAGCACAGTAATGGAATACAGATCTGCAATGCATCACCAAACATTGACCTAAAGCTGAGCAGGGCTGCAAGATTATTGACAAAACGTGGGCTGCAGACCTTGAGAGCAGCAGGCAGCTTGAAAATGGACAGATGTCAAGGCCACTCAACATCTTGCCATGGTTCAAAAGGTATGCCACTCATCCATCAACCAGCCAGTCAATATTTTTTGAGTGCCAGCAACGAAAAAAATGTGGTACTAAATCCTGATACCTCTTAGCAAATCAATTATATCTCTTTTGCACATTACTGATGCCCATTAAATGTGTATTTTCTACCTTTATGCAATTTGAGTTACTATTATTATTATTATTTTGTTTGGTCAAATGTATTTTGCTCATTGCAAGCTAAGAGAAAATTATACCCTTTTTGAAAATTTCTTAAATGTGTTTCAAGTTCATCCCTGGAGCTCAGATACTGCATGTAATTATTAAATGGTTCACAGTAGAATAAATACACTTGCTCTGCTTAAACAGGAATAATCCAACAAAAGCAAATCAAGCACAAGGCAAGCTATTCCAATATACACATTCCCTAAAAGCAGTTCTGCATATGTATGAAGTTTGTTTTCCTAAAGCACCCTTGGCTTGGAGTTTAATAAAGGAAAACAATGAGTAAGTGCAGAGGGTATGAGATGATGGTTTAAAGTGTCAGGAAAACCTAGGAGAGATTTGTTGCTATTGAACTCAGTCTCCCAACCAAGGGGCACATTTTACTTCTTTGTTTGGGTGTCCTCTATAGTGCATTTTATTTTCTACTTTCACAGCAGTGAGAATCTCGTGCTGGACAGCCACTGCCTTTTCCTGTGAAGCAATTACTCCTGCGTTGTAACTAGCCTTTGTGGCAGTCAGTGTGGCTGAAATAGTTAATAGCAACAGGCCTATCGCTGGTCAGCATGTCAGCCCTATATTGGAGTTTCAGGGCATGCTGACGCCAGCATTTCTCAAGAGCCCCAAGTCTGTTGAACAGAGGTAGGGCATCGGATTTGGCGCCCATGCCCAGAAAACACCTGAAGAACCTGTGGGATGCCTTGGTGTCTGCACAGCTGGTGGGAGGCTCATGCTGGGCCCTGTGCCAGCCAAGAACAAGTGCCATGCTCCAGGCCATTGGGGCTTCTGAGAGTAGAAGCATATCTTGAGTGTAATGAGAGAATGAGCCTCATCTATGCCCCGGCCCAGTTCTGACCCAACCATCCTAGCAACTTTTCCAACCTTTTTAGGCTCCACCTTACTTGTGGATCCTTCTTAGAATGCTGCCTTCTGCACCAGCCTCCAAATCCCACAGCAGTTATCCAGACTACCTCCTGAACATATCCTGCACCTCCCCACCAGCCTATCTTTGTCCAGATTGTATCCTTGCCCTGGGATACATTTGTTCCCTACTCCCAACTCTTCCTATTGCCTTAGGTAAAATCCTAGACCGGTGACCCACTGGCATCAAATCCTGCCTCCACTTCTTAGTAGCCCTGTAACCTTGCACAAGTAACTTAACCTCTCTGTGCCTCAGTTTCCAAAATGGGGAAAATCATAATCCCTATTTCAGAGGGTTCTTATGATAATTAGTTGAATGAATACATGCAAAACACAGAACAGTGCCTTAAATACAGTAACTGTTCAACTTGCATTAGATCTCCTTGTGTTATTTTAGTCTGGGCTACATTTTTGCATTGTAGTAACTTGGGCATCTGTTGCCTAATCGTATGACATTGCAAGCTCCTTGGAAGCTTGCACACCAAAACAGTTTCCTGATACCAAACTGAAGTCCTAGTTCCGTTATTACCTCTTTTTATGCCCTATGCTTGTTAAATTTACTTCTTGTTATTAGAAAAAAATCAAAGATATACAAAAATAGAGTAAAATCCCATGTACTCATCACAGAGCTTTAATAATGATTAACTCATAACCAATTTTATTGCCTCTATACTCCAATCATTCTCTTCCCTCCTGCCTCAAGCCATAAGTAATACTGAAGAAAACATCAGGCATAATATCATTTCATCCCAGAGGGGTTTTTAAATAAACATATCCTACACTCATGGAACGGACGCCTCATTCAAATTCTCCTTCAGTCAAGCAGGAATCATCTCCAGGACGATGGTGATGTTTTGAACTAAGGATTCTCCTGGTGCTGTGGACTTGAGCTTCACCCCATCAGCCTCCCATAATCATCTACAATGGTAGTTATGTATTGAAAGTAGTTGTGATTTGAGCGCTGGCATCATCCAGTCTTTGTAATAACAAGCCATAGTGGGTGAGAATCTTTGAAAATGACTTGATAATTGAAAAGCACCCATTTACTGGTCAAAGTGGACACTCTGTCTTAGTCATTGGCTCCCTAAGGCATGGGGATCATGCTCGCCTGAGTCACTATGACTGTGTCTCTGGTAATTGGACACTTGGGAATTCTTACCACTGACAATGATGAGTTTTATTGCCCTAAGCACTAATTAGTCCTAATTGGAGGTTTTTAGCTGGTTTAAAATTATACTTTTGAGAACAAGTTTGCAAATGAAATATTTAAGAGAGAAGACATTTCCTTAGTGTTCTTAGTTTTTTAAATTTTCTCTTTAAAATTATTATTATACTTTAAGTTCTAGGGTACATGTGCACAACATGCAGGTTTGTTACATAGGTATATATGTGCCACATTGGTTTGCTGCACCCATCAACTTGCCATTTACTTGAGGTATTTCTCCTAAAGCTATCCCTCCCCTAGCCCCCAATCCCCAACAGGCCCTGGTGTGTGATGTTCCCCATCCTGTGTCCAAGTGTTCTCATTGTTCAATTCCCACCTATGAGTGAGAACATATGGTGTTTGGTTTTCTGTCCTTCTGATGGTGTGCTGAGAATGATGGTTTCCAGCTTCATCCATGTCCCTGCAAGGGACATGAACTCATCCTTTCTATGGCTGCATAGTATTTGTGCCACATTTTCTTAATCCAGTCTATCATTGATGGACATTTGGGTTGGTTCCAAGTCTTTGCTGTTGCGAATAGTGCTACAATAAACATACGTGTGCATGTGTCTTTATAGTAGCATGATTTATAATCCTTTGAGTATATACCCAGTAACGGGATCACTGGGTCAAATAGTATTTCTAGTTCTAGATCCTTGAGGAATCGCCACACTGTCTTCCACAATGATTGAACTAGTTTAAGTCCTACCAACAGTGCAAAAGTGTTCCTATTTCTCCACATTCTCTCCAGCATCTGTTGTTTCCTGACTTTTTAATTATCACCATTCTAACTGGCATGAGATGGTATCTCAGTGTGGTTTTGATTTGCATTTCTCTAATGACCAATGATGATGAGCATTTTTTCATGTGTCTGTTGGCAGCATAAATGTCTTCTTTTGAGGAGTGTCTGTTCATATCCTTTGCCCACTTTTTGATGGGTGTGTTTGTTTTTCTTCTTGTAAAATGTTTAAGTTCTTTGTAGATTCTGGATATCAGCCCTTTGTCAGATGGTTAGATTGCAAAAATTTTCTCCCATTTTGTAGGTTGCCTGTTCACTCTGATGGTAGTTTATTTTGCTGTGCAGAAGCTCTTTAGTTTAATTAGATCCCGTTTGTCTATTTTGGCTTTTGTTGCCATTGCTTTTAGTGTTTTAGTCATGAAGTCCTTGCCCATGCCTATGTCCTGAGTGGTATTGCCTAGGTTTTCTTCTAGGGCTTTTATAGTTTTAGGTCTAACATTTAAGTCTTTAATCTATCTTGAATTAATTTTTGTGCACAGCAAAAGAAACTACCATCAGAGTGAACAGGCAACCTACAGAATGGGAGAAAATTTTTGCAATCTACTCATCTGACAAAGGACTGATATCCAGAGCCTACAAAGAACTCAAACAAATTTACAAGAAAAAAACAAACAATCCCACCAAAAAGTGGGCCAAGGATATGAACAGACATTTCTCAAAAGAGGACATTCATACAGCCAACAGACACATGAAAAAATGCTCATCATCACTGGCCATCAGAGAAATGCAAATCAAAACCACAATGAGATACCATCTCATACCAGTTAGAATGGCAATCATTAAAAAGTCAGGAAACAACAGGTGCTGGAGAGGATGTGGAGAAATAGGAACACTTTTACACTGTTGGTGGGATTGTAAACTAGTTCGACCATCGTGGAAAACAGTATGGCAATTCCTCAAGGATCTAGAACTAGAAATACCATATGACCCAGCCATCCCATTACTGGGTATGTACCCAAAGGATTATAAATCATGCTGCTATAAAGACACATGCACATATATGTTTATTGTGGCACTATTCACAATAGCAAGGACTTGAAATCAACCCAAATGTCCATCAGTGATAGACTGGATTAAGAAAATGTAGCACATATACACCATGGAATACTATGCAGCCATAAAAAAGGATGAGTTTGCGTCCTTTGTAGGGACATGGATGCAGCTGGAAACCATCATTCTCAGCAAACTATTGCAAGAACAGAAAACCAAACACCGCATGTTCTCACTCATAGGTGGGAATTGAACAATGAGATCACTTGGACATGGGAAGGGGAACATCACACACTGGGGCCTATTGTGGGGAGGGGGCGGGGGGAGGGATGGCATTGGGAGTTATACCTGATGTAAATGACGAGTTGGTGGGTGCTGACGAGTTGATGGGTGCAGCACACCAACATGGCACAAGTATACATATGTAACAAACCTGCACATTGTGCACATGTACCCTAGAACTTAAAGTATATATATTAAAAAAAAGATATAAGGAAGGGATCCAGTTTCAGCTTTCTATATATGGCTAGCCAGTTTTCCCAGCACCATTTATTAAATAGGGAATCCTTTCCCCTTTTCTTGTTTTTGTCTGGTTTATCAAAGATCTGGTGGTTGTATATGTGTGGTGTTATTTCTGAGGCCTCTGTTCTGTTCTATGTATCTGTTTTAGTACCAGTACCATGCTGTTTTGGTCACTATAGCTTTGTAGTATAGTTTGAAGTCAGATAGTGTGATGCCTCCAGCTTTATTCCTTTTGCTTATGATTGTCTTGGCAATGTGGGCTCTTTTTCTGTTCCATATGAACTTTAAAGTAGTTTTTTCCAATTCTGTGAAGAAAGTCGTTGGTAGCTTGATGGGAATGGCATTGAATCTATAAATTACCTTGGGCAGTATGGCCATTTCCATGATATTCATTCTTCCTATCCATGAGCATGGAGTGTTATTCCGTTTGTTTGTGTCCTCTTTTGTTGAGCAGTAGTTTGTTGTTCTCCTTGAAGAGGTCCTTCACATCCCTTGTAAGTTGGATTCCTAGGTTTTTCATTCTCTTTGTAGCAATTGTGAATGGATGTTCACTCATGATTTGGCTCTCTGTTTGTCTGTTACTGGTGTATAGAAATGGTTGTGATTTTTGCACATTGATTTTTGTACCCTGAGACTTTGCTGAAGTTGCGTATCAGCTTAAAGAGATTTTGGGCTGAGATGATGCAGTTTTCTAAATATACAATCATGTCATCTGCAAACAGGGACAATTTGACTTCCTCTTTTCCTATCTGAATACCCTTTGTTTCTTTCTCTTGCCTGATTGCCCTGGGCAGAACCTCCAACACTATGTTGAATAGGAGTGGTGACAGAGGGCATTCTTGTCTTGTGCCAGTTTTCAAAGGGAATGCTTCCAGTTTTTGCCCATTCAGTATGATATTGTCTGTGTGTTTGTCATAAATAGCTCTAATTATTTTGAGATACGTTCCATCAATACCTAGTTTATTGAGAGTTTTTAGCATGACAGGCTGTTGAATTTTGTTGAAGGCCTTTTTGGCATCTATTGAGATAATCATGTGGTTTTTGTCATTGGTTCTGTTTATGTGATGGATTACATTTATTGATTTGCATATGTTGAACCAGCCTTGCATTCCAGGGATGAAGCCCACTTGGTCATGGTGGATAAACTTTTTGATGTGCTGCTGGATTCGGTTTGCCAGTATTTTATTGAGGATTTTCACATTGATGTTCATCAGATATATTGGTCTAAAATTCTCTTTTTTTGTTGTATCTCTGCCAGGCTTTGGAATCAGGATGATGCTGGCCTCATAAAATGAGTTAGGGAGGATTCCCTCTTTTTCTGTTGATTGGAATAGTTTCAGAAGGAATGATACCAGCTCTTCTTTGTACCTCTGGTAGAATTTGGCTGTGAATCGGTCTGGTCCTGGCCTTTTTTTAGTTGGTATGCTATTAATTATTGCCTCAATTTCAGAGCCTGTTATTGGTCTATTCAGAGATTCAACTTCTTCCTGGTTTAGTCTTGGGAGGGTGTTTGTGTTCAGGAATTTGTCAGTTTCTTCCAGATTTTCTAGTTTATTTGTGTAGAGGTATTTATAGTATTCTCTGATGGTAGTTTGTATTTCTGTGGGATCAGTGGTGATATTCCCTTTATCATTTTTTAATGTGTCTATTGATTCTTCTCTCTTTTCTTCTTTATTAGTCTTGCTAGTGGTTTATCAATTTTGTTGATCCTTTCAAGAAACCAGCTCCTGGATTCATTGATTTTTTTGAAGGGTTTCTTTGTGTCTCTATCTCCTTCAGTTCTGCTCTGATCTTCGTTATTTCTTGCCATCTGCTAGCTTTTGAATTTGTTTGCTCTTGCTTCTCTAATTCTTTTAATTGTGATGTAAGGGTGTCAACTTTAGATATTTCCTGCTTTCTCTTGTGGGCATTTACTGCTATAAATTTCCCTCTACACACTGCTTTAAATGTGTCCCAGAGATTCTGGTACGTTGTGTCTTTGTTTTCATTGGTTTTAAAGAATATTTTTATTACTGCCTTCATTTCATTATGTACTCAGTGGTCATTCAGGAGCAGGTTGTTCAGTTTCCATGTAGTTGTGTGGTTTTGAGTGAGTTTCTTAATCCTGAGTTCTAATTTGATTGCACTGTGGTCTGAGAGACAGTTTGTTGTGATTTCTGTTCTTTTACATTTGCTGAGGAGTGCTTTGCTTCCAATTATGTGGTCAATTTTGGAATAAGTGCAATGTGATGCTGAGAAGAATGTATATTCTTTTGATTCAGGGTGGAGAGTTCTGTAGATGTCTATTAGGTCTGCTTGGTCCAGAGCTGAGTTCAAGTCCTGGATATCCTTGTTAACCTTCTGTCTCATTGTTCTGTCTAATATTGACAGTGGGGTGTTAAAATCTCCCGTTATTGTTGTGTGGGAGTCTAAGTCTCTTTGCAGGTCTCTAAGGACTTGCTTCATGAATTTGGGTGCTCCTGTATTGAGTGCATATATATTTAGGATAGTTAGCTCTTCTTGTTGAATTGATCCCTTTACCATTATGTAATGGCCTTCTTTGTCTCTTTTGATCTCTGTTGGTTTAAAGTCTGTTTTATCAGAAACTAGGATTGCAACCTTTGCTTTTTTTTTTTTTTTCTTTTCTTTTGCTTGGTAGATCTTTCTCCATCCCTTTATTTCGAGCCTATGTGTGTCTCTGCACGTGAGATGGGTCTCCTGAACACAGCACACTGATGGGTCTTGACTCTATCCAATTTGCCTGTCTGTGTCTTTTAATTGGGGCATTTAGCCCATTTACATTTAAGGTTAATATTGTTATGTGTGAATTTGATCCTGTCATTATGATGTTAGCTGGTTATTTTCCTCGTTAGTTGATGCAGTTTCTTCATAGCATCAATGGTCTTTACAATTTGGCATGTTTTTGCAGTGGCTGGTACTGGTTGTTGCTTTCCATGTTTAGTGCTTCCTTCAGGAGCTCTTGTAAGGCAGGCCAGGTGGTGACAAAATCTCTCAGCATTTGCTTGTCTGTAAAGGATTTTATTTCTCCTTCACTTATGAAGCTTAGTTTGGCTGGATATGAAATTCTGAGTTGAAAGTTCTTTTCTTTAAGAATGTTGAATATTGACCCCCATTCTCTTCTGGCTTGCAGGGTTTCTGCTGAGAGATCTGCTGTTAGTCTGATGGGCTTCCTTTTTTGGGTAACCCGACCTTTCTCTCTAGCTGCCCTTAACATTTTTTCCATCATTTCAACCTTGGTGAATCTGAAAATTATGTGTCTTGGGGCTCCTCTTCTCGAAGAGTATCTTTGTGGTATTCTCCGTATTTCTTGAATTTGAATGTTGGCCTGTCTTGCTAGGTTGCGGAATTTCTCCTGGATAATATCCTAAAGAGTGTTTTCCAACTTGGTTCCATTCTCCCTGTCACTTTCAGGTACACTAATCAAACGTAAATTTGATATTTTCACATAGTCCCATATTTCTTGGAGGGTTTGTTCATTTCTTTTTACTCTTTTTTATCTAACCTTGTCTTCCCACTTTATTTCATTAATTTGATCTTCAATCACTGATACCCTTTCTTCCACTTGAGCGAATTGGTTATTGAAGCTTTTGCATGCGTCACAAAGTTCTTGTGCCATGGTTTTCAGCTCCATTGGGTCATTTAAGGTCTTCTCTACACTTTATTCTAGTTAGGCATTCGTCTAACCTTTCTTCAAGGTTTTTAGCTTCCTTGCAATGGGTTAGAATATGCTCCTTTAGCTTGGAGAAGTTTGTTTTTACTGACCTTCTGAAGCTTACTTCTGTCAACTCGTCAAAGTCATTTTCCATCCAGCTTCGTTCTGTTGCTGTCGAGGAGCTGCAATCCTTTGGAGGAGAAGAGGCCCTCTGGTTTTTAGAATTTTCAGCTTTTCTGCTCTGGTTTCTACCCATATTTGTGGTTTTATCTACCTTTGGTCTTTGATGTTGGTGACCTACAGATGGGGGTTTGTTGTGGATGTCCTTTTTGTTGATGTTGATGCTATTCCTTTCTGTTTGTTAGTTTTCCTTCTAACAGTCAGGTCCCTCAGCTGCAGGTCTGCTGGAGTTTGCTGGAGGGCCACTCCAGACCCTGTTTGCCTGGGTATCACCAGCAGAGGCTGCAGAACAGCAAATATTGCAGAACAGCAAATATTGCTGCCTGATTCTTCCTCTTGAAGCTTCATCCTAGAGGGGCACCTGCCTGTATGAGCTGTCTGTTGGCGCCTCCTGGGAGGTCTCTCCCAGTTAGGCTACATGGGGGTCAGGGACCCACTTGAGGAGGCAGTCTGTCCATTCTCAGAGCTCAAATGCCATGCTGGGAGAACCACTGCTCTCTTTAGAGATGTCAGACAGGGACGTTTAAGTCTGCAGAAGCTTCTGCTGCCTTTTGTTCAGCTATGTCCTGCCCACAGAGGTGGAGTCTATAGAGGCAGTAGACCTTGCTGAACTGTGGTGGGCTCCACCCAGTTTGAGCTTCCCAGTCACTTTGTTTACCTACTCAAGCCTCAGCAATGGCAGACACCCCTCCCTCCGCCAGGCTGCTGCCTTGTAGGTCAATCTCAGACTGCTGCGCTAGCAGTGAGCAAGGCTCCATGGGCATGGTACCTGCTGAGCCAGACATGGGAGAGAATCTCCTGGTCTGCTTGTTGCTAAGACTGTGGAAAAAGCACAACATTTGGGCAGAAGTGTCCCATTTTTCCAGGTACAGTCTGTCACCACTTCCCTTGGCTAGGAAAGGGAAATTCCCCAACCCCTGTGCAACCAGTCCCGATGAGATGAACCAGGTACCTCAGTTGGAAATGCAGAAATTACCTATCTTCTGCGTCGATCATGTTGGGAGCTGCAGACCAGAACTCTTCCTATTTGGCCATCTTGTAATGGAACCTTTTAGTTTTTTTTTTAAGGAGTATTTTTATAGCACATTGCCCAGGAAGATTTGGCTAGGGCAGATTTTGTTTGGGTTCAGAAAATGAGATTGGGAGAAAATCATTCCATTGGTTATATTTTTGTGCTTACATCAATCCATCAAAGACTAATTCAGTACCTACTAGCTACAGAAAGACAGCAAGTAGCCAGTGGATGTGTTGCCACTGCACTTTCTGATATTCATACAGACAGTTGGTAATCAATCCTGCTGAAGCCAGACCCTCTCATAGCTCTTCTCAGCAACGTGTTCTGGATAGCCATTGCCAATTCTGTCTAAACCCCAGTTTAATGGCATGCATTTGTTAACTTCACATTCTTGTGTCTGAAATGGTTTATTTGCTAAAGATATGCTAGCATCTAGGGTTAGAAGTAATAGAGCTAAAACACACTTCATGCCAAAAGTTTTCAGACCTTTTTTATACATTCTCATACTCCAAACACACACCTCCAAGCATTGCATTTCATTTTCAGGTTGCAGGTGACATGGTTAGAGAATGAATTGTGCTATCTGACATCAGCAATGATCTTTACAAAATATTACAAAATTAAACTTTATTTTCTTTTTTCTTCTTTTCTGCATTTGTACCCAGAACCTGTGTACCCTGTGTCAACTCCTGATGAGACTGAGGGGTCTCAGGTCAACTTGCTAACTTTAGAGACAGAATCTAAGCTTCCTGTTCGCCGAGGCTCTACCCTTGAACATACTCTGGTCATGCTTCCTGTATCAAATAATACAAATGATACTTAGCAAAGAATAGTACAAATGTGGATTTGGAAACAATTTGAAGTGTGGGGCTAATCTTGGCTTTGACTTGAATTTTAATTGTTTGACTAAGGAAGCCCTTCAACCCTTCTGAGCCTGTTTGCTTATCACTAAACTGAAAATGACAACATTTGTTTTATCTACTACTTAGAGTGCCAAGATAAATAAAAAAAAATGGGTAAAGTGCTCTGCACATCATGTATTTTTATACAACTAATTGAAGTTCATATGTTTTTATGAACTTCACCCAAGGACATCAATAACAGGGAAACACTAGGTTTAAAAATTACAGTATTCATTCATTGATTGAGCAAGCTGCATATCTTTATTTCTTCATATCTCTTATATGTAATTAACCATTTAAGCAAAATGTTTACTTGAAGAAAAAAGAGACTACATTTCCATGTTTAGTGGCAAAACAGGCTGAAGGAAAAGTATTCTCTTGGATAGACTGTTTGGGTAGTTTGACATCATAGGATCTTTATCCTAAGCAATACTTCAAACCTCTGTCAATCACACTTACTGTTTTGTTGAAAGAGACTCCATGAGCTGTTATGAGGTTATAGTAGAAAATGAACAGAATGCTTTTCAAAAACACATAGACACAGACCCATGGGGCAAAATACTTCTCTACAGTGGCTAAAACATATAGAGCAAAATCAGCATGTTTTAAATCACCTTGTAATGGGTTGAGAAAGAACTTCTTATTTCTATTTCCTTTTCTCTTTAATGGATTAAAGTGGCAAATAATTTCAAGTTCAGCAGAACAAAACAGTCAAAAGATTATTCTAAAGGAAGATTGTAATATTAAAAATTCCACTTTAGAGAATGTAGCCACTAAGAAGAAAAATCACAATATAATTTAATGAAGCATGGGGATTATTTTGCTGGCGGTAATCAAGCCTGAAACAAAACAAAGTAAAATAAAACTCCGAAGCCTAAAGTCAAAGAGCCCTCCCAAGCCCCGGTTTACCTGTTAAACCAGTCGTCTGTGTACCGAGGATAAGGATAGGGGTCGTTGCTACTGAAGTCGTAACTTGCTTCGGCATTCTGAAAAACACAAGGCATCTCATTAGGTCCGTACAGCCAGAGGCGCGGTAAAGGGAAAGTGCTGGGAGGACTTGGAATGTTTCTAGTCTTCCCTGGAGTGCTGAGTTAGTGTGCTGCACTGGACCAACCCTTACAAAATTGTGTTGGAGCCAAAGCGTGTCCTTGGAGTGAGATGGCCTTTAGAGTTTCCTTGCTTTACACGGAAGGCTCACATCCAGCTTCTTCCTTTAGACTGACATAGGCTGGTTTCCTTTCCCCTTATGGGTGTTAAACCCCTGCCCGAGGCCCTGACGTTGTCCACAATTGACCTCATTTATTCACTCAACAAATATCATGAAGAGTCCAATATATGTCAGAGACTTTGCTAAGTATGGGAATACAATGGTGGCATCCCTGCCCTTATGTAACTTATAGCCTAGTTGCGGGGACAGACATCAATCGAATGATCAAACAAAGACATATACCATTACAAACTTCAATAAGTATCTGTATGAACTCTTATGCCCTACAGCATATGGTCAAAAGTGTACTATTCTCTGTCATCCAACATCATCCTTTTTGAGCAACTCCACTAATTCCATCAATTTTTGTTTTGATTGTTTAGATGACAAAATCACCAGTAGTTGTAATAATAATTTTGTGGGAGGTTGAGGTTGATGAGGATGTGACTCTGAGAACCAGCTGGCCTAGGACATTCGGGTGGTCAGGACAATGAGCATCCAGGGTTTAGGCAGGATCTGGGTGAACTGACCACCGAGGCCAATGGGAATGGGGTTACTGCCAAAGCCGGAGTGGACAGATGATGAAAACCAGCACTTGGCCCCTGTCTCCCTCTCTGGAAGGCTGTGTGAGTCTTTTGAAGCTTGAGGGCACTTCTGGAGACAGGGAGGGCAGGGGCAAAGCCTGAGCAGACTGAGACCATGTTTCTATCAGGCTGGCAGAGGGAAATGAAGTCAGTGAGGGAAAACTAGAGAGTGTCCGTCCCTTTGTAGCTGCTGCTTGAATGACTGGCTTCTCAAACTTTCCACTCGGGCTTATCTTTTGGGGTGATAATTATCACTGGGGTCTGTCTGGGTGATGCTCTTGGCTCTGCTCCTGACTCTGGGAAGATAGTTTGGCCGGACATGGTGGGGGTTGGAAGGAGGACCTGGAGAGTTCTGAGAGCAGAGTTTACAGCAGAGAACCCTCAGAACTCTGAGACATCTTTTATAACAAGAGGAAAGACAGTGTATTGTCTGGGGTCAAATTGGCCTCTGAATGTTGAAATGGATGATAACTCAGGAAGCCCAATTATTTTGTTGCCTTTGCAATTAATTTTTGATGACTAATGCTTAATTCCTTGGGTAACAGTCTACACTGAACATTAAGGAAGGCAAACAGTTGTTATTCTTGTTTGGCTGTATGTTTTCTGGCTAAAAATCAAATGGTTTCTAGCAAGGGGGAACAATATTTTGCAAGGGTTCTGTTTATGCCTCTACAGCCAAACAGAGTCATTTATTGATTTGAATTACAATGCTGTCTCCCATAAAGTTATTTGTGTACAGGAATAAGTTAAACTGGCCTTGAATGATACTGGAGTTTTCTATAATTGCCATTAACATGGACATTTGGAACAGGTGGTGTTTGGTGAATTTAATGTTCTGGTCACCAAGGCTTGCCAGATGCTTGCTTTGTTTGGACTTCTCTAACTTTTTACTGAAATCCTTTAATCGATTTTCCTGCTTTAGAAAATACTAGCTGTTTGGTGAAAATAATTTAATCTCTGATGATTCAGGATCGAGATGATTCAGAGTCATCATTAAGAACTTGAATTATCATTGTACCATCACACCGAAAGTGAGAAGGTTGGGTTGATTCCAAGCTGACCTCAGGGCTTCTCTGGGAGTTATTTCTGGAAGAAACTTCTGACGATGGCTCATGTTCTTTTCTAAAAGTTTAATGCACGGGGGAAAAAACCGATCCCTGGTATTTAATAATTCTAAGGCTTAATTTCTGAATATTTGAATGCATAATTAGAAAGAAAGATAAGACTTGCTCTTAGCTAGAAAGTTTAATAATTACAACTTGGCATTGTTGGCAGTGTGTACTTTTCAAACAGATGGCCTGCATCACGCTAAGAAAGGACAGTCACTTATATTCACAGATTCCTCTGGATTTTTATATATGAGGTGCTGTAATTGCCTGGCTATCAAAGACTCAGTTCCACGGATGACATCTTTCAGATTTGGGGCTTGTCTATCCGGAAGGCTGGTGATGAGAGAGGTGGGAGCTCCGGCAGCCAATGGTGGCTGTGCTCATTGCTTTTACATCCACAGAGAAGCTTCTGAGATTGTACCTGGCCCTGGTACTGCCATCCATACCCCCAGATCTGGAATTTAATGCCTCTCCGATCAATGGGCTTCCCTTGCTGGGCTGCCCTAGACAAATACGTCGCAGGTCCCAGCTTGATGTAGGGAAAGGAAGAGAGGCATTCAAGTCAA
The DNA here is from genome assembly GCF_003255815.1 of Theropithecus gelada. Lineage (NCBI taxonomy): Eukaryota > Metazoa > Chordata > Mammalia > Primates > Cercopithecidae > Theropithecus > Theropithecus gelada. The sequence goes on along the minus strand of NC_037678.1, from coordinate 88,820,818 downwards.
ACATACTTGGTTTTGAAATGAGGCTGTTTTTGACCTTGGAAATTTTCCTATTTTTTAGAAACTGTAGTTTCTTCATCTTCAAAATGCAGGTGGTAAAACTGTTACTAGTTGGTTGCTGTGAGGATAAAATGAAACAAGGGATGTAAGCTGGCAAGCACGTTGCCCCACGCAGTACGGGCAATGCCTCACCTCTGACTTCTCCTGTTGTGTCCTCTTTCTTTGATCACCTACAGCAAAGGTCACAAAATACAGCCCACCGGCTAAATCAGCCCATGGCCTGTTTTTGTAAGTAAAGTTGTATTGGAATGCAGTCACATCCATTTATTTATGAATTGCCTGTCACTACTTTTGCACTCTAACAACAGAGATAAGTAGATGTGACAAAACCCCATAAAGCCTAAAGTATTTACCATGTGGCTTTTTATTGGAAAGAGTTTACTAATCCCTGACTAATGTCCTAGGCCTCTTGGGCTCCCAGGCTGCCCTCTGATAGCCCACACTATAGCATCTCACTCAGTCTTTGTCTTTCTGGGCAGATCTCTTTGCTCTGAGACATACATGTCCCATACCTTGTTCTCTCCTGGGCTATAGCCACTGAATCTGGTATGAACTAGTCTGAGTATCTTGTTGGGAGTTTGAATCTTGCTCCTCCTGTGTCTCATGCTAGTCAAAGGTCGGTTATCCGGCAGATACTGGGCCTCAGCTCACCGGGTACTGATGGAGGCCGAGGAGAGCATTACACTGCGATGGTGAAGAGGTGCCACCATGGTTTCCACCACTCCACTGCCCACCATTGGTCAAGCCCCTAGGGGTCACTGTCCTCTAGTTCTTCTGTTTTTCCACCTACGAGTGTCCTGTTTGTTTCCAAGATTAGAACACTGCCCTTGGCAGAGAGTGGCAGTGACTTGCCATAAGAAAGAAGGCTAATGTATTTAATATGGACATCCACTGATGTGATTGAACAGATATTTTTTAGAGTACTGAGGGGCAAACTCTGTGGTCCAACTACAAAATTGTGAAAATGGTTTCTGTAGTCAGGGCTGTCGTGTACAGTTGTGCAGGTTGTGCATCGCACCAGGGGTTCCTGCCCACAGGGAGAAACTAGAGTCTGCATTGGACTTACCAAGCCATGTGCACCACCCCCACACCCCAAGGTGGAGGAGGCTTTAAAAAAGAATTGGTCAACCCGGAGGGGCTGCTTTTGCTCATTTGTCCACCCAGAAGGGGACACCTGTTTTAATTTGCCCAGAGAGAGGGTGCTGTCTTGCAGTTCATGCACCAGTAGGGAATGCCATTTTCAATTTCACACAAATGGCACTATATACCTACTAACATGTCCCTGACAAGAAACAGGTCTCTGTGGTTATAGTTGTATACAAACCCGACCTCAAGGAAATTGTGCCACAGAAGACGTTTCTTGTGAAACATCAAATAATACAAGATTTGAATAACACCTCAAATAATAGGAGTTTATGATCACTAGTACAACGTGGCGTATGATTAACTGCCAATGTAATTCCACAGCTCCAGGAACTCAGAACAAGAAACCACATTCGCATTTGTCCTTTTATTCTGTCTTGCTCCTTTCCCTGAAGGCATTTAACCAAATAACCCAGCTAGGAGCTGGGTAACAGTATTAGCTGAAATTGCGCTGAGCTCATGGACTAATGAAAGAGAAATGAGCTTCTCCAGATAGACTCTCAAACTGCAACCAAATTGCCCCAGAACAAAGCTCATCTGTATGGAAACTGAGAAGCAAAATAGCCGAGTCCATTAAAGCCTAAAGAATTTTGCTATTGCGCCTACTTGCATCTAATATGGCCATGGCTTAATGTTCCCAACTGTGCCTATTTTGATTTTCCTCAAATACTTCTCTCACATGCACTGGTTTAACGATAATGTTCAGCTCACTTTTGACTGAAACAAACATTAAAGGGATTTATGTCTGTATTAAATCTGGCTGTAAAACTTAATGAAATTTAACATTTCTTCAGCATTCAAAAAATTTAGAAAAAGATACATAGTCAGAAATCTGTTTGAAATCTTTCTTCCATAATCCTAAGGTTGCCAGGGTCATATAATTTTCCAGGGACACAGTGTTCTCCCATTGTGGATTTGACACTTTTCCACATCACTTTCTTCTTGCTTCTGGAAATTCTAGCAACTTCTGTAGTCACTGGAGCACTCTCCAGATCAGAGGAGTGATACAATTGAACAGTCAGGCCACTCAGCTGTGTCCTGGGTGGCTGGACATTTGACATTTTCTTTCCTTCTTTTTTCTTTTCTTTTCTTTTTTCTTTTTCTTTTCTTTTCTCTTTTTTTTTTGAGATGGAGTGTCGCTCTGTCACCCAGGCTGGAGTGCAGTGGCAGGATCTCGGCTCACTGCAAGCTCCACCTCCCAGGTTCACGCCATTCTTGTGCCACAGCCTCCTGAGTAGCTGGGACTACAGGTGCCCGCCACCACGTCTGGCTAGTTTCGTTTTTGTATTTTTAGTAGAGATGGGGTTTCACTGCGTTAGCTGGATGGTCTCGATCTCCTGACCTCGTGATCCGCCCGCCTCGGCCTCCCAAAGTACTGAGATTTCAAGCATGAGTCACCATGCCTGGCCTTTTATTTTTTATTTTTTATTTTTTTGAGACAGAGTCTTGCTCTGTTGCCCAGGCTTGAGTGCAGGGGCGTAATTTCAGCTCACAGCAACCTCTGCCCCTAGGGTTCAAGTGATTCTCCTGCCTTAGCCTCTTGAGTAGCTGGGATTACAGGCGTGCCACCATGCCTGCCTAATTTTTGTATTTTTTAGTAGAGAAGGGGTTTCGCCATTTTGGCCAGGCTGGTCTCGAACTGCAGACCTCAAGTGATCTGTCTGCCTCAGCCTCCCAAAGTGCTGGGATTATAGGCATGAGCCTCTGTGCCTGGCCAGTATTTTCCAGAGCTAAGCGGCTCTATCCTTTGGCTCTCATTGCCACCATTATCAGCAGACTTGGGAGAGGTTCTAAGCACTAAACAGATGAGGAGATAACAACATTAATTCTTAATGGCTAATAGGGTGCCCCAAATTAAAAAGATGCCTTTATCTTTTTCAAAGATGTTTAAAAATCTCTTATTTAATTGATATTTTCCAAAACCCTGTGGTGGAGGAGCGCAGCTGTATTGCAGGAAGGAGTTAACAGTTGCTCTAAGTAACAGCCGAGGCAAACACCTCCGGAGGGCATCTTTAGAGTGATCTTTGCCTATGTCTTCTTGCTCGGCTTGCTATTTTAGAAGGCCAATGAAGCGTGTGTTAGGCTAGATAGAGGCTGATTCCCACACATGCATTTTAAGAGCTTCTCTAAAAGCATAAATTCCTGGTGCTGACCTGATATATTAAAAATAAGCTGCCATTCATTGGAATGAAGCTCTAAGAGCTGGCTCCAAGATAGGCTCTAAAACTTGGGTGGAAAAATTTGCATCTTTATTTGCACTAGCCACAACCTCAAATCAAGCATTTCCTTCAGTTACGAATGGGAAGTACAAACCACAATATTATTAGCAGTACCTGTAAGCATGTCATCAATACGTATCTTCATTGCACATTAGGGTTGTTGCCGGTATGCCAAAAAGTATCTTTTCAGTACACCCCTACCTGCCACTACATTTTGTTATTTGATGCATTAATGAAGGACATATATTAGCATTTCACAAATGCAAAATTTCAATCTTTTGATAACTATTTCAATACAATAGCATTCCTCGGTGCCATAGTCTGAATGTTGGTGTCCCTCCAAAATTCATATGTTGAAATGTAAACCCCAGTGTGTTTGTATTAGGAGGTGGGGTCCTTGGGAGGTAATTAGGTCATGAGGGTGGAGCCCTCATGAATGGAATTAGTGCCCTTATAAAAGAGGTCTGAAGGAGCCTGTTTAACCTTTCCGCTATGTGAAGATGTGGCAGGAAGGCCTTGTGTATGAGGAACAGGCCTTCACCAGACACCAAATCTGCTGGCACCTTGGTCTTGGAATTCTGGCCTCCAGAACTGTAGCCAATAGATTTCTGTTGTTTATAAATTACTCAGTCTAAGATATTTTGTTATGTCAGCTCAAACAGACTAAAAAAACTTGATTACCTTGTATATCTTGTTAATGTATTTAAAATATTATTTTGAGAATGAGGGGACACAGGTGCTTCTGTATGTGGTTGGTTGGTGTGGAAGTTGGCACAATCTCTTTGAGGAGAAATTTGGTAATATCTATCAAAATAAAAATGAATGGACTGTTTGACCCAGCAATTCCACCTCTAAGACTCTACCTTGAAGACAGACCTGCAAATAAATGAAAGATGTATATTTAAATATATTTGTTCCGGTAGTGATTGTAATAGTGAAATATTAGAAACAACCTAAATCTCCAACACTGTGGATGAGTTAAAGAAATTCTGGTGCACCCATATGATGCAAAACTCTGCAGCTCTGGCAAAGAATGAGATATGAAACTGGCAATGAACTCATTCCCAAGAAATGTCATTAAGCAAAAAAGGCAATATGTAGAATAGAGTGTATAGTGGGCTCCCATTTGCATAGAAGAGAGGGATGGACTTGCTGGTAAGTATACAGTAGTTCTGGGAAGAAACACAAGAGTCTTTTTATAGTGCTTTGCCTGGGTAGAGGCGTGGGGTCTAGGGTGGAAGGAAGGCTTAGTTTTCATTGCGTAACATTTTGTGTAATTTCTTTTAACCATAATGACATCAGGTAACACATATCAAGTGCGTATTTTGTATAAGGGGCTCTTAGATATTTTGTATGCATTACTCATCCTTATGATGTCCTTGTGTGGGTAATACCCTTATTGTCATCCTCATCCCATAAGCAGGGAAGTGTAGGCACAGAGAGGTTGAATATTCAGCCGAAGGTTACACAGATGATGAAGGGCAGAGCAGGGATTTAGACCAGGAAGTCTGGCTCCAGAGGCCTCTCTCCTAAGTGTGCAATTTTGCTTTTCTGCATCAGAATTATATTCATCATATTCTACTGCATGCATTGTTTAAAAGAAAAATAAATACCTAGCAAATAAAAAAGAGTAAGTTAGTGCATTTACCTCCTAGAACATTAGTGGATCATTCTGCTTAAATCCAAGTATATACCTTTAGCTATTTTAGCTAATAATTTAACCTCCCACAGAGGGTCATACTTCACTAAAGGGGTAGGGGAGCGCATGTCTTATTTTGTATGGTCCATTCATTTTTTTAATAACATGGTTTTATTTAGTTAATTGTCTCTTCCAAGGTTGATACAAGACCTTTGAGGCCTAAATCAGCAAATATGCCTCCAATGAGAAAGTTAATTCTCCTGATTTCAACAGTAGGGTTCAACCTGTTTCTCTGTTCTCTGTTGGTTATGCTGTTCCTTATAGAAGTAGGATTTTCAAAAAAAATAAAAATCATGCTCTCTATAAGACAAATAACACTGGTGACTGAATTCCTCAGAATCTGAAATACTTCCTCTTTTTTCTAGAGCCTCTTCAACACTACCTGGTGGCCCCTGGGTTTCTGAGTACAGTTTGACAATCATTGACTGAGAATGCCATGAGATGCTTACACGTGGTGCCTGCTTTCCATGTTAAATAACATGGCATCGCACGGCAGGACTGTGGTTCCTTGCAAAACACTCCTGCAATCCTTCTTATTATGCCAGTGACAAAGTCTCTGCTAAGTGCCCCCATAGCTTTAACACCTCTCTATACTTGTTAATCCTTCTTCTTATCTGACAGAGGCAAGCACTGGCAGGCAGAAACACCCTGCTTCAGTTGCTTACATTGCATTTATTTTGACAGTCCATTCTACTGGTGTCATGGAATATTAGTTGCTTTTCTATTTGAAATAGTGATTTATAGTTTCCCTTTAAAATACATTTGTTTATGTTAAAAAGTGAGTCAATTTAAAGAAACATACTAGGTAAATAATAACACCAGTAGCAAAAGTTGTAAAGGTGTATAGCGACTGATGGTTGGTTTGGGAAACACCGGAATAAAGTAATGGTGTGGAAAATTTGTGACTTTGACTCCTTCAGTTATTAACAAAGTCAGCCTTAAAAGTGGGCCAAGATTTAAGTACTTCTGTGAGGTATTTGAAAGAGTGATGGAAAAGACGATCTGTCTTTAAATACCCATCCTGCCACTTGTCATTTTGACATTAGGGCTGTAATCCTTTTCATTCTATAGACTGTTGACTTCAAACATTTCCATTCGTTCATGCATTCAGTCAATCACTTATTTTTTTTCATTGAACAAATGTATTGAGCACCAACTGCTTGCTTCCATTGTACAACAGCAAGCTGCTATTGCAGAGGAAGATGCCCTTAGCTGGGGTATCTCATTAGCCTTCATGAGCTAATATATTATTATGGAATTTTTAATAGCACCTTTGGTTATCAACTAACAGTGGTTCCTAACTGAAGCTGCACAAGAGAATCACCTAGAGAGCTTTTAGAAATACAAATACTTGAGCAATTCCTAGATTCTGACTTAACCGATCTGGGGTGGGCCTTGGGCATCAGTGGTTTTTAATAAAAGCCACCAACAAACTCAACAAAACCTCTTTTGGTGGTTCTGATGGATAGTCCAGGTAGAGAACCACTGAGCTAACACCTTTGTTAATACCTCATATCCTAGCCTTCTTGTGGCTTAGAGTGTGGTCTGTGTACCAGTAGCACTGACATTACCTGAGAACTTGTCAGAAATGCCGAGTCTCAGCTGAATCTGCATTTTGTCTTTTTTCTGGAGACATGGTCTCACTCTGTAACCCAGGCTGGAGTGCAATGGCACAATCACACCTCACCGCAGCCTCCGACTCCTGGGCTCAAGTGATCTTCCTGCCTCAGCCTCCTGAGTAGCTGAAACTACAGGTGTGTGCCATCATGCCTGGCTAATTAAAAAAAATTGTAAAGACAGAGTTTCACTGTGTTGCCCAGGCTGGTCTCGAACTCTTGGCCTCAAGCCGTCCTCCCTCGTTGGTCTCCTAAAGTATTGTGAGACACTGCATCCAGCCCACATTGATTCTGTTATTTGTGAAATGGGTGGCAGGTTTGCCCTTGGTTCCCCGCTTCTCCTTTCTGCATCCATACCCTCCCTGTTATAGTCTTCTCTCGCTTTCTCTCCTCCCCTTCCGCCTAAACTCTTCCACAGGAAGAAATTGCTTTTGATAAACCATTCACATCTTGGCAGAAATGCATTCAAACATTGCCTTTTCCAGTATTATCTGCTTTAACAGAAGAGAATGGGCATTGAAACAAGTTAATCTCTAATAGTAAAGATGGAAAGGTGTAAATTGTGGGAGCGTCAAGATCTTCTTGGCATGTCTCAGACCAAAGTTCTTTCTATGAAAAAAGTCAGCTCTGAGAAAAGAGTTGTTACAATGGATTTCTCTGGTTTGGAAGGAGAGGTTGAATGAGCCAAAGAAAACAAGACCACATGTGTGACTACTAAGCATAATATTCTTGAATTTGGCCGGAGGCGGTGGCTCACGCCTGTAATCCCAGCACTTTGGGAGGCCGAGGTGGGTGGATCACGAGGTCAGGAGTTCAAGACCAGCCTGGCCAAGAGGGTGAAACCCCGTCTCTACTAAAAATACAAAAATTAGCCAGGCGTGGTGGTGAGCACCTGTAATCTCAGCTACTCGGGAGGCTGAGGCAGAGAATTGCTTGAACCTGGAAGGTGAGTTTGCAGTGAGCCAAGATCATGCCACTGCACTCCAGCCCTCCAGCCTGGGTGACAGAGTGAGACTCCATCTCAAAAAAAAAAAAAAAAAAAAAAAAAAATTGATTTTTTGTGCTTCTGGTAGTTGAGGGCTGCTGGAGGGATTGATTCTGCAAGAAAGAAGAGTAAAAGTTCAGAGTGGAGGGTTTCCTGCTATTAAACAAGTTTTGACTAATATTAAGGTCTGAATTATTTTTGACTCCTGCTGCTTAAAGTTTCTGTCAAATTGGGTGTATTTAAAAATTAAAAATTTAAAAATACACCCAATTATAGACAAACTCAATGCCAAGCTGCACGAACGACAATAGGAGCTAAAATGCTTTTTAAAATGTGCTTATATTTCAACACACACTTATTTTTATACCCTGACTTCGTCCTGAAAAGAAACAATGTATGTTTTCTGGATTCTAACAAATGATATAGACAAATAGAAGTTAACAGTATAGTAAGGTGTAATTTGGATTTAGCAAAAATGGAGATGCACATAGGTAACTCTAAGTGTGCTTTGATTCTGTGCTCAAGTCTTTGCTTGGCCTCATTGTCCAAATTTGACCTGCATATCCATAGATACTGCTGGAAGCAGATCCGAATTCATGACCCATTCTACTTAGGCAACTGCCCTAGAACTGGCCGATTCTCCCAACCTTGTTCCAGCGTGGTTGGATTTCTCCCATTTCTTAGTGGCCTTCACTGCTGAGGTCTCTCTGTGCTCCCCCATGATGACAAAATTGACCTTGATTCAGCCTGGGCAACATGGCAAGACTCCATGTCTACAAAACGTATAAAAAATATTAACCAGGTGTGGTGGTACGCACCTGTAGTCCCAGCTACTCAGGAGGCTGAGCTGGGAGGATCTCTTGAACCTGGGAGTTGAGGCTGCAGCAAGCTATGATTGTGCAACTGTATGATCCTAGCTTGGGCAACACAGTGAGACCCTGTTTCAAAAACAAACAAACAAAAAGTTGACCTTGAGTGAGCTTCTTGTAAAAGCAGCCCCAGCAGTGCTGTGAGCCATCATCACTTCATTCCCTATCACGTCAGGAGAGGATGATGTGGAACAATGGCTAATTTGAAGTTGAAGGAAATAGAAAAGATGTGGGTTTAAGAAAGGCAGTGGAATGTAGCTTTGATAGCTTAATGAGAGGTTAAGGCCAGCAATCACACAGGGATGCCCTCCAGGACTCAGGACAGGAGGAGGGCAGCCTGCAGATGGGCTTACAATAGCTGCAGTTATGGACTTGCCTGGAGAGAAGGCTGAAGGTTGAAGGTGCCCGGTGTAGCTGGCTCAAAGGGCAATTGAAGCCTGATTCTTGGAGTTCTACAAAGACTGGGTGTACTATCAAGGGACTACAATAGTGACCGTGTAAATCAGCCCAAGGAGAGCAGCAGTTCTGGAAAAGGAACCAGAAGATAATGTAGCAGCTAGAGTCTAAATTTGTGTTGTCAAGGTGACAAGGTACAAGTCAATTTGTGTTTCCCTCTCTTTTGACTGGGTGTTCTCTGATGTTGTAGAGATACTCAAAGCTTCTCTGTCCTTGCCTCCTCTGTGAGCATTCTGCTTGCCTTTGAATGGCTGGCGAGGTCGAGGTCACTACCTTTGAGTCCAGATGTCCTGAGAGAGATGGAGACACTAGTTTATAGCCCTCCCCCTGAGAGTGATTACACAACTTCAGTATCACCTGCTTCTCCTTTTTCAGCTCTAAGAATAGCAAAGATGAGTTCACTGATAGCTGAGTCACCTCATCGAAGGGATTGTTGTGTCCAAATACCATTGATTGGAAACTTTGTCTTAAACACGTCTTAGACGATGTTTTTTCCTCCTGTCAAAAGGACAGGAATATGAATAATAACTACTGTATTGGGGTCTGTTGCTATTATACATACACATATAAGTTTTATGTATAAATTACAAATATGTGTAATTCAGCACAAATTAATTTTATGTGAGCCCCACAGCACTTTTGAGAATTAAATATTATAACCTCCATTCTACAGATAAGAAAACTGAGGTTCCGTGAGATTATGTAATTTGCTCAAGGTTTTCTAGCTAGAAGTGGTTGAGTACAAAAAATGTGACCCTCTGACTCAGAAAGCATTCTCTTCTCTCTGCACTGCATGACATCTGCAGCTCATTTTTATGATAAAAAGTAAAGAAAAAAATGTACAAGACTGTGAACACCTTGCTTATCCCAGCACACTCAGCACCGAGTGAGAACATTAAGACCTAAGTTGTATTAAATGATAGCAAGATCAGGACTACCGTCATGAAAGGTGGACTCAAGGACTTGGGTTTCTGCTCATTTTCACATCCATAATAAACCAAGCCCCCAAACTTGTCAGCAATCTTCTCACTTATTTGTTTTTTTCTTGTAACAGTTAATCTTTGCTTTGATGATTCTTTTTAGGATAACATAGCTAAGAGGAGAAGATGGAAATGGAGTGTCATGTCCTTGGGAGATAAGCAGAAAGGATGTACAAGGCACTTTGTAAATATCTTCGTGTTTATAATAGCTGGGGGAAAAAAAGTTAAGTAGATGAGTTCTCTTTCATGAAGAAGTAGTTTGAATCTTACCTTTGAAGAAGAACAGTTTTATGTTCCCAGCTAATGTGAAATGTGACAGAAAAGGACTGATCCCCAACTGTTCTGAAGAAAGATTAAATGCACTTCTGGTTCTTTTCACAGCTATTCATCATTTTAATAGGTTTTGAAGTCAAAAAATTTTGACAGCATTTGGGATGGGAATCCAACTTCATAATTCATAAACTATGGAAAAGTGATTATAGCCTTCATTTGGAAGCTGGGCACATACCTTATTAAGTTGCTACAAGATGAAACACCAAAATCTACATTAATCACACAATCCCTTTGTGCACAGAGGTTCTAGCAGGTGAATTATGGGACACTGGTTTCTTGGGAAGGAAAAACTCTGCCCTAGACCTTTTGGGGATGACACGTCCCTGACTCATGGTGCTCCTTGCCATTCCTGCTACCACCATCATTCATGGCATTTTCAAGAACCAGGAAGAGAGCTCATCCAACCCCCATGCCTCCCTGTCCCTTGTCCTCTCCCCACATGACACTCTGCTCTGAATAGATGTCCATCGCTTTTCCATCCCCTACAGTTCACTCCGAATTGTTCAAGGACATGTCCTTTCCCCATGTGACACTCTGCTGTGAATAGATGTCCCTCACTTTTCCATCCCCTCCAGTTCACTCTAAGTGATTCAAGGATATGCACTGGGTTTTTCACTTGATACCACTTGCACACAGTAGACTCTTAACAAATGTATCAGATAAACAAATAAGCAAATTTCAAGAATTGTCTAAGTTGTTTTGTTGACATCAGTATCATTTGACATTATAAGATTTGTCAGGTGGAGCTCACTCATGCTCTGTACATTAACAAAATTATTATTATTTTGTTATTATTATAGACAAAACTATAGGTACAGAAAACAGATCCAGGGTCTTGCTATGTTGCCCAGGCTGGATTCCAATTCCTGGGCTCAAGCGATCCTCCTGCCTCCGCCTCCCAAGTTGTTGGGACTATAGACACATGTCACCATGCCCAGCTACAAAATTATTAAAATAAAACTGTTTGCCTTTGGAATTCAGTAGAGCAACATAAGCATGCTTCCAAGAGTTTCCAAACCTTTAAACATTCAGCTCTCCATTACTGTACTTGTGCTTTTTTACATTAAATGTTGATATTTCAAGCCTCCTTTTTTAATGTGCTAGTGCCATACCACTTCTATTTATACCGCATTTAGCTATGGAGGTGTGGTAAGCAGCATTATTTACACATTTTAATTGCATTTTGTTGTTATTTTAGGAAAACAAGTGGAAAATGGAAATGAAATAAACTGATACTAGAGATGAAAATAGAGGTCTCATAAACTTAATACCATTGAAACAAGAGAGAAATCATTAGGTGTGCTTTGAACAGAAAATCTTTAGCCCCAACAGAATACTTATTGAATTTAACTCAACTGTGCTCAATAGTGATTGTAAAAAAGAAAAAAAAATTAAAAATATTCATCTTTTTGAAGTTAAATGATGAAAAATTAGGTCTAAGAGTTGAAGTATAATAGGGATTATGTAATTATGATAATTCTAACTTTTTTTAGCTTTCTGGGAGCATAATCTTACATTATAAATGCACATTTATTGTTCAAATTTGGGAACTGCATATATTTTTCAAAAAATCAAATGGAAAAATACTCAGAATTCTATTTGAATTTATTTCATTTAGTTAAAAATCTCTAGATATACTTGCTTATAAATCTTTTTGAAACTTTTAAGATACAAAATTTGATGGGAAAAAAAAAAGTAATGAAGTATCTTAGCTTAGCTTGACACGAGACCTAAAATAAAAACAGTCAAGTGATGTTCTGGTCTCACTGGACTGAAGGCATCGGAGTTCACAGCCTGAATCCTTATCTGATGCTGGGGACAGAGCTGGGATGGAGGACTACACAACGCCTATCACAGCCCATTTACTCACAGACCAAGGCTACCCAAGTGAGAATGATATTCACAGAGTAAAGCATTCTGAACTCCAGCAACAACTGCACTGTTTCTAGGCTCCATGACTCTGAGGACTGTCACTTTAGAAAATGTCTGGAAGACATTAAATAGCAGTTGGCTTACCATAGAGCTCCTCAATCCCAAGACAGAGGACATCTAATTTCTATACAAAAATCTGTGTGTGAATGTATATAACAATTTTATTTATAATTGTCCAAACTGAAAGTTATCCAAATGTTCCCAGACTGGAAAATAGACAAACACATTGTGGCACATCACACAAGGGAATGCTATGCAACAATAAAAAGGAACATGTTATTGTTATACGTAACCCCATTGATAAAGAATAAATGCTTGAAAAAGCCAGACTCAAAGGTCGTATGCTGTATGATTCCATTTGTATAACATTCTAGAAGAGACAAAACTGTAGGAATAAAAAGCAGATCTGTGGTTGACAGGACTGTGGGTGGGAAATGGGGCAGTAGGGGGAAAGTTTTTTGGGTGATGGGGATGTTCTGCCTCTTGACTGTATGAACTTTTGTCCAAACTCGTGGAGCAGTGCACAAAAAGGAATACATTGTACTTCCTGTAAAGAAAAGTTAACATAAAAAAATAGCAGTTGGCTATTGGACTAGAGTAATTTTAAGTGATAATAAGGTGCTCTTCTTTTGGTAGAGAATTACAGATGATTTCTAATGATAGCTTTGGAATGGACTAACTTTTCGTTCAAGACTTTTTTAGGGGGTCTATTCAAAAGAACTGTGTCCCCCCAAAATTGACTAAAATGACCACTGGGTGGGTTGTGAGTTCTCCCCGACTTGTCGGCAAGATGCTGAGTGCTTCTCCTGTTAGGTCATTTCATCACAGGGACAGGCGTAGTTTCCTTCAGGGCCATATTCTCTCGGGTGTGGAAAGAGTTTTAACTCCATTCAAGGAAAAACATAATACCTCAGGAGATATAGCCTAACTGTGTTGGTTGGAAAGTGTCCTATTTCCTGAAGGATGAGCTACATCATATAGGGGATATTTGGGACTCCTTGATAGGATGGCTTCTTTCTTTCCTTCCTTCTTTCTTTCTTTCTTTCTTTCTTTCTTTCTTTCTTTCTTTCTTTCTTTCTTTCTTTCTTTCTTTCTTTCTTTCTTTCTTTCTTTCTTTCTTCCTTCCTTCCTTCCTTCCTTCCTTCCTTCCTTCCTTCCTTCCTTCCGTCTTTCCTTCTGTCTTTCTCTCTCTCTTTCTTTTTTTCTTTCTTTCATATGGTATTGCTCTGTCGCTCAGGCTGGAGTGCAGTGGTGCAATCATAGCTCACTGCAGCCTTGATCTCCCGGGCTCAACCAATCTTCCTACCTCAGTCTCCTGAGTAGCTGGGACTACAGGCACCTGTCACCATACGTAGCTAATTTTCAAATTTTTATTTTTGTAGAGATGGGGTCCCACTGTCTCTGTTTCTGAGCACCCAGCACACATTTGGGAAAATAAGAGCTACTTCCTTTTCCCAGCACTAGCCCGGGTCTTGGCCTTCCAGCCTCCACCAGTAGCTCATGACTCAGCATTTAAGTTGAAGCTTGGTGGGCAGAAGAGGCTCCCTTCCATTCGTCTTCACTCTGGTTAATTACAGTAATGGGCACAACACTGTTTCCATCCCTATGTCTATTAACCAGCAAATGTTCAAGTCATAGGCTCTCAGCTCTCATTAATCTCATTGATGAGTTTTTTTTTAAATCATGTGTTTTATTTCCTCATTATGGAAGTTTCAAGTCAGCAGTGAAAATAAGGCCATGTTGATGTCAGCTCCACTTCTGCTTTTCAAGGACATCGGAGAATCTTTGAATATTTCAACATTCTCTCAACTTTATTTTTCCTGTCTTTGAGATGAAAATGAGAAGGGATTCTCCTGGGAGGACTATGAATTGATTCAATCTTTTCAGAGAATAATTTGATAAGATTTATCAAAATTAATATTGCATGTACTACTTGACCCAGAAATTTCACTTCTAAGAACGTATTCTAAAGGGATATTCACACGAAGATTTGAAGAAGATCAAGGAAACACATTCATCTTGTAGTTTATAATAGCAAAACTTTAGAGGAAACCCAAAATGTCAATCATTAGGGGCTTGGTTAAATAAATGACGGCATATCCACACTGTGGGAGAGAATATGTTGTTAAATAAAAGAGCAGGTTGCATGATACGGTGTACTGTATGATTGCAGTTGGGGGAGAAAAAAAATCTGGAAAGATCCACGCAGAACTGCCACGTCACCAAAATTGGAAAGTGAGTGGGTTGTATAGAGGAGGAAAAGGAGAGGAGAGAGAAGGGAAATTGCAGTTTTTATTTTATCTACACTTCTGTAATGTTTGAATCTTTTTGATGATGAGCAAGCCTTGATTCTATATTAAAAAGGCAAATAAGGAAAAAAGAGTGATGCGTTTCTAAGAAATTAGTACAAATGATTAAACTATATCCCTTTTAGAGTGTACAGCGATTGGAGAGTTTCCAAGTGCCTTGACATCTGTCATCTTCGTTTATGCCTGAGACAACCTAGGGAGGTGAGCAGGTAGGCGGTGAAAATGCTGAGGCAAGACATGGGCAGGCTTCTCCACTCATTCTTCCCACGTTCACAAGGCATTTTTGGTGGTAACTGATTTCTAAACTGGCTCTTTTGCTTATAGGTTGTGTTTTAAATCATGTTTTTAAATTGAGGTATGATTTACAGTAGCATATGTGATCTTAAACGTGCATGCTGCATCTTAGCGGTATATAAACCTGAGTCACCATCATGACAATCAAGATAGTGAACACTGTCCTCACCCTGGGGAGTTGTCTCACCATATGATGCCCTTCTCAGTTAATCTTCACCTACCTTAGGCAACCACTGTTCTGATCTCTACCACTATATCTTAATTCTGCCTGCTTTAGAACTTCATGTAAATGGAACCAGAGAGTATGTACTCTTGCATTTGTCTTTGTTGTTAGCTAACAATATTTGGAGATTTGCCTATTGTACTGTATGCAGCAGCAGTTTGTTTGTTTTGTTGTGGGATAGTATTCCACTATAGACATGCATCACAGTTTTATTTGTCCATTCACCTGTTGATGGGCATTGGAATTATTTCCGATTTTTGCAAATATAAAGCTGCTATGTATATGCCATTTTATAAATATACGTTTTTGTTTCTCGTGAGTACATACTTAGGAGTGCGATTGCTGGTTGTATGCTAAGTGTGTGTTTAACATTATAAGAAACTGCCAAACTTTTTCCAAAGGGATTGCACCATTTGACATTTGCATTAACAGCGTAAGAGGATGCAGGTAGGTTTCACCATCACAAATACCTATCTTTAGGTATATCCATAGGATTTTCCTATAAAGGAAATGCTACAGGGATCTTTCAGCAGCTGTAAACCCTGTACTGAACCCTTACCCATTCTAGTCCTCACAGCTTCCCAGATTAGAGAGAGAAGATAAATGAGCCCTGGTCCCTACCCCAGGCAGTGAGTCCAGAAGACAAGTCTCTCAGCCGATAGTCCCTGAAGCTGCAAAGTCTGAGCAGTGTTCAGGCCTGAGCATCTGTTCACACCCGTTCCATGAACCAAAGAGCATCTGTTTCTTCAGGTTCAGTTGATATTCATTGTGGTTAATTCGAGAGATCTCCCTTTCTCTCTCCACCATTCTCTCCCTGTATCGATATTGGAATGTGTGGATATATCCCCTGTATCATATATGCCCTATGTCACATAGGGGCATATTCCCTGTATCATGGCTGTGTGAACCAATAACGGTGGCTATTCCTTCCAAGACCCTTGACTACAAGCACATCCAGGTCCAGCAGTTCTCAGGGTGTGCTGTGCCCATCCTGGGCTGTACATGGGGGATTTTAGGGGTAGACGGTATCTGTTTTTATGATTACCTTATTTATATGGCAAGTGAGAGTTTCCTCACTTGCCATATAAATGGCAGTTATATGGTAATTTATATACCATATAAATTACATTATGTGGTAATGTACAGTTGACTTTTAAAACTACCTATTAAAATAGTGAAAAATGATTAAAATGATTAAAATGATTAAAATAAAAAATGATTAAATAAATAAAAGCACAGTGGGTCACACGAATCGCAGTTTGATTTCATATTTAGAAAACCCCAACTCTGGTACAGTTTCTCATTATCTATTAAAGACACTCTGAGTGACTTGGTTGATCATCATAATCAAAGGAGATTTACTAAGCACCCGTTGTCACTTAGAATATAATGAGCCCCAGAGTAGATAGAGGCCCCTGCTTGAGACTGAACATCAGTGATACTGTTACTAAATATATTCCTGTCAAAATCTTTGTAACATCTAACTCTCCATGATGTGCGAAAAATCTGAGCATCCAATTAATTTCCAGATCAACGCTGCACGCTTTCTGATTAAGCATCGTAAATGCTATTCAGCACTCTCTGTGGGTCGGTCCGGGTTCCTGCTGGTGGTAGAGCGAGGCTTTAAGCTCACTGCTGACTCCTCTCCTGAATTTCCTGTGCACAAGACTCCTTCAGGACCCTAGTGCCTGAACTTACAAGGTGCCTAATGAGGCCTGTGCTACGTGATTGTGTTTTTGTCTGCTCTTTTTAGAGATATATGTTTTGCAGATATCATCTTATTTTAGGTGTTCCTGAAGGTTTCTGTTTTAAGAGGAAGAGAGAAGGACTATTTTGGGAGCACCTCTGAAATTCAGGGTGCTTTAACTACATTCTTTCTCTCTATCTTTCTTTCAACCATAACAGCTCTTTGGCAAATAATCTTTTCTCCTAGAAAAGCCCCCGTCTGTTCTTCCTGCCTCCATTCTTGCTCACTCCCAATCTGTCTCCCTAGCCGGCAAATCTTTGAAAAATGCCAGATCCAAGCATGTTATTCCCCCTCCCCACCACCCTGAAGCTTCCTTTGCTCCTAGGATGAAGTTATGAGCCCTCATGGCTCACGAAGTTTATACAGTCGGTTCTCTTTCTACTTCTCCAATGTCATCTCATGCCATGTTTTTCCTTCCCGTGTTGATACAATTCTCCTTTCCCCCAGCACACACACACTGGCCTTCTTCAGATTCTTGAAAGGGCCGAGCGTGTTCCTGCCTCAGGACTTTTGCACAAGCTATTCCTTCTGCTGCCAGATTCCTGGCTAACTTCTCCTCATTCTACAGGTATCAGCATAGGGATAGCTTCTCTAGGGAAACTTTCCCTTACCTGGCAGTCCAGATCTGGTTCTCCATATTAAACACATTTATAGCACCGAGTACTCTTCCACTGTAGCAAAGTACCCAGATCATAATTATTTCTGTAGTTATTTCTTTGGAGTCTATTTTACCCTCTAGCTGCTAAGGTCCTTGAAGGTAGAAACTATGTCTGCTCTGTTCAGCCACTTGTCCCTGCCTCCCACTTGGGATTCTAGTGATTCCTACTTCCTGATATTCATGACCTTGTATACAGTTCCCTACAATGAACAAGGCTGACCTGTATAACCAATAGGACATTGCAAAATTGTGGTGTGTGACTTCTGAGGCCAGATCATAAAAGGTATTGTAGCTTCCATTTTGGTTCCTCTCTGGGATTGCTTGCTCTGGGTGAAGCCATCTGTCATGTCATGAGGATGCTCAAGAGGTTTGTGGAGAGCTACGTGCGAGGAGGAACTGAGGCCTCCTGCCAACAGCCACCACGTGAACCACCTTGGAAGTGGATCCTCCAGCCCTGGTTGAGCCTTCAGATGACCGCAGTCCTGGCCAACATGCTGATTGCAACCTCATGAGAAACATGGGGCCACCCAGCCAAACGGCCCTTGAATTTCTGACCCATAAAAACCGTGCTGCCATGTTTTGGGGGTAACCTGAGATGCAGCAATAGGCAACCAATGTACTACAGTTCCTGGTGTATCATATCACTCAATAACTAGGTGTTGAATGAAAACACGAAGGCATATTGTTATCCTTCTTTTATATCTCAGGAATGTACACGTACAACAAAGAGGTTAATTAACTTGTTTCAAATCACAGTAACTAAATAGAGAGGCAGGATTGGAACCCAGATCTACCTGTCTGCATGATCCTTATTGCTGCCATTCCTATTACTCTGTTTTATCTCCCTTAAAGACAGAAATCTTAACCTCTAGCTGGACAGAGGATTTTATATTTTAATACAGAATCTTTTGCTGATTACACTGAGGACAGGGCTACAGACTAGGCATTTAGTGCAAAGGTCTCAAAAGTGGATTGTGCTCACTTGGGAGGATGACAGGATGATCCATTAGAGTGTTGGGAGGAAATATTTTAAGCCTTGTTTTACCTTGATTTAAAAAATGATGTATTCATTGTAATAGTGGTAAAAAATATGTAACAAAATTCATCATCTTAGCCATTTTAAGTGTACAGTTCAGTAATGTTAAGTGCCTGTACGAGCAATCTCCAGAACTTTTTCATCTTGCAAAACTAAAACTCTATACCCATTAAACAATAACTCCCTATTTTCCCCCTCAACCCAGACCCTGGCAACCACCTTTCCACCTTTTGTCTCAATGAATTTGATTACTCTAGATACCTCATATAAGTGGGATCAGAAGAATATTTGTCTTTTCATGACTAGCTTATTTCAGTTAGTGTAATATCCTCAAAGTTAGTCCCTGTTGCAGCAAGTAACAGAATTTCCTTCCTGAAATTCTGAATAAATAATCTTAGGACCTTAGGATCTTAAGATGATAAAAAGGCCGAATAATATTCCATTATATGTATGTAATACATTTTGCTTCTCCATTCATCCATTGATTGATTGATATTTGGGTTGCTTATACTTCTTGGCTATTGTGAATAATGCTACCATGAACATGAGTGCACATTTTAACTTTTAATATTTATTTATATTTTATCCTTTAAAATTGTCTTTCTTGGATATGATTTATAATGTACGTAGCCCATTGATAGTAGTACATACATATACTGTCTGAATAAATAGCTATACATGTATTAGAAGTGCCTACTTAAAATTTTTTACAAATAGGGATGTGTGATTGGAGACCTCTGATTTTGTGAGTGTCCTAGATGCTATTAGATGCCACACCGATAATAACTCCTTGCTTTGAGCATGTCAGTGCCCATTGACACAACTTCCATCTGTCAGCATTTTATCTCTTTATCTCTGGAGTCAAATTCACTGATGATATGGCAGCTTAGAAGTATAGGAAATTGTTCCTCTATCCATCCTGATATTAATCATCAACCAATGATGGATAGGAGTTGGTGTGTTCATACTCGTACTCTTTCTCCCTCATGTGTTCTAACTCATGTTCTAGGGGTGCTTAGCAGAACGGAGCTCGTGTTGCCCACAGTGGGACTCACTTGTGCACACCCTGTATTGACTTCCTTCCCTGTTTCACTCCCCTGCTCCCCTACCTGTGCTTCCTGGGACCAAATTCCAAATAAAATGCTGGTTCGTGAATCCATGTCTCACAGTCAGCTTTTGGAGGAATCCCAGCTAAGACACTCAATGAATGCAAAACTCTTTGAAATCATTCAGCCCTGGTGATTAGAGTATACAGCATCATGCATGGAAAAGGAGCATCACTTTGACTTAATGTCTGTCATTCTCAAAAGCAAATTAACTAGATTCAAACTACTTGACTATTCCATTTCCTTAACAAAACTAATTCAACTTTTGTTTCTTAATCAGGGATTTATTGGAAGGGAGGAGAGTTTCATAAGATTTTAGAGTTACAACAGACAAGAGTTCAATTTTCTCAGCTCTCAAATGAGGGTGCTATGCCCCCAAGACATTTAGGAGTTTTCCAGATGTCACACTGCTAGAGGGTGGTACAGCTGTCACTGGAGCCTGTATTGAAGCTCTCTGGACTTAAGTCTCTAACAAAACAATTTTCCTACATCTTGATACACAACTGGTTAGACCAGGGGATTTCAGCAGACTTTTTCTTAAAGGATCAAATAGTAAAAATCGTAGGCTTTGCAGGCCATATGGTCTTTGTCACAATGACTCCACCCTTCCCTTAGAGCATGCAGGCAACCGTAGATCTCAAGTAAAAAACTGAGTGTGGCTGCGTTCTGATAAAACTTTATTTACAAAAACAGGTGGCCAGAACCTGTGTAGTTAGCGAACGCTTACGTTAGGTACAGAGGAGACAAAGGTCCTCTTTGCCTTTGTATTTAACAGAAATATTTTTTCTTATTTTTTTGAGTCAGGGTCGTGCTCTGTCACCCAGGCTGGAGTGCAGTGGTGTGATTGTGGCTCACTGTAGCTTCGACTTAGGCTCAATAGATCCTCCCGTCTCAGCCTCCTGAGTAGGTGGGACTACAGATGCACCACCATGCCCAGCTAATTTTTAATTGTTTTGTAGCGATGAGGTTTTGCCATGTTACTCAGGCTGGTCTCAAACTCCTGGCTCAAGCAATACACCCACCCTAGTCTCCCAAAGTGCTGGGATTATAGGCATGGGACGCCATGTTCAGCCTATGCAAAATATTTTAATTTTTAAGACCTACATTATTTATTTATTTATTTATTTATTGAGACAGAGTTTCACTCTTGTTGTGGAGGCCAGAGTGCAATGGCGCGATCTCGGCTCACTGCAACCTCCGCCTCATGGGTTCAAGCAATTCTCCTGCCTCAGCCTCCCAAGTAGCTGGGATTATAGGCATGTGCCACCACGCCTGGCTAATTTTGTATTTGTTTTTTTGTAGAGATGGGGTTTCACCATGTTGGTCAGGCTGGTCTCAAACTCCTGACTTCAGGTGATCCACCCACCTCAGCCTCCCAAAGTGCTGGGATTACAGGTGTGAGCCACCAGGCCGGGCCTCAAGTAGTTTATTTTTAAATAGTATGTAGTCACTTAAATACAGATTTAAGTGCTTTTCCTCAGACCCATAGAAGAGCTTACTGGATCCCAAGATGTGTCATTGCCATTTGTCCTCCCTCTCAGATTTTTGCTGTGTTAATCCTGCACGATTACTAGCACTGGGGGTATTGTGTTCCAGTTGTTGCTTATAGGACACAATGGCACATGCACAGACAAGACTTTCTTCCCCAAATATCAAAATGAGAGTGTATACTTTTCACTGTGTCAACATTAATTACTTGTAATTTGGCGTTCGATGTTATTTTCTATATTAATTTCAACACAATGGGATGAATCTAATTTGGAATGATAAGATTCATTTGCATTTAAATTGATATTTTAAGCATTCCCTGTGAGGAACAGATAGAATCCATGATTATAATTATAAGCATTGTTTCCAGGGCAGGTTTGTTTCCCTTTGGAAGGATTTGTAAATATGGTGCATCAAGTTTAATATTAATAATGGTGACACTGTAACACCAGGTTTCTCAAGAGATACTTGTGAACAGAGTGTCCATATTCTTCTAGTGGAACAGTGGATAAGCATAGCTCATTAGTTAAGAACATGTTCATGTTGGGTTTTTTCCTTTTTCTTTTTCTTTTTTTTTTTATTTTTTCAAAATCTTTTTGATACTTAACTGAGTGGAAAATAACCTAGGTTAATTTTTCAGCTTGAAACTGCATGCTTTGAGAAATCAGATGGCCTATTGTTAATTGCATATAACACGAATGAATTAAGAGCATCAAGGGAATCATTCCTGCTGCTTTCTGTTGTTCTCTGTTTTCTTGGGATGGACAAGGCAGTCTTGGATAGAGAGGCTTTCTGTTTTTTGGTTGTGGCTATGAAGAAATATAGCATTTATCCCCAGAAACTACTAAAGACGTACTAGGACGTGTTCATTTCCTGGGGAAATTGTCTTCTCTGTGGCACTGACCTACAGCTTTTCTTTCATAACAAAATGCTGGTGTTGACTGAGGTATAAATAAATTCTACTGTGAGCAGTATAAAAGGAGAAGCAAACAGACAGAGATAGGAGCTATGTGAGGAGAAAGCATGGCCAGGAGAAGCATAGCAAAAAGACAGAGATAGGAGCTATGTGAGGAGAAGCATGGCCAGGAGAAATTAAAGGCTGAAGGCAAAAGAAAAAGAGGAAAGCCGAGTGTTCAATCCTCAGCCAGTCAGTCATCTCACAGATACCTACTGACCACTCACTGTTCCAGCCATGGTGCTGTGCTGAGGATAAAGAGGTGAACAAGACAGGTCAGATCCCCGTGGCCTCATCCTCCTGGGGCTGACATTCTAATGGGGTAACACATGCAACGAAACAAAAATACAGAACCACAGACTATCTTAAGAACTAGGAAGTGGCTACACAGGCTGTGCAATGTAAGTTGAGACGGACTCAACTGTGGGAACAGCTAGTGTAACCGTCTTTTAAGCCTTGAATTAGGGAGAAACCTGGATTGTAGAGTCTGGCTCATTGTGAGTGAGCAGGACAAAGGCAGGACATGCTAAGTCCCACAGGGGGAAGGGGGAGAGCCACCTGTTCGTTTTAAGCACGGGAGTGATATGGTTTCCCCTACTTTGTTCTTTGTAACGACCTTTCTGCTTGTTTTTGGGATACTGCATTGCAGAGGGTAAGAGTGGAAGCAGGAAGCTTCTGTGGGGTCCAGGAGGGAAGTGATGCTGGCTTGGTCCAGGATGCCAGCGGTGGGAACAGAGAGGCAGATGTGCTGCCTAGCAGAGCTGGCAGATAGGGTGGCCGAGGGGAAAAAGAAGGGAGGAGCAGTCAAGGATGATAATGTTTAGCATGTTAGTCATTGTGACCATGGTGATGCCATTTGGTGAGATATGGTAGACTGGAGGGGGGCAGGTTAAATGAAGGCAGCACTACAGATGGTGAACTTCACATTTTGCTAGTCACTGACTGTGTGAGCTAAGGCAAATCACTAGCCTCTCTGATCTTCAGTTTCCCGGCTGTGACAGGTGGATTAGAAAGTACCCACTTCACTGATTTAATATGCACATTAAATGTGATCATGCATATAAAACACAAGGCCAAGCACACAGTGAATACTCAACAAATTCTGGGAACTAATACTCCTGCTATTCCACAGAAATCAATGGAGAAATATCAGAACCACGACAGGGAGAAGAGGTGGGAGACAGCACATGGTTCTCATACTTCGTTAGCCAACAATCAACTCTCCATGGGAGGAGAGATGGATTTGCGAGTTATTAATAATCAAGTGAGCAACAAATCAAAACTCCCCAATAAAGCTGCCATGTAGTATAGGATCATTGTGACCGCTTATGAGTGATTAATTGAAGTGGTTATGAGCCTTGGCCATGGTTTTATTCACAGATAATACATTTTTTGTTGGTAAAGTGCCTGGCAAGAATTCCTGCAAGGTGCTGACTGTATCAAATGATTCAGCGCCCATCTGTCACTACACAGCCTCTACACAGGGACTGGCTCCTTTCCACCGAGTGTTCTGGAACATTCTTTACATGTTAGAGAAAGAATGTGTGTATGCTTGTGGGGTGTTGTGGAGAAAAAAGGGAGGGTGGTCCAACATCCATACCAGAATAGCTTCAATGCCCTGAACATTCTCAGAAGTTTCATTTAATGTCTATTTTTTGATTGATCAACAAAGACCCAGTGTTCATATCAGCCATATGAATAATTATTATACCCCTTTGATTCTGGAGACAATGAGAATCTTGTTGGGGATGACAATTATAGATGGGGAAACTGAGGATTATAAAGATCAAACAATGCATTTTTTTTTTTTTTGGTGTGCAGTACCTCAATGGGAGTCTGTGAACTAGTGCTCTTTGAATAGCTTAGATTTACACTGAACTCCTTATTTAAAAAATTGGCAATGCTTGAGTTATAAAACATAATCCATCTCTTTCCATAGCTTAATGAAAACATCTCCTACACACTGTAATACATCTTATTCTTCTGCCTTGCAGAGCAGTTATTGTGGAGAGGTTGTGTGCATGCCACACGGAAAGTACAGACCTCACCATAATATTCCCAGAGATGTTAAGGAACATTGCTAAGAGCCAAAGCCTGGCTTCCTGTTCTTGGCTTCAGGTTTTAATTATTGGTTAGTAATTAAGGATTCTTTCTTTGTGAAAAATAATTTCCCGTAGGTTGGGAGTCAGCAGCAGGGTTACCATGGTGGAGAAGCTAATCTTATTTCTATGTCAGAGATTCTCTCTGCCTTGGCCACGTAGGATGGAAAATTCTGCCTTGCCTAAAGCTCTAGACCGCTGTAATGTAAGATCAGGATTCCTGGGAGCCAACCTGTGGTGAAAACTTGTAGGCAAGTGATTTATTAAGGATGTGCTCCCAGGGGAAACCAGTAAAGGATTCTGGGAGGCAGGACAGGGAGGGCTTGGCAAGCAAGAAAGTGGAAAGAAAACTTAGAATAACACACTAATTGCCCCTTTTAATTTCATTTAAAAAATGCTTTCTGCAAATTCATATGTGTCCTTAAGGCAGGAAGGGAGGGGGAGGCTAGGAGAACAGACTTTGAGGTCTGACCACCTTAGGCTTGTGTTCTTCCCTGCTGAATTCTAGCTGTGCAATCTTGGGCAGGTGACTTAACAACATTGAATGCTTACTGAGGGTGTCCTATGAGCCAGAGGCAGTTCTAAGGGCCTTGTGTGCACTGCTGAATTGAATTATCACAATCACCAATAAGACCAGTATTATTATTAACCCATTTTACAGATAAGGAAATTGAGACACAGAGAGATTAACTTGCCTTGGGCCCATAGTTAAGAAGCAGTTGGATGTGAGATTTGAATTCAGCGAGGCTGGCCCAAGAGCTCTTCTTCACTTCCTCACTAAATTTCTCTGAGCCTTTAGTTGCAGAAGAATTATTATTTATGAAAGGGCCGCATGTGGCAAATGGGCAGAGTATACTTATTTTTGAGATAAAAGCAACCATATTAAGAAAAAGTAAAACCTGAAGAGTGGTCTATTTGTATTAATTCAGAAAGGCAGCAAGTCATTCAGTTTGTGCTCAAATATCCACTATGATCAAGAAGGTTGTGTTAGATTTTTTATTGCTGTATAGCAAATTACTATGAACATAGTGGCTTAAAACAACACAAATTTATCTCAGAGTTTCTGGATATGGGTTAACTGGGGCTTTTGCTCAAGGTCTCACCCGGCTGAAATCAAGGTGTCACTGGAGCTGTCTTATCTAGGGCTTGGGGTCCTCTTTCAAGTTCATTCAGCTGTTCGTGATTGTAGGAGTGAGGCCTCAGCTCCTAGGGAGTCCACCATTCCTTGCCATGTGGCCCTGTTCACATCATGGCAGTTGCATCTTCAAGGCCAACAGGTAAAATCTCCACTGCTTAGAATCTCTCTGACTTCTTCCTTCTCTGACCTGTAGATTCCCTTTTAAAGGGCTCACCTGATAAGTTCAGGTCCACCCAGGATACTCTTTCCTTTGATTAGGAGCCTTGATTACATCTGAAAAAAATCTCTAACTGTGCCATATAATGCAATCTAATTACCTAATTGTAAGAGTGATATCTCATCATATTCACAGGTCCTGCCCATACTCAAGAGAGGGACTATACAGAGTGTTTACAATAGAGGGTAGAAATCTTGGGGGGGGGGGGCATTTTACAAATCTTCCTACCATAAAGTCTTTGTCTTCAAGAAAAAATGATTAAGAGATTTTAAAGGTAAGAATGGGCTCTAGCCAAAATGAAATTTAGAGTGCTCATGATTCTTTGACACAACTACCAAATTTATTGTCTATTTTAGAAGACTCCATGGCTTCAGAGTTTGATCCTTCTTAACTGAAGCCTGGGCATTGTTTCTTTGTCTTTGTTGCTGCTTCAGAAAACTGGAATTGGATGATGGATCAGACCTTCGGTCTCCATCAGATCCACATTTGCCCAGGCAATGATCCCATGTAGGTGTGGCTCCAGTGGACACACCCGCTTGGGCTCTGTTGCTTGGCAACAAGACCTGGGCAAGCAGTGTGGAAGACTGCCCACTTTGCTGTGGCATCAACCCACTACTCCCCTCCTGGGTGGGGGACATGGGTTCAGAAATCTGGTTAGGCCCATCTCAGACACCCAGAACTGTGGCTTTAAGACAGTACGATTGGGAAACAGGCACCTGAGGAGAGGGATAAAGTAAAATGGATGTCAGTTCAGCAGGCTCAGCATTGTTCAAAATGACTTGAATCACAGCTGCAGCCAGGGGTTATTGCCAAGTTAATTATTTGGAAGGCTTGGTCACCTAAGGGTTTTTGGTTCTCTGAGATAGAAACCCAAATAAAAAAACCAGTAAAATATTTCACATTTTGGGAATTCAGTGCGTATATACGGATAGTGAAGACAAAGAAAGGAACAAAGGCAGTTGAGAATAGTAATCTTTCAATTTTCTTATATTTGCATAAATGACTTTCTCGTGGCTTATTACATAAACATTGCTACACTTTTTCTGAACAGGTGTGTTTAGCGATAAATGGAATAAAATCCCAATAGTCTCATTAGAATCCTCTCATCTTTTCATCCATCCATCCCATCTATCCATCCATCCAACTATCCATCCATCCATCCATCCATCCATCCATCCATCCATCCATCCATCCATAATTCAGTCTTTTATTTATGAAGTCTGTCTTAATGATCTCTGTGGGAAATGAGGCCTCCGGTTCATTCTCTTGTGAGTAAAAGAGTTGGAAGACATTAACCCGGTCTTTAAGCCGCTTAAATTTAGTCAAAGAGATGAGAATCTGTCAAAGGGCTTTAGGGAATTTGGAGTAAGGAAATGACTTTTGTGGGCTACTTTTTAAGTCTAGGCTTCTAGGTGGAAGCAAATCTCCAGATGAAATCCAATTACCTATTTGTCTAGTATCGTATTGACGAATCTTCTAGATGAATTCGTACGCTGTATCGACCCAAGAAAACAAGTTCATCCCCCATGTGGTGAGCTGCATTCTTTTTTTTTTTTGAGGTGCCATTAGATCCATATAATGTCTCTAACTTGATAAGCTGGGACAAGTAATATAAGCAACCCAAATTTTCTACAGATAACTGAAGTGATTTCTTTTTTCATTTGTTCTTCAGGAATCTCTCACAAATCCTTAAAGATAATCCTGTTCTTACGTTTTAGACTTTTTTTTTTTTTTTTTAGTAGATTCTCTCTTTTTTTTATTATTATTATACTTTAAGTTCTAGGGTACATGTGCATTTAAGTATCTTTCTTTCTCTAATTTTTAGGGCCGACTTGCTTTTTCTAGCTGTTGCATTCCCATGTGAGTGGTGTTTTATTGCCAGGCTAGCACTAAGCATATTATAATGTAATTATATACTTACATGTGAACCCCCCAAGGTCAGGGACTAGATTTTTCACATTTCATAATCCAGGCCCGTAGTATAGCAGTTTGCGCACAGTGGGAAAAATACAGCTTTCTTAAATGCTGACTAAGTTCAATGAAACAAATGCTAGTCAACTGAACAACTTAAAAAAATAGATTGACCAGATATTTTCTTTGCTTTCAGCCATAGCTGTAAGTTTAGGTCCATACAAGTAGTTTCATTCTGTTAAGCAAGGTTTCATTTCTTCCCCGTTTTTCAAGCAAAGTATGTTCCTGTAAAAATAAACAGTTTCCTCTAGTACATGAGTTGCATTAAATGATAGTCATTTGACCGATGGTCTGTCAAAGTGATTTTTAAAAACTCCCCATTCTCAGTATTCAGTCTGACCACCTGGTGACAAAGTGCTCATCACGATCCAGCCAGCATTCAAGAGCACATTGAAAATGCCAGCCCTTCCTTTCAATAAGAAACAAAGGTTATTTAAGCCTCAATTTCATATGAAATATTAATGTGCTTATTTAAATATTCATAGGCCTAAAAGCCAGAAGCAATGTATGTGATCAATACTTCATAACATCGGAGTCATTCGGGGCTGAGTACTGTGCTGGTTTCTTGCTGCCACTCTTTTATCACGGAGGCCACATGCCCCCTGGGGCCCAATGTGCACACTTCTGTCAAGCTCAAGGTACTTCCTGTGCTGGCAGCTCTTCTGAGCTCTCAGCAGGCACCCACTTCAGAGACAGTCACCTGTCAGGACCCATCTAAAGAATGGAAAAGTGCAGGAATGTAGGGGTGGGCATTTTTCTCTTACAATCACTTCTGTTGGTGAAATAGCAATCCTGGAGCATAAATAATGTTCCAAATTTTGAACTGAACCAAAGAACATAGTTTGTCCTCTCCTATCTGGGAATCTAATTGCATATCCAGCAACTTGAGGGATTCTAGACATTATAGAAAAGAAACAGCTTGTAGTTATTTGCATGTGGATTATTCACCTCTCGAATCATATTCCCTCCAGGCTTGCAGCCATAGGACCTCAGTTAGGTTCCAGGGTCCTCTCTTTCCTTAGTATCATGCATGATGAAGGATGCAATGGTGGCATCCACCTATGGGGTGGTTGAGAACTAGGAATTACATAGGGGCTGTGCATGCTACAGTTTCTGATCATCATCGATAGAGGGTCATTATATAATTTAGTTCCTGGTATTACTTGCAATAATATTGGTGAATTAACATTTAATGCAATTTAACAAATATGTATTAAATGCTTGCTTAACTCTGTGATAAGTGTTAAGAGGGACACAAAACACATACAGATTACACACTTCCTTACAAAGAGCTTATGATCTAGCTGTGGTGTAGTCAAACATTATAGGTGAACTGTACTGTTGAATGAATGAATGATTGAATGCATGAATGAAGTGCCAAAATGAATGAGTAGGTTAACCATCAGAATCTTGGAGTGTTTTAAAAGAAATATACACTATGAGGCTTATCCTTAAAGATTTTGATTCAGTAGGTCTAGAGTAGGCCTAGAAGCCAATATTCTCTTCAGACTGGGGTACACCTCAAGTACTGTAGGAGGATGGAGAAGGGGGTCTAGCATGGGCAGCTGTAACAGTTACTGCATAAAACAGCCATAATATGTCAACAGCATATAACAGTATGTGTTTATATAGCTTACGAGTCCGCAGTTCAGCTGGCAGCCAGGTGCGCTGGGCTGGGCCCAGCTAGGCAGCTCTGCTGAGTTTGGCTGGCTTGCTTGTTTCTGTGTGTTGGCTGAGGTTTGGTGATTTTGGTGGGGCTCAGTGAGGTAGCTCTGCTTCTTACTGCAGCTCTGTAGGCCAACGTGGGTGGTGGTGCTTCAGGCTGTGGCAGTGGGGCAGCTCTTCTCCATGTCTCTCACCCTCCTCTAGGGTACAGCAGGCGAGCCTGGGAATGCCATTCTAACAGTGATGGCAGAGGCATGAGAAGGCAGTTGGGAGCACACAAGGCCTCTTAAGGCCTAGGCTCCAAACTGGCACGGTCAGTTCTAGATTATTCTATTGCTCAAAACATGTCACAAGGTTCAATCCAAAGTCAAGGGGTAGGAAATACACTTCACCTCTTTAAAGGGAGATTCTGCAGAGTCCCATGGCAGGAGCTGTGGTCTAGGGAAGGATGTGGAGTTGGAGTCAGTGCAAACTTCTGTATTTGTTGCACTCAAGAATTCTTGGAAAAGCTCCCGAAGAGTCCTGAATCTGGACAGATTCTCATCACAGGATCTTAGAGCTTCTCAGAGCATGACTCAGAGTTTCCAAGCTAGAAGATGGAGTGCAAGAAGTGGCCCATCCTCCCAGCCATCAGAACAGGAGCTGATGTCCCACCCTGCAATGGCTTAAATACCAGGAGATTTCCCTGGCTCAGAGAAAACCTCACTTGGGGAAGTTGCTACCTTATAATCCCTTTGCCCACCTTGGGAATTACCCTCACTTATGACTACCCTTGAATATTCATCTAGTTCTAAGGTCTGCGACAGGGAAGAAGATGCAGGTCATAAATCCCGCTTCCTTGGGGGGCATCCTTCATTACATCCCTGGCCATGAGCAATGGGTCTTCTCCCTGTCTTTACCTTCTCTTTTCTTGGACGTTGTTTTCAAAGCCTTTGAGATTTATGCTGGTATCCTCTGCTTTTTGCCCTTAACTTTGCAAGCCTCACAATCTTATACTTAGCCTGGATCAGTTGTCCTTTTCTTTTAATGGCCCTGAGTTCACTGGGAGGTCCAATGAACAACTGTACCGGTTTCTTGAGGCACACGCCTGCTTCTCCATCAGGACAACCCAAAATTGTGCAAAGTTGTAATCTCAACTCTTTTGAGACAGAAGGAAATGAATGCTTATTGAGCATCTATTATGTGCCAGGCCTGATATGCATATTATCTCAACGATACCTTGCAATGCTGACAAGACATCCATTTTGCCCATTTCACAGATGAGAAAATTAAGGTTCAAAGATGTTTGATATGCTCCTCTAAGGCTGCACCATGAGGTAGGGAGCCAGGAGTCATCTCAGCTTGGACTCAGTTTCCACTACTGCCAACTGTCAGAACCCTACCCTTGCAAGCGGGCTGTTTTCCAACTGTCAGCATATGCAACTCTGCTGAAGGCTCTGTCTTCAGGACCCTATTTTTGTTGTCTAGAGTGAATCATTCTATCTCCCCACCTCATCTCTACTCCTGGGTAGTGGCCTTCACCCAGTGGTCGACAGGAGTTGGTGGGTAACTCTGAGGCCCACTCGGTCCACACTGTTTCCCAGAATTCCCCAGGGAGATTGAGCTCCCATTGCCCTTGGGGCAATATGCTCTCTGGGCCACTCTCCCTTTCTGGCATCACTTTCCTCCTTCCCAGCTGGTGCTTCCTGGGATCTCCTCTCAAATGAATAACTTGCTTTCAAATCCTTGTCTCAGGGTCTGCTTCTGAGAAA
Source organism: Theropithecus gelada (assembly GCF_003255815.1). NCBI lineage: Eukaryota > Metazoa > Chordata > Mammalia > Primates > Cercopithecidae > Theropithecus > Theropithecus gelada. Next base: position 88,789,872 of record NC_037678.1, on the reverse strand, counting down.
ACCCAGCACACAGCAAGAAGGCTCTCCTTGGATTCTACAGACCCACCAGCCATTTCTTGACCTTTGTAGCTTCACCAAAGCTACCAAGCAGGAGATGTTCTACCCCACCCACCTTCATGCCCTGAAAGCTGCCAAAGTCACACTCCACATGTTCTCAAAGAAGTCTCCCTTTGTTCCACAGACCTAGCAGAACCCCTGAGCTTGGGCCAGTACTGTGAACTCAGCCTGCAATCCTCACTGGATTGGGAGCTCACAATAAAGAGACCACGACCTCCCTGTCTGCCTGCCCCTCACCTGACAGTCATGTCTCACATGCCTGCATCTTTACTGATCTGCCAGCTTCTCTAGAGAGTGCCTGTGTCTTATTTATCTCTCTTCCTCTGGGGCTTGCACATAGCAGGTTCAATCCACAGCAGTTGTATTGACTTAGAGAAAATACCCAGTTTGTATAGCGAAGATGGGTAAAGGAGGCTGTAATTTTAACTTGGTCTAAAATAGTCTCTTGGCTAATACTCATTTTGTGTCATGACTATTGGGATAGAGAAAGAAAAATTTTAATTATTTGGAATAGTGAACTTTTACCAGTGGGACTGGATCCCTCCGATGAAATTCAATCATAGAACAATAGAGTGTTCCAAGTGGCCGTTATTATCCTTTGCTCCCAACACTCAACAGGTTCAGTGTAGATTTGTTGAATTAGATTAACATTAACAACTTACATTTATATATTGATTTGCAATTTTACAAGTATTTTATTCTTAGTTTAATGGAAAGAAACTGGACTACCAGCATACGCTGTTTCCTCTCTTAATATACAGAATAACCAAGCTTTGAAAATAATTCTGCTTTCAGAAACATTTTGGCTGGTTTGATTATAAAGTAATTTTTTGAAGAGCCTCGGGTAGAGTTTTCAGTTCTCACTGAAAAGAAATCAGTAACCACAAGGAGTTTTTCCAACATAGAACATGTCTATTTATTTTAACCTTTAATGAATTTCCAAGGCATCTCTGGGGCAGACGTTGCTACATCCCCCTTCAGCCTGACACCCTCATGTCCCTGGTGAGCTGCAGCTGTCTGTACCCACACCTTTGCCCAGGGCTTTTCCCCAGGCTGTGGGGAGGTAGGAACTTCTTTTGGGACAAGCCCTCAACCAATGACTAATGAAGTTGGCACATAAATACCCCAGCTTCTTGAGGCATCACATCCCAAGGGGGATCACTCTGGCTCACATATTCTATGCTGTCTCCCAGAGTTCCCCAGTGGGATTAAGCCTCAGTGCCCACCGTGCTGTCTTGTTTGATAACTGCCCCATTTACGAGCCACCTTTCCTTCCTGGATTCATTCCCTCTCCTCTACCCCTCCTTCCTGGAATCCCCTTCCAAATAACCTACTTGTACTCAAACCCCCCTTGCTTCAGAGTCTGCTTCTAGGGAAACCCAAGCAAAGAAATCGCCAAGTACCTCTCTGTCAAAGGGCACCAGGCTGGCTCATCCCTCAGAACCATTAGGTCACCTAACAAGGTGTGAAGCTGCCTGTTCATTCTCTGCTCAAACAATTTTCGAGCCTATCACTGTCTACTGGTTTTATTGCTCTCCTGGGCTGGTCTACTCTATTTGCTGTCCTCATTGTGTTAATGATAGTGTAAAATTTTTAATTAAAAATAAAGAAGATGAATGTGGTTAGTAGCTCCGAAGTTGCCACTCTGAACTCTACACAGGGTGAGAGACAGACACTGTGCTATTAAAAACCAGCTAGTTTGGGCCCTCTGCTGGGGAATCGAGCATGAGATATTTAGGTGTTCAGTTTTCTCATCTATACCAAAGAGGCAGAACATTTTCACAGCCATATGTAAATATACATAATTTCATTGTCAGCTTCCAAGTGTTTGATACAAGTTGAAGACTCAGACTTTGCTCTGAACGCAAGTTATCAAGATGTGCAGTTTTGTAAAGAAATCAAATTTTCTGTTCGATTCCTAGGTCTCATCTAGTTTAAGTTCAGCATAGACATTGTCATCTCTTCAATAACATCCTGTCAGTGGCCATCAATCATCCTCTTGAATATTTTCAGGTAGGAAGAATTTGTTACTTTCATTAATTTATTAATATTTATTTATTTATTATTTTTTGAGATGGAGTCTCCCTCTGTCGCCCAGGCTGGAGTGCAGTGGCGCGCTCTTGGCTCACTGCAACCTCTGCCTCCCAGGTTCAAGTGATTCTCCTGCCTCAACCTCCTGAGTAGCTGGGACTACAGGCACCTGCCACCACGCCTGGCTAATTTTTTGTATTTTTAGTAGAGACGGGGTTTCACCATGTTAGCTAGGATAGTGTTGACCTCCTGACCTCATGATCCACCTACCTTGGCCTCCCAATAATTTACTAATCTTAATCACTAGACAGTTCTTCCTTTGACTGAATTAAAATCTTCCTTCTGTGGTTACCACCCATTGGTGGGAATTTTCTTGGGAGAAATTACTGAACAAGTGGAATGCCTTGTTTTACCAGGAGAATCTGAAATATTTGAAAACATACTCTAATGTGCCTGCTTTCTTTTTTCCAGGAAAAGCTTTTCCAGTTCTTTCAGCTGTCCTTAGCATGGTATGGCTTGGCCATGTTACCGTCTGCCATCCCATCTCCCTCTTACAGTGAAACACCCATTGGAAACAACCTAATTGTTCAACAATTGGAGATGAGCTTGTTTAAATAAATTACAGCATAAGCTAATGCCATGTAGCCCTTAAAATTATGTTTTGAAAGATTTTGAATAACATAAAACTGTTTATGGCACATCAAGCAGAAGGGAAGAATGTGCAAGAAGAGCTGAATTTCATTAAAAATAGACACATAGAAATTTAAGGCCCAAAATATGTCAAAATATTAAGAATGGTGGTATTACGGCTAGTTTTGAATCTGTTTTATGCTTTTTCAAATTTTTTGACAAATAACATGCATTCATTTTTTTTTAATCAGAAAAAATGATGTTCTTAGGAAAGAAAAGAAGAAAAAAAGAACTTGAGACTCACAGAACCCGTAGAGTTCTTCAGGTATATTCTGGTATTGCAGATCTCAGAGGAGCTGGCACGGCTCAGTATGGAGGCTTCGCGTTCCAATTTCAGATGAAGGTTTTGGCAGATGGATCACACCATCCACTAACATTGTACCTGCAGCTCACTGGAACCCCGGAGGACTCTTGCCCCATGTGAATGACTATCTTTTTCGAATCTGGCAGCTGGAGTTGGGAGCAGCCTGACAGGAACTGCCTGGGCTAGGCAGGGAGAAGGGAAGGATGCAGAGGTCGGTCTTCATGTCTTAGGCCTTTGTGGGGTTATGCTATGCACAGGAGACAGGACTTGCGCCCTCAGCTTTCCAGCCCAGTGGGTGCCACCCCACCTTGAAGTCCTCCAAGTGGCAAGATGATTGTTTCTCCAAGGATGGTTTGGGAAAGTGAGCAGAACTCCACGTGGCTGCCCTGCGAGGCACTGGGTCCTGGAGATGGAGGGAACTGTGGAGAATGTCAATGCTTCTGTCTGCAGAGGGTGGAGTGGGGATAGCCCTCGGAGGGAGGACCACTGATCCTGCAGGTCATGATCTCTGCCACACTTGCTGTCTGTAAGGAACGGCCCCAGATACATCAGAGCCTTGGAGAAAATGCAATGCAGCGCTTCTCAATCCCCTGCCCGACACATCTCCAGGGCCCTGCGGTTATGGAGGAGGCAGGGAAAGGTGGAGGCACTAGTGGAGTCAGTCAAAGTCAGGTGGAGGCAGCAAGGACTGTGTCCAGGGCAGTCCCTTTAAGGAAGTGTACGAGAAGACCAGCAGACAGCTCCGCTCATGTGTTCATTAGGGAAGGCGCCATGGGGAGACAGGGAGAAGGACTGTTTCCTTAGACTCCACACACAGGACTGCTAGGCATGGGCAGTTTACAATGGTCTTCTCCATAGACATGGATTATTATCATTGCTGAGAATATAGCTTTGGTTCAATTTCTGTCATTTCTCTCTGGGGCCACATTGGCTGGACTCTGCCAAGGATTCATTTAATAGTTTTTCCTAATATTAAAAAAGATGCTCCTCTCAATTTATTCTCTTCCAGATTTATAAGATCCCTTCAATGCCCTGTTTCTTGCTGCCTAGTGCACGAAATACATGGAATATTCACACTTTCTTTGTGCAATGTAAATACACTCGCCTTCCAGGACGAATGACCCAGACTAGTGACCTCCAAACACTTTTTGCTGGGTAACCATCCTTTCTCTTATGCAAACCCTTGTTCTCTAAATGAGTCTCTTCAATGACTAAGATAACATCTAGATCTGGAGGTCTCAGAAGTATAGCTTAGAAATAGTTTGGATAATTTTAAGTGAACACACCAATGCTTGAATCTTGTACTCTCCGGGGCTAAAATAAGTGATCGATTCTGTTTAAAGGGCTTGTGGGTTCATCAGGAAAGGAGCGTGTGACTTGCTGAGCCAAAAATTAGAGTGTGTGGTTCCAGCCCCTCAGGGCTTTCGGTGATTCTCTGCTAACATTGCTTATTGCTAAGGGAGAGTAATGCTCAATGTTATGGGGGAAAGGCAGTGGAGTGGTCATAAGTGACATAAATAATCAAAAAAGATAACATTCTTACTTTCATAAAGCTAGGGCTGTAATGTGAGTCGCTGCAGCTTTTGGCTTTTTGCCTTCGGTTTTATCCAACAAGAACCCAGATGGCTCATTTCCACCCTTCAATTCAATATCATCAGGTAGAGCTGATTTAAACCTTGCCAAGTCTCTTTCTTCTTCCCCCTCCCTGTACCTACTTTCTTGGCACTCTGTTCTTTCAGACGTCAGGTTTCTTTCTTCTCTCAAAGCCACTGCCTTTGCCTGCTGCCAGGCCACATGCCTTGTCCATTTGCTTGTCGCCTGAGCTGTGGCTCCAATGGGATGGACAGTTCCAGTGTGGCTGCCTACGTGGTTGTCTGTGTGTGCATGCATGTGTGCCTATGAGTGCACGTGCATCTTCTTTTGTACTTATGCGTGTGTGTATGTTCCTGTGTGTGTGTTCCTCCATGTGTGCATGCATATGTTCCTGTAGGTGTACTCATGTGTGCGTGTGTGTGTGCATGTTCCTGTACTTGCATGCACGTATATAGACAAGCACACATGTGCATGTTCGTAATAGCCAGGGGTACTAGGACATTTAAGATGCATCTGTTTCCCCACCAAAGTTGGCTTGTACTTACATAGTTGGAGGCCAGGTCCGGGTGGAGATAGTCAATCCCTGGGAAAAGACAACAATAACACAGGAACCAAAGGTTAATACCTGCCACTGTGTCCTCAGGAAAGCTGCCCATGAAAGTGCCCTCTTTATGGGGCTGGTGCCAGAAAGCTTGCCATGGGGGTGAGTGCCCCGTCACAAAGCTCCCACCCTTGCACCTCCCTTCTGTGTGGAGGTGGGAAGGTGGGCTGCACTGCCAGAGCAGACAGACAGCTGCCCCAGACACGCTTGAGAGTGAAGCCAATTAGAGTTTGAGGCTCAAGGATAACACTTCTGACATAAATGTCAGCACTAAGGGGCTTTGTGACAGTGAGATGGATGGTTCATCAGAGCACTGATCTAAAAGAGATTTGTAGAAATCTTGACATTTTTAAAGCATCAACTGGCATTTCTCTGAAATGAAACTGGCCCTGGGGAGGAAAAGTGATTATTATTTAACAGGGCATGGACAGCAATGGATTAGGAGAATGTACTCCGGCATGGAAATAATAAGAGAACATGGCTGGGCAGGAAAAGCCATTAGGCAAAGGGCAAATGGTTTCCAGTGAGGTGTTGCTGGTTGGGAGCTGAAGCTTGTCTCTTCAGAATGTGGCTTTCCAGGAAGCCTGAGGCTTGAATGTCTCGGCAGGAGCCCTGCTTTCTCCTGAATGGTGGCCTGTCTTGTTGCCCAGTAGTCATTCCAAGGGTAAAATCATGGGCTATGAGCACTGCTGAGTTCCATCAGACCCTTGGACCTCAGAAAGCATCATGAAACTTCAAGGGCGATTGAAAAGCTCTCATTTGGGTTTGCAAAACCACATAATTTTTGCAGCAGTTACATCTGAGCATCTAGCCCTCCAAGAAACAGGGCAGGTTCTTGACACCATCTAGCATAATTGTTACAAATGTAGGTTTTTGGAGTCAAAGACAGGCATTTGAGTACCAACCACCCTGATAACTGCCTGCAAGACTTCAGGTAAGTTGCTTAGACTCTCTGTGCTAGTTTTCCTTTTTCACCAACTAGGGGTGAGAACAATGTAGGGACTAAAGAAACGAATGCATGTGGTATGCTTGGCCCAGCAGCTGGTGCATTTAATAACTACATGGGGATACAGATTCTAAAAGCCAGAAGTATCATTAAATACTTGCCAAAGCTGCTATCTTCACTGCATGCTTACCAAGGCTGGGCCACCATTAGGAATTTGCTTTCCCAAAAAGAGCTTGTATTAGGATGCATATTTCTAAAAAGGAATTTTGCTTTTTTTTTTTTTTCTGGGTTATACAATTAGAAACTGTACCGAGAGTCACTAATCTACAGTACATGTGTTAGGTTTTATTGTTGATTTCGATAAGTGAAGCAATTGCTGTCACTATGGCTGCTTTCTATAGCTTGGGAGACTATAGTCCCCACCCCAAATCATTATGCCTCTCCTCCCACTTGCCTCCTGAGGTCTTCGGAGGGAAAGGCATCAGATTATTTAAAGACTAATATTTTAAAAAGTTGTTAACCCTTGTTCTGGATCCTAATTCAAAGATGGTCAATTTTGGTCAGGCATGGTGGCTCACGCCTGTAATCCCGGTGCTTTGGGAGGCTGAGGCAGGAAGATTGCTTGAGATCAGGAGTTCAAGACCAGCCTGGGTAACATAGTGAGACCCTGTCTCTGCAAAAAAATAAGGACATCACTGCACACTAACCTGGGAGACACAGCAAGGCTCTGTCTCTAAAAGAAAGCAAACAAACATCCCAAAAAGCAAATCAAGAAACATCCCCCCAGGAAAATGGTCAGTTTAGGCTGTGGGGTGAAGTTGGGGATGAGCATAGGCTTTGAAATCAGTGGATCCAGTTCCACTCCAGGCTTAGACATTAACACTTGTGTGGCTTTAGCCAAATGACATAATCTCTCTGAGCTTTAGTTTCCATGTATTTGAAATGGGACTATTATTTACTTTGCAAAGCAGTTTTCAAGACTAAAGACAATTCGTTGAAAGTCTTCAGCTTATAGGAAACACTTAATACATCCTATTTCTTATCATCATTAGTCCTATCATCTACCACATCTCTGGGGTAATGTGGATATGCAGAAGAACGGAAACATTAAAAAACATCCACTGGGTTTTAGCATATTGTATTGAAATTAAATTAAATTATTTGTTAAGATAGCTTAAATTTTGTGAACTTGTTGGGTAAAAAATTTTGATAATTTATACCTAAATATAAATTATCAAAAATATAATTTATTTTTAAAATAAATAAATATAAAATTATAATAAAATATTATATAGTAAAATATTAAAATTTAATAAAATATTACAAATATAATTTATATTTTAAATATTTATATTTTAAAATATATCCTCTGGATGTGTCTTCTTTTACACTTTTATCTGGATCACACAAACTTATCTAGATAAGTGTAAAAAAAGACACACCCAGAGAATATATTTTCCAACAGGAAGTCAATTTTTAAAACATGGCTTCATGTTCTGAGAATGGAAGCTGTTGAAGAGAAAGATCCTCCAAGAAATAGTAGTGTCTTCTCTGTCAAGGGAAAATATTGGAGCAAGGAGATAATTTGAGACCAGAAAGAAATTAGAATTAAAACAAGATAAAGTTAGCCTAATTAAAATAAACGATCTTCAATTAGGTTAAGAGGAATACTAAGTGTTAAGTTAGAACAGATACAGACTTTGGTCTGAGAAAGAGAGAGTGATTGATATGACTGTGATGGACAACAAACACGATTCAGAAAAAGTAATAATGCACTGAAGAATGGAAAATAGTAATTTGGTAATTAGATAGTACTTTAATATTTTTGTATATTTGATTATTTTTTAAGGTGGGAGGTACTAAACACATCTTCCTAATCAGCTTATTTTTAATTCTTACAATATTCTGATATTCATTCTTATATTTCATGCTTTTGTTTATTTCTCAACAGTGAATGCCAGGCATAGTGTCGGTCCTGGAAAAACTCCGATGATTTAGACATAGAACCTGAGTTGTACAACTATCTATGGCTCACAGCCTATGGGGGCACCGACGAATCACCAGCCAATCATAATAAAAGTGGCACAGAAATGACAAATACTTGGTTATAATTTTATTCATAAATCATTAGTATCCTATCATCAATTTGAAACTTTTCAGAAGGTCTAATCCACAATAGTCCCAATTCTCAGGAAGCTGTGACAGTCCTGGAGACCTCAAGGAACTAGAAAGGAGTTCCATGTGCATATTCCTAGTTAGAATATTAATAGTTCACTTGAGATGCATAGCATGTCAGAGCCCTGGCCCTGAGCTCCAGTTCTTTAACCCTAACCCTAACCCTAGAGCCTCGGGGCCCAGGCAGAGAACTGCCATGGGGTGGGGCTACCATAGAAAACTCCCACCAGAGCAATGCCCAGTGGAGCTGTGGGGGTGGGACTGCCCTGAGACCTCAGAACTACAGAGCCACTAACATGTGATTCCAGTGTGGGAGAATGGCAGGCATGAGACTCCACCCCATGAGAGCTGCTGCTTGGGCTGTGCCCAGTGAAGCCATGGGGGCGGGGTTATTAGGAGCCTTGGAGGCCCAGCTCCCATCCCAGTGTGTCCAGAAGGTGGGACATAGAGTCAGAAAAGGTTACTCTCAAGCCTCAGAGTTTATGTTTGCCATTTTGGATTTTGGCCTTACTGCAGACCTGTTACTCCTTTCTTCTTTCCTACTTCTCCCTTTGGGAATGGGAATATACGTTCTACGCCTGTCTCACCACTGTATTTTGGAAACATGTAACTTGTTTGATTTTACAAGTTCACAGCTGGAGAGCAATTTGCCTCAGGATGAATCGTACCTTGACTTTCACCCATCTCTGATTTAGATGATATTTAGATGAGACTCTGGGCTTTAGACTTTCATGTTGGTGCTGGAACAAATGAAGACTTTTGGGGCTACTGGGCTGGAATAAGTGTATTTGTATGTGAAGGACACAAATTTTTGGCATGGGAGTGGGTAGGGTGAAATGCTGTGATTTGAGTGTTTGTGTCCCTCTAAAAATATACGTTGAAACGTAATCCTTAGTTGCAATAGTGTTTCGAAGTGGGGCCTTTAGGAGGTGCTTAGGTCGTGAGGGCTGTGCCTTCGTGAATGGGGTTCATGCTCTTATAAAAGGGCTTGAAGGAGAGAGTTCATCCCTTTGTTACCCCTTCCGCCAGGGGAGGACACAGTGTTTGTCCCCTCCACAGGATGCAGCAACAAGGGGCCATCTTGGAAGCAGAGAGCAAGCCCTTATCAGATACCGAATTTGCGATTTCCCAGCCTCCAGAAGTGTGAGAAATACGTTTCTGTTACTTATAAATGACCTCGTCTAGGGTATTTTGTTATAGCATCAGGAACGGACTAAGGCACATTGTAAACATCCACAGCCAACCACCTGGAGTCCTGTCGGGGCAGGGTAGAGTTTATAGCCATTCTGGTGAGTAAGACCTCAAGACCAAATTATAGTAAAGCACAACATGTTGGCACTCTTTTTGACTGTCCCAACTGAGTTCCAGTGGTAGCCAGCACCAACCACCAGCCCTGGGAGTGCACCATCATGGATGTGCAGCCCAGCTGGGCCTTCAGAAGACTGCAGCCCAGCTAACATCGCAACCGCATGAGCAACACTGAGTGAGCAGTGCCCAGCCAGGCTCTTCCCAGGTTCCTGTGCCACAAAATCATCATCAAAGATAAATAGCGACTTTAAGCTGCTAAGTGTTGGGGTTGGATAGGGTTTGGCTGTGTCCTCCCCCAAATCTCATCTTGAATTGTAGCTCCCATAATGCCCATGGGCATTGGGGGGACCCAGTGGGGGATAATTAAATCACGGGGGTGGTTTCCCCCATACTGTTTTTGTGGTAGTAAGTCTCATGAGATCTGATATAAGTCTCATGAGATCTGATGGTTTTATCAGGGGAAACTTCCTTCACTTGGCTCTGATTCTGTCTCCTGCCCACTGCCATGTAAGACACGCTTTTCATCTCCTGCCATGATTGTGGGGCCTCCCCAGCCACATGGAATTGTGAGTCCATTAAACCTCTTTTTCTTTATAAATTACCCAGTCTGGGTATGTCTTTATCAGCAACGTGAAAACGGACTAATACAGGATTATTTGTTACACAGCAAAAGTAACTGGAGCAGCCACCCTGCTGGACCTTCCTACTGCTTTTCTATGTGATGCAGAGTTCTAAATTTCTCAGAAGGGTGTGGGTGACTGTCTGGTCCTCAGGCTTGAATCTTTACTCACATGAATGAGGCCCCCATTCACAAAGTCTCACCAGGAAGGCAGATCAAAGGATTAGGTTTCAAGTACCAAGAATGGTGGTTAGAGTTAGTTGTGAGACTTTGGGCAGTTTCTTGTCTCCCTAAACCTCAGTTTCTTCATCTGTAAAATGGGGATTATAATAATACCAGCCTTAGGGAATAACTGTGGTTGTATTTCCAAAATGCTAAGCAGTGTCTAGCAAATAGTGATTACTCAATAAATGTTAGTTGTTTTTACTGTTAGTTGTTTATTCTTACTTCAGTTTGAAGCTCCCTCTGACCTTACCTCACTGGCCTTCCATCTCACTTCCTTGGCTCCATCTGATAATGGCTAAGGGTCTTGACCCATACCTTCTCTGATCTTGTGTGATCTTGAGAACCAGCCACCTGCTCTGAATTATTCTTGGGCTGGATGACTCTTGTCCATCCTTGTATCTTGTCATGATCACATTCCATTTTCCAGGTCAAGTTCCGAACTCTAAACAATTCCATTACAGTAAAAGGGATGACGTTGTCATCATTAAGTGGGGTCCTTGCTAACGTTTACATAAGTGAAATGTCCTAGTAGACCCTTAAGAAATAATTTCTGCCCCTTTGGACAGCAGCTAACCATGGAGGTCCTCTCCTAGTGATATGTAGCATGTGGAAATGATGTTGCTTTGCACCTAAGTGAAGGCAAGAGATACTTATTGAGCATCAATTGAGTCACTGGATCCAGCAGACAGGATGATGGCTGAGTTTGGAGTTGGGCAACCAGAGATGGGAGGGCGGCTATTAAAACTGGCTGTCCACAAATTGAAACTTCTCCACGCAGATGATTGAACATTTGCCACACAGGCCAACATATGGAGAGACAGTGTTGATAGAATATGACATTAGTTTTGCCCTTAGGTATCAGGGTTGGCATCTGTGTCTCTCTGTAACCTTAGTTTGGAATATCTTGCCAAGAAAATATCTGGGACATGGCACCATACCATTCATACGTGCAGGTCGTTAAGAGAGAGAATACAGTACTGGTGTTGCCAGCCTTCCCGGTTCTAGCTGTGAGGGCAGAGATGGCCAATTACATGGCAAGAGGCTGCTGAGCATCTGTCTTTGTCCTCACCATGTGGGGAGCTGCCCTTGTCCCAAATGTGCTCATTTTGCTATTCAACAGTGAACTTGGAGAATGGCTTGGTCATCATACTTTTCTTCAGTTATCATACTGAATAGCATGTGATGCATTAAAAATGGCCACAAATTCAGAGTTTATTTCCTTTCCACTTGAATCTGGATTGGCCCTGGGACTATTCATCCAATGTAAGTGGCAGAGTGACCAGTGCCCATTCCAGGTCTAGCCTTTAAGAGGACTGGCAGCTTCTGCTTCTTCTCTTTTGGAATGCCTACTCTTGGGAGTCCTGAGCCACCTGTAAGAAATCCATCTACCTTGCTGGGGGCCTCATGTGAGAGAAGTCCTCAGACTCCATGGAAAGGGAGGGAGGCTGAGCCATTTCAGCCTCCCAGTGGAGCCTCTAGTTGACTCCAGCCTCAACTGCCTTCTGACTCTACCTGCATGATAGACTCCAGTAGAACTTGCAGAACTGTCCAGCTGAACTCCAGCAACCCACAGAACTGTGAGAGATAATAATATGGTTGTTTTTTTAAACCACTCAATGTTGGGATGCTTCGTTCTGCAGCAGTAATTGACTACAACAAAGAAGAAACCAGGGATTGTAATTGGGGGGCAGAGTTTACTTTTTTGGGAACCCGAAGGCCATTAATCAGCTGAAGAAAGAACATCAAATGAGAAATTCTGCGGGGACTTTCTAAAGGGCTTGCCTTTCCATGTGGAACTGGGTCAGGAGCCAATGACTTTAGGAGTCAGTCAAGGAACTTTCAGTTAACGAATTCTGAAATGGGCATCTACAGGACTCTTGGAGTTTTCCTAAGAGCAGAGCAATGTGCATATGTTGGCACTTTAGTGCCACTTTTAGGGTGGCTTCTGTGATCCCCAGCTGGGGATACCCGGTAGATACGCTGTTAGAATTGGTTATCACAATATCTTCTAGGTAGGTTTCCCCCAAACCCTAATGCATCTTTTTCCTGGGTGAGCTGGCCTGAACCCCTTTGGAACAGTTTCCAAGAACAAGTGTTAGAAAGGAAGAAACATTTATAAACTTCTGACATCTGAGCACACACACTCTCATGCAGGGCTCCTTTCTTCTTGTGAGAGCCCTTGGCCTCTGGAGGAAGGTGTTACAGCCACTTAAAAATGTCTCATACATCAGAAAACATTGAGGCATTGTTTTTATGTTGATATTTAATGAGCCAACACAAGACAACACAGGTTTTAAGCAGGCTGGCTCCTCTTGGTTTCCTCTGTCGTTTCTGCTTCAAAGCTTTACTTTAAGGAACATAGTGTTCTGTTCTTTGAGGATCTTCAGATGGGAAAGGCTCCATTGTTTCATCTCTGTGTAGCCTTTGTATATAATTGGATCAATAATGCACAGTGGAGCTTTTTGCTGGCGGACCCAGATGGGTGATGGAGGGCAATAAGACGTCCCCAGTGAAACGACTACAGGCAGCGATTCTCCACAGGGCCAAGGACGTGTGTAGTTGGAAAAATGCCAATTCATCAAGCCCATTGGTTTTCATATCACAAACTATAGAAAATGAAGCCCTGCTAAGTCTTTGGTAGGCTCGCAGGATGAATAACATGTAAGGAGTGTCTGTAATAAAAGGTTATCAAAGGCTACTTTACAAGGGTTCATTCTGAAAGCAGCAATAAAGTCAAATTTCCCCAAGCTCCAATCCTGTTACTGAAAAGCTGTTTTATGGATGTAGAGTCGCACTAATGTGACTTTCTCTGATGATGAAAATGGAATTGAATTTCAGCAGCTGCTAGCCCCATGTGGGTATGAAGAACTTGAGGCTAGTGTGATTGAGGAATTGAAATAAAGTTTTACATTTTATGTAGCTTTAATTAATTAAAATGTAAAATTAAATAGGCACATATGGCTAGTGGCGACTACATTGGATAGTGTGGGTCTAGATAAATTGATGGTAAATATGAAGAGATTTAGAGGACATTTTAAGGTAAAGTGTAAGCAGTAAGAAATTATGGTTGAGTGACAGGCAGCTTTCATGTATTCATTTGTTTAGTTTATTATTTATTTATTCAAAAAATATTTGTTAAGTGCAACCTCAAGTTTGAGGACCACTGATTGGAAGAAAGGTGAAGATTTGGTTACAGTGCAGTGTGGTCATAGGCCCAGTATCTTGCTATTCCATCTCTGGTTAGCATCTCCAAAACAGTACCACTTTCATCGAAAGGCAAGCAAAGGCACGCTTATTTCCAAATGATGCACAGGCTTCAAAATACTCACCATCATCCATAATTCCGATGGTAACACCCTTCCCTGTGTATCCCAGCTCCCAGGCTTCAGCCACATTCAAATCAAGGCCAGGAGTGCCATCAGCTTGGCCAGTATTGATCTGGTACAGGAATTTCAAAGCAAAGAATGGTATCAGTTTGGTGTTTTACAGCACCCATGTACATATTTACTTGACATGCTCTATAGCCATCTAATATTCCAGGACCAGCTCAAAGGCCACTTCCATGAAACAGTGCTTTTGGGTGTCCCTCCTAACCTACCTATAGCGTTTCCTCTCCATTTTTTTTTTTTTGGGTATAAACACTTAGTGTTTTCTGTTTTCTGTAAATATGCAAACATAGTTTCAATCCCCTCATATCTTATAACTAGATCACTATCTTTAAACTTTTTCTATAAAAGAGCTGCTATTGCAGGAAACCCTCCCTGATTTAGAATTAAATGCTCACTTTCATACCTCTTTGTTTATAACTCATGTTTTGAATTTACAGCATATTGTTTTGGATTATTCTTATTTGAATATAACTTCTTACTAAATAACAATATCTTTTGCAGGAGGTAACATGTCCTAGTTAATCTTTGTAATTTCAGTGCCACCACACTAAGTCTTGTTCAAAAGTATTTGTTGAACAGAATTAAAGAAAACTGGCTCACCTTTAGTGCATGTTCTAATGCTGAAAAAGAAATCCGAAAGCCCCTCATCCTGGCCCCCAAAAATATTTCAGAAGAGAAAGAAAGGAAAACAAAGAGCAATTCCACATTAACATGTTCACTCCTGCCTTTTCGTGCGTCTTTGTACTGTGTAGGTTTTCTCCAGGATGGATTGTAAAAAGAATAATAAAGTCAGAACTTGTATTGGCAAAAGCCCACAGTGATCAGTGGCTATTGTAATATTGCTAAAACATTGTGTGATTGTCATTAGGGCTCTTTAAAAAATTTACCACGCTCTTTCTTCTAGAGACACGTTAAGACTACACCTCTCCACCCACTCTGAAGTTAGAATGGCGGATGACTAATTTTGGCCAATGGCATGTGATCTCACGTGCCATTTTTCACATCCAGGCAGAAACTTTAAGAGGTGCTTTTAAAAATTCTATTACCCCTTTTCCTTGCTGAGGGGCTCATGAAAGCAGTGTGGGAATGGAACTCAGATGGGGGTTGGTCAGCCTGCGTTTCTGAGCAATTATGAAGCATGGACTGTATAGCAAAAGTGAGAAACAAGCCTTGCTTTTGATAAGCTACTATGATCTGAGGGCTGTTCATTATTGCAACAAACCTAGCCTATCCTGACTAACACAAATACACTCATTCAATTACCCATATTGAATTTTCGGACTTCTATGCCAAAAAGCATAAGGCAGAGTCAAGCTCTGCAGCCCCAGGAGGGAAATTGTGATGAATTCCTGTAATGTAGCCATCCGCAAGGCTGTAATTTAGTTCTCTCTCTTGTTCATCACTTTTTAATCTTAAATAAAATAAAGTTTCATTCACATTTACAAATTAGTCACTCCCTTTCTGTCAATATGCCCTGCAGTTCAGCTTGGTTTGGAGTCACTGATCCCTTTTTAAACATAGCTCGGCCAGTCCAAATGGATCATGATGAACTGTTGGTGACCCACAAAATGCTCACTTCACCAGACAAAATGGGTTTTAGTGCCTCCAAGCCTTCATCAGTTAAGCCCCATGGAATTGATTTCCTGCCATTGTTTTAGGAAGCATTAATAGATGCTCTTTTTGCTACTTTAGTCTCCAAGCTATCTTGCTAGCCCCTTGGGAAGTCATTGGATCCTTTCTTTCAGGCCTGTGACTTCATTATGTCCCCTGTTACTCTGTCTGTTGAGACCCCTGCATTACTCTTCCCAGACCTCTGATTTGACTTTTATATAGTTTTGCAAGTCTTCAGTTATACACTGGTGCACTTTTTCAGAATCAAAGAGAATTCCATCAGTTGTTGGTCATAGCCTGGACCCTAGGAGACCAGGGCTACTCAGCAGTTCCAGAAGAAAGCAGATTAGAGAACTAGATGCACAGGTCGTGACAGAAAATCAATACATATGGAAGGGGACAGAGAGGGTCACTGAGTTGGATACTGGCTAACATCCTAGTGAATAATGAGGATACAAGAATACATCTTTTATCCAGAGTCTCAAGATGAGAAATGTCCAAAAGGACATAAAGACACTCACCAGATACCATTGCTTTGTAAAAAGAGGATCGTTCATGTTGATGTCGATCTCATTGATGTCTCTGTAACCTCGCTTTTTTCGGTCAAATCCTTCCTGCTGTAAAGCCATCTTTACCTGGAATGACAATGCTGACATATTACCTGAATATAATCTGAACATTCCCTCTTCTGGAATTTGTCTCCATGAATCCAAATTTCATTTGTATATCAGGTGTATTTTTTTCTTCTTCAGCAAAAGCAAGTTCATCTCATATACATGCTCACCTTACCATTATTATTATTATTATTATTATTTATTTATTTTTTTTTGTAGAGATGGGGAGCCTCACTATAGTTCCCAGGCTGGTCTCGAACTCCTGAGCTCAAGCGATCTGCCTGCCTCGGCCTCCAAAAGAGCTGGGATTACAGGCATGAGCCACTGCGCCTGACCCATTACGGTTATTTTACGAGAGCATTTACTTATGGTTGCACTGAACAGACAGGCTTTGGTGATGGCTCAAAGTGAATTTCCCTAAAGTAAGAATTAGATAGAGAAAAGTAATCTTTTCTTTCTTTTTTTTTTGAGACAGAGTTTCGCTGTTGTTGCCCAGGCCAGAGGGCAATGGCGTGATCTTGGCTCACTGCAACCTCGGCCTCCCGGGTTCAAGCGATTCTCCTGCCTCAGGCTCCCAAATAGCTGGGATTACAAGCATGCGCCACCACACCTGGCTAATTTGGTATTTTTAGTAGAGATGGGGCTTCTCCATGTTGGTCAGGCTGGTCTCGAACTCCCAACCTCAGGTGATCCACTCACCTTGGCCTCCCAAAGGGCTGGGATTACAGGCATGAACCACTGCACCTGGCTGAGAAAAGTATTCTTAAAGAAAATAATGTGGTAGGGGTCATTAAGTGAAATAAAACAATGGAAGATTTCTATTAACGAGAGAGGATTGATGTGGATTCAGGAAGGGAGAGAGTGAAAACAGCACGGATAATTTTTCTGGAGGGCTTCCCAGCCTTTAATTTGTTGACAGTACTATCACATTTGAGAATCTGCTGAAAAAGAAAACTTCCCCAAGACAAGAACAAACAGACAAACAATGAAGCCTGCCTGGAGAGCCAACAGATCCCACAGCAAAGTCCTAGAAGGTAAGAGAGGAACCTCTGACAAGAAACTGACAGACGGTGTTGCTGTCCTGGCACTGACAACATTTCAGTTTTGGATAGTGAGAAAGAACCCCAGGCTCTTGGATGGAAATGCAACTTAGGAGCTGAGTTAGTTCAAGCGGGCTCCCGGCAATGCCTAGGCTTTGTCTCAATCAGGAAACTTGCTTTCACTTGGACAAAGACTAATTTATCATGCAACAGTTGTGGCCAGTCCCTGAACATGTGCAAACCCAAGGATTATGCACATATATAAAAGGGTGCTGCTGGATATCACTATTATATTATAGCCCAACATTTGTTTTTCCTCTTCCCAAATCTCCCCAGTGTATTTGGGGGAATTACCTCCAATCCATCAGGTTCTGTGTTGGTGGAAGTGCAGTTCTAGGTGCCTGTCTGCCACAGGCACTAGAATCTCCCTCTGCCTTAGGGGTGCCTCTGTGGGTGTCTCTCTCCCAGGATTTGAATTTTGGGAAAGTGAAGCAAGGAACAGGATCCCCTGGAGCCCATCTGCCCTGGAGGTTCACTCACTAGGCTCTCCTAGTAAAAGATCCTCACTGTGTTCCTGCAGCCCAGCCCCGGAGCTTTCAAGACTGATCCTCCAACCACCCATTGATTGTGGGCCCCCGATATCTTCCTGACAACTTCTCTCTGGTTGAAGTGAAGCAGAATCAATTTCTGTTGCTTGTCATCAAGAACTCTAATGGATACCAGATGAGAGAAGAACAGCAGGGTCCAGGTCAACAGTGACGGCAGGAAGAGAAGAACGAAGAGACCACAGACGTGGCAGAAAACGCTTCCCCTGCTTACTGTGCTGCCTTGCAGAGGAACATGTGAAAGGCTAGTTTCTCACCTCTTTACTCTGCACACTGACACGAGAAGGCCTGAAGCTCGTTTTCCAGAGAAATTCTAGCCACACCAGAAAATCTATACATGTGGAAAACGAGTGTTAAGTGTGGCATTGGCTCTGGGAGTTCTTTGGAGGTATTCCAACAAGGAACAGTCACAGTCACTGTGGCGAACTTAAAAAAAACTCCTTAAAGAAATAGTGAAATTATTAGAAAAATGGGATAGATGGGTGTTTTTATAATGGCAAAAATTTGGACCTAACTAATGCCCATCAAATGGAGATAAATTATAATTCAAAGGTACATATACATATACTTATGCACATACATGTTTGTATACATATAAATATATGTGTGTATGTGTGTATATATGTATGTGTCGTACTGTCACATATGTACATATATATGCACACACACATATATATCCTCTCGGAAGCCATTGCCAAGTTGGGATTAAATGTGCAATATTTTATGAGAGAAAAGTACAAGAAACTGTGATGTAAGTCTGACCCCAAGTAAAGAACAGTGAACAAAGTTGGGCGAATTCATCCTTGATTCCCCTGTAACCTAAGGATGGTTTGGTAAAACTACTGGGGATTAAATCTGAGGAGCCCTGTGTCTCCCAGAAATGGACCTGCCTGAGTTCCCCTGCTGCTCTCAGTCACTGGGGGGAGTGTGGCCTTGTTGGCACAGTGACAGATTTCAGAGTGCAGCAGCTGGGGGCCTTGGTCAATTATTTTCCCTGAAGTCAGAGATTTGTGCAGCGTATTCCCATAGCTCTGTGTGCGTGTGTGTGTGCGCGCACGCGTGCGTATTCATTAACAGAATGTTTAAAATGTTGAAGTAAATGTATAACTCTCCACCTGGAGAGCTATACATTTATGTAGCCATCAGATACACCCATTTCACAACCTTCTTTTACTATGGAAGCAAGAGTGCCTCTTGCACTTGGGAAAGAAGGCATCTGACTTTGGCCATTGCCTCTTCCCATTTTAGTCCCACAACGAGAGGCTTTTGTCTGCTCTACTCACTAAACGGAGGCCTTGGTTGACTTTCACTGAGGGATTCCCATTCTATCGGACTCCTTGTCATCAATAACTTCCTTGAGAGGATCTTCGGGGAGCAAGAGCAACTATCACACGGAAATTTGAAAACTCTCAGCAATATGTTGTTTCTCGGTAGCGTGAGAACAACAATACTCACATCAGATTTCACCTTTATAAATAACAGTGCAGGAATGGCTATTACAGTCACTCCAAACTCATTTAGACCAAGTGCGCTTTAATGAAAAGACTGCTCAAATTCATTTCCATGAAATTAATTTTTAATTCCGTAAATTAGGTTTTAATGGAAACTAGTGATGCTTAGGAATGCTGCACTCTCTGGGCACTGCCTCCTTGCAGCTCAGGAATTTAGGAGTCTTGAGACTGAAGGGGGCTTTCCCAGCTTGTCAGTCTGTCTGTAACTTCTTGTCCACAGTTACACTTTGAAAGAGACGAACACCTTTAACAATATATGCTTTCACTTGTTACACACAAATAACTGGAAAACTTTTTTTTCCCCACAGTGATACCGTGTAACCCTATTAATCATGTTTATTGTTCTGGGTTCTCATTCAATCTTAATTCATATTCATATTTAATTTTTAAAGAGTAGTAATCATACTATAGAACAAGTTGTGAATTCTTTTTTCACTGAGTATCCTACCATAAGAATTTAATATACTGCTACTTAGCTATCATATTTTAATTACTAATGGCTACCTAAATATTCCAGAGTTATATACCACAATTTATCCATTTACCTCTTATTAGTCATTTACATTGTTTTCCATTATAAATAAAATTACCATGACCAGACAGATTAAGTTATAAACTATTTTGGAAGACCTCTGGGAAAGACTGCAGTGTTACAATTCTATGTATGATAAAGCCCTTAATGTCAGAGAAATATTTCCGAGTGTCTAAACTATATTTTCACATTGTTACTAAAAGGTCACTGACTTATTCTCTCTTCCTCCTTCTCTGAATTTTATCCTTCCATACACTATACCTTTTATTACCATTTAGATGTGATACCAATAACATGCACACAACTTAATTATTCCCCTTCTCAAAAAATAATGTATAGTTCACTTCTGTATTTAGTTTTAGAATGCTTCCTCTACAAGGCTACAGTAACCAAAACAGCATGGTACTGGTACCAAAACAGAGATATAGACCAATGGAACAGAACAGAGTCCTCAGAAATAATACCACACATCTACAGCCATCTGATCTTTGACAAACCTGAGAAAAACAAGAAATGGGGAAAGGATTCCCTATTTAATAAATGGTGCTGGGAAAATTGGCTAGCCATAAGTAGAAAGCTGAAACTGGATCCTTTCCTTACTCCTTATACGAAAATTAATTCAAGATGGATTAGAGACTTAAATGTTAGACCTAATACCATAAAAATCCTAGAGGAAAACCTAGGTAGTACCATTCAGGACATAGGCATGGGCAAAGACTTCATGTCTAAAACACCAAAAGCAACGGCAGCAAAAGCTAAAATTGACAAATGGGATCTAATTAAACTAAAGAGCTTCTGCACAGCAAAAGAAACTACCATCAGAGTGAACAGGCAACCTACAGAATGGGAGAAAATTTTTGCAATCTACTCATCTGACAAAGGGCTAATATCCAGAACCTACAAAGAACTCAAACAAATTTACAAGAAAAAAACAAACAACCCCATCAAAAAGTGGGCAAAGGATATGAATAGACATTTCTCAAAAGAAGACATTCATACAGCCAACAAACACATGAAAAAATGCTCATCATCACTGGCCATCAGAGAAATGCAAATCAAAACCACAATGAGATACCATCTCACACCAGTTAGAATGGCGATCATTCAAAAGTCAGGAAACAACAGGTGCTGGAGAGGATGTGGAGAAATAGGAACACTTTTACACTGTTGGTGGGATTGTAAACTAGTTCAACCATTATGGAAAACAGTATGGCGATTCCTCAAGGATCTAGAACTAGATGTACCATATGACCCAGCCATCCCATTACTGGGGATATCCCCAAAGGATTATAAATTATGCTGCTATAAAGACACATGCACACGTATGTTTATTGCAGCACTATTCACAATAGCAAAGACTTGGAATCAACCCAAATGTCCATCAGTGACAGATTGGATTAAGAAAATGTGGCACATATACACCATGGAATACTATGCAGCCATAAAAAAGGATGAGTTTGTGTCCTTTGTAGGGACATGGATGCAGCTGGAAACCATCATTCTTAGCAAACTATCACAAGAACAGAAAACCAAACACCGCATGTTCTCACTCATAGGTGGGAACTGAACAATGAGATCACTTGGACTCAGGAAGGGGAACATCACACACCGGGGCCTATCATGGGGAGGGGGGAGGGGGGAGGGATTGCATTGGGAGTTATACCTGATGTAAATGACGAGTTGATGGGTGCAGCAGACCAACATGGCACAAGTATACATATGTAACAAACCTGCACGTTATGCACATGTACCCTACAACTTAAAGTACAATAATAATAAATAAATTAAAAAAAAAAAAAAAAGAATGCTTCCTCAAATAGGGCCATTGGTCTACACGTTTGTACAGACAAAAAATATAAGAAAGAGAAGTCTTTGTTACTGGCTATCATTATTATTTCTATGAGAATATCTTTTAAAAAATTTTAGAAAATTTTTGTTGTAATTTCAACTTTATTTTAGATTCATGGGGTACATGCATATATGGCATGATGCTCAAGTTTGGGGTATGAATGATCCCATCACCCAGGTAGTAAGCATAGTACCCAATAGGCAGTTTTTCAGTCCTTGTATTCCCTGCTCTTCCTCTTTTCTAGTAGTCCCCGTTGTCTACTGTTCCCATCTTTATGCCCATGTGTACCTAATGTTTAGTTCCCACTTATAAGAGAGGCCATCTGGTATTTGGCTTTCTGTTCAGGTGTTAATTTGCTTAGGATAATGGACTCTAGCTGCATCCAAGTTGCTGGAAAGGACATGATTTTGTTCTTGTTTATGGCTGCATAGTATTCCATGGTGTATATGAGGTGTACCACATTTTCTTTATCCAGTCCACCTTTGGAGGGTACCTAGGTTGATTTCATGTCTTTGCAATTGTGAATAGTGTAGTAATGAATAGAAAAGTGTACGTGTCTTTTTGGTAGAATGATTTATTTTTCTTTGGGTATATAGCCAGTAATAGTATTGCTGGATTGAATGATAATTTTGTTTTAGGTTCTTTGAGAAATCTCCAAAATGCTTTTCACAGTGGCTGAACTGATTTACATTATCACCAACAGCGTATAAGTGTTCCCTTTTCTTCACAGCCTCACCAACATTTATTACTTTTTGGCTTTTTTTTTTTTTTTTTTGAGATGGAGTCTTGCTCTGTCACCAGGCTGGAGTGCAGTGGCATGATCTCAGTTTACTGCAACCTCTGCCTCCCGGGGGGTTCAAGCCATTCTCCTGCCTTAGCCTCCTGAGTAGCTGGGACAACAGGCGTGTGCCACCACGCCCAGCTAATATTTTTGTATTTTTATTAGAGATGGGGTTTCACAATGTTGGCCAGAACGGTCTCAATCTCCTGACCTTGTGATCCTCCAGCCTTGGCTTCCCAAAGTGCTGGGATTACAGGCATGAGACACCGTGCCCAGCCTATTTTTTGACTTTTTAAACATAGCAATTCTGGCTGTTGTGAGATGGTACTTCCTTGTGGTTTTGATTTGCATTTCTGTGGTGATTAGTGATGTTGAGTATTTTTCATACGTTTTTTGGCCACTTGTGTGTCTTCTTTTGAGAAGTATCTGTTGATGTCCTTTGCCCATTTTAAAGTATGGGTTTTTTTTTGTTGTTGTTGTTGATTTGTTTAAGTTTCTTATAGATTCTAGGTATTAGACTTTTGTCAGATGCATAATTTGCAAATATTTTCTCCCTTTTTCTAGGTTGCCTGTTTACTCTGTTGATAGTTTCTTTTGCTGTGTGGAAGCACTTTAGTTTAATTTGGTCCTGCTTGTCAATTCTTGTTCTGTTGTGATTGCTTTTGGAGTCTTCATTATGAAATCTTTACCAAGGCCTATGTCTGGAATGGTATTTCCTAGGTTTTCTTCTAGGATTTTTATTGTTTGATGCCTTACTTTCAAATCTCCAATCTATATTGAGTTCATTCTTGTATATAGTGAAAGAAAGGGGTTCAGTTTTATTCTTCTGCATATGGCTAGACAGTTATCCTAGCATCATTTATTGAATAAAAAGGCCTTTGCCCATTGCTTACTTTTGTTGACTTTCTTGAAGATCAGAAGGTTGTAGGTGTGTGGCTTTATTTCTGAGTTCTCTTTTCTGTTCCATTGTTCTGTGTGTCTGTTTTTGTACTACTACCATGCTGTTTTGATTACTGTAGGCTTATAATATCGTATGACATTGGGTAATGCAATGCCTCCAGCTTTGTTCTTTTTGCTTAGGATTGCTTTGGCTATTCGGGCTTTTTTGGTTTCATAGAATTTTAGAATAGTTTCTTCTAATTCTGTGAAAAATGACATTGGTAGTTTGATAGGAAAAGTGTTGAATCTGTAGATTGCTTTGGGAAGTATGGCCATTTTAATGGTACTGATTCTTCCAATCCATGAGCATAGACTGCTTTCCCATTTGTTTGTGTCTTCTATGACTTTTTTCAGCAGTGTTTTGTAGTTCTCCTTGTAGAGATCTTTTACCTCTTTGGTTAGATGTATTCCTAGGTATTTTATTCTTCTTATAGCTATTATACATGGAATTGTGTTCTTGATTTGGCTCTCAGCTTGAACGTTATTGGTGTGTAGAAATGCTACTGATTTTTGCAGATTGATTTTGTAAACTAAATGCTATTGAAGTTTTTTTTTTAAATTAGTTCTAGGAGCCTTTTGGTTGAGTCTTTAGGGTTTTATAGGTATAGAATCATATCATAAATGAAGAGATATAATTTGACTTCTTCTTTTCCTACCTGAATGCCTTTTATTTCTTTCTCTTGCCTGATTCCTGTGGCTGGGACTTCCAGTACTATGTTGAAT
This sequence comes from Theropithecus gelada, assembly GCF_003255815.1. Taxonomy (NCBI): domain Eukaryota; kingdom Metazoa; phylum Chordata; class Mammalia; order Primates; family Cercopithecidae; genus Theropithecus; species Theropithecus gelada. The sequence goes on along the minus strand of NC_037678.1, from coordinate 88,765,729 downwards.
AGGAGTGGTAAGAGTAGGCATCTTTGTCTTGTTCCTGTCCTTAAGGGGAATCTTTCCAGCTTTCGCCCATTCAGTATGATGCTGACTATGGGTTTGTCATAGCTGGCTCTTATTGTTATTTTAAGGTATGTTCCTTCAATGCCAAGTTTGTTGAGGGTTTTTGTCTTGAAGGCATGATGGATTTTATTAAAAGCTTTTTCTACATTTATTGAGATGATAATATGGTTTTTGGTTTTCATTCTGTTTATGTGATGATCACATATATTGATTTGCATATGTTGAATTAACTGCATCCTAGGAATAAAGCCTACTTAATTGTGGTGAATTGACTTTGATGTGCTGCAGGATTTGGTTTGCTAGTATTTTGTTGAGATTTTTTTTTTTTTTTTTTTTGAGATGGAGTCTCCCTCTGTCCCCCAGGCTGGAGTGCAGTGGCCAGATCTCAGCTCACTGCAAGCTCCGCCTCCCGGGTTTACGCCATTCTCCTGCCTCAGCCTCCCGAGTAGCTGGGACTATAGGCGCCCGCAACCTCGCCCGGCTAGTTTTTTTGTATTTTATAGTAGAGACGGGGTTTCACTGGGTTAGCCAGGATGGTCTTGATCTCCTGACTTCGTGATCCGCCCGTCTCGGCCTCCCAAAGTGCTGAGATTACAGGCTTTAGCCACCGCGCCTGGCCGAGAATTTTTACATCGATGTTCATCAGAGATATTGGACTGTAGTTTTCATTTTTCAATGTGTCTTCACCAGATTTTGCTATCATGGTGATGCTGGCTTTATAGAATAAGTTAGAGAGGAGTCTCCTTGATTTTTTGGAATAGTTTTAGCAGAATTGGTACTAGGTAATATTTTATTTAAAATGAACAGATGGCTATTTCACAATTCTAGTTCAACTTTTGAACCTTAATTTGACATTTGTGCACAAATGTTACCCAAGCAACTCTACCCATCCCTTACCCGCCTCTAGTCTCTCTATGACGTGCCAGTTATGACCATGCTAGGATGAAGCAGAAAACATCCCTGTGCATTTGCATATTATTCTACACTTAACAAGGTACTTTTACTACATTTAATCTTTTTTTTTTTCTTTTGTTTTTGAGATGAAGTCTTGCTCTGTCACCCGGGCTGTAGTGCAGTGGCACCATCTTGGCTCACTGCAGCCTCTGACTCTCAGGTTCAAGCGATTCTCCTGCCTCAACTTCTCCAGTAGCTGGGACTACAGGCATGCGCCACCATGCCTAGCTAAGTTTTATTTTAATAGAGACGGGGTTTCACCATGTTGGCCAGGCTGAAACCCTGGAATTTGAGGCCAGGTCTCAAATTCCTGACCTCAGGTGATCCTCCCAAAGTGCTGGGATTACAGGCGTGAGCCACCACGCCTGACCTTAATCTTCCCAACAAAACTGTGGGGTAGGTATTGTTACAGTTGAGAAAAGGAAGTTTTGGAAGCCGTTGTCCAACAGTTAAAACATGGCAGAGTCATCAGGTTGATGGATTCTCAATGCTATGAACTTTCGACTAAGCCACATTGCCTCACCCTATGGGCACATAACATAGTCAACCTTCCAGGATCTGGGACAACTTAACCGTGCATATAACTCTCTGAGGACTTGGGCCATGATCACTTCCCTGCTGGGCTGATAACTAAACAGCTGTTCATTAGCATTGACTGTGCTGGGGAGGGAGGGGCCAGGAGGAAGGGGAGCAAAGGGGAGACCTTCCTCCAAAGAGGGTGAGGGACGTCTTTGCTTGAAGTGAGAGCAAGAAAAGGAGCATAAAACACAAAACCAACATGTTGCTGAAAATACTGGTTTATTAATCTATGATGTCCTTGATTGTGTGAAAGCATTTCCTGTGTCACTGAGAATTTTTTTATTTAGCACTGTGATGGGTTGGATTGTGCTGTCCTGAAAGATATATTAAGGTGCCAACCTCCAGTACCTCAGAATGTGACCTTATTTGGAAATAGGGTTACTGCAGGTGTAATTAGTTAAGATGAGGTCATACTAGATTAGCATGGGTTCTCAATCCAGTACAGCTGGTGTTACTATACTATGAGGGCCTAGAAACAAGGAGAATGCCATGTGAAGACATACAGACACACAGGGTGAAGGCATGTGGAGTTGGAGGAGGCAGAGACTGGAGTTAACGTCACTACAAGCCAACAAGATGTTCTCGCGAAGCAGAGGTCCCCAGCCTTGAGTGCACAGTGCAATCACCTGGGAAGGTGGCAAAAGCCCTATGCTCAGGCCAACCACCAGAGCAGGGAACTGAGAATTGCTAGGGATGGGCCCTAGCCTCAGCGGTGTTTAAAACTTTCCAGGTAATTCCAATGAGCAGCCGGCGTAGTGAGCCAGTGTGCTGGGGGAAGTATTAAAAATGTAGCGAAAGTACCCAAAGAGCATGAATCTTTTATTTGTTAAAAACCTCTTAATTTGCATGGTAACGTACCTTGCCTTTATTATAGGTAGAAGGTTTTTTTTTTTTTTTCCTGACAGGTTAAAACACTTTAGCTTTAACACCCATGGATGGGCTTGAGGACACATCCACATGGGACACAGGATTAGGGCTGAAGGTAGAAGTTCCCTCTGGGCCCTGGCCTGGTCATCCTTGTCATTGTTATCTTCCTGGGGAGGGTAGAGGATCTAAGGTATTTCTGGGGTGTACTCACAGAGCTGGGCACCAGACAGGGACAGGGTAAGTTCTTCCTCTCTCAAGGTGTTAGAGGAAGGTCTGAGAACTCTCGTTTCAAGCTTTGGGAAGTGGCAAGAATTGAAATGGATTGGGTTGTGTATCCTTCATCTCACAAAAAGGGGAACATAGCTTGACTTCTTTGTGGGCACACAGCTGCCTTCTGTGTAATATTGTGAAGGAGGCAGCGTAAGATTGTGGATGACAGCGTAAGATTGGTCTTGGTGACAGGCAGACATGAGTTACAGGTCCTGCTGTACCTGTTGTTCTCTGGCTGTGGGATCTCCAGCAAGCTGTGGAGCCCATTTAAGGCTCAGTTTGCTCACCTGTAAAATAAGGATAAGCCCTAGTGACGGCTGACATTTACTGAGGGCTGACTGTTGCGCTGGGCAGTGCCCTGAGTACTTATGTACATTATCTCAGTTATTTTCCCCGACAACCACATGAGAGGTTAGGAATGAAGACATGAAGACACCAAGTGGCTGGTTAAGGGTCCTACAGTTAGCCAAGGGCGGAGCCGCGGGTCATGCCTGTTGTGGGCTGGACTCTGTTCCTCTAAGTTCAAATGTTGACGTCCTTACGCCCAGTACCTCAGAATGGGATTGTATTTGAAGATAGTGTCTTTAAAGAGGTCATTAAGTAAAGTCATTAGGGTGGGGTCTCATCCAGTATAAGTAGTGTCATCATATTCAGGCACTGTTACCAACAGAGGGAATGGTGTGAGGACACAGGGAAAAGATGGCCATCTACAAGCCAAGGAAAGAGCCTGGAACAGGCCCTTCCCTCATGGCCCTGATGAAACCAACCCTGATGACACCTTCATCTCAGACTTTTACCTCCATATATTTCTGTTCTTTAAGCCACCCTGGCTGTGGCCCCCCGTATGACAGCCCTCACAAACTGACACGACACTCCAGCAGTCTATCTCTGTACTTCTCTACCATACTGTGCTGCTCCTCTGCTCCCACGTGTACTTTGGTTGTGGTGAGGACCAAAAGTGATGGTGCATGTAAGCACCTGGCCCACAGTATGAACTCGAGAAATGCCAGCAATTACTTCTATAATTTTTGCTAATGTTTTTGTAATGTAGAAAGGCAGTGGGGTAGTGACTTCTCTTGTTTCAAAACACCTCAAGGCAGGCTCATCTCGCTCCAAAGTGGCCCAGATACCTGGACTTTAATTTTCTTGCTCTTAGCTAACTCACGACAAAGCAAATCAAATGTGGGAAGAGAAGCCAGCTGGAGTCCATTCCTAAGCGTGTCCTAAATGCAACACAAGTCCCCATCTGCACAAAGGGCACGTCTCCACATCTTTTTGTTAGACTTACTTTCTTCTTTCTTTTTCTTCTTTCTTTCTTGCTTTCTTTTTCTTTCGTCTTTCTTGTTTTTCTGTCGTTCAGCCGTTTTAGGTTCACAGTAAATTGAGAGGAAGGCACAGAGAGTTCCACATATCCTCTGCTTCCTCACATGCACGGCCTTCCCATTATTATCAACATCCCTCCTGGAGCACAGTGTGCATTTGTTACACGTGCTGAACCGACCCTGACACATCGTCATCACCCATGATTCATGGTTTACATGAGGGTTCACTGTTGGGGCTCTAGCTTTTCTGCCTTTGCAACACGGTGTGTTATCTCAGTGTTTGAATTGATGAGCTGGACACAGCTCATCAAGCAAGGAACCCCCAAAAGCCATTGCTGGAAATGACGTGGGAGATTATGGAAGAAAAAGGCCACTCCAAGGCTCAGATGTTCTAGTTCATCTGCTTTGCCACCAACGGCTGGCTTTGGTTGTTGAGATCCAAACAGGGATCTGGAGAGGAGAGAGGTCTGCGGAGGGAAGACTTGACCCATGGCAGTCAGATGCCAAGAGGGAGGGAGCAGGTAGCAGACAGGGAGTCTGCCGGCTTAATTGCCTCCTTGAGCAGGAGGTATGACTTTTTGGAAAGCCCAATTACAGGCAAATTACACAGCTTAACTTTTCAAAGAATACCGAGTTAAGCCACGATTATGGCTGAATGCACAGTATTGATTGCCCTCATTTACAGAGGTTGGCCCATCTTGCAAGAATCAAGGTGATCAATTGAGGAGGGAGGATATGGCTGCATGCCTCTGACCACAGTTCCAGTCATTGAGTCTTAGTGACAAGATATTAACAAAGTGCTATCTATCATCTAAAGCTCTGGATACAAGGTATACCATGAGATAAATCAATGTAATTAGGGAGGGATCGAAGATGTTTCTCGTGGAGCGAGGTACCAAGGCAGCCAACGAGAACTCTGAGAAAGTGAAATCTCAGCTTCTACATTGGCTGGAACATGTGCATTGCAGCCAGGGCTGTGCTTGTTCCCAGTGTGGTGGGGGAATGTTAGGAGATGGATTTAGGAAATTATATTAAGGAAAAGGATTTTAGAAGATGGAGGCTCTATGCCGGATGTTAAGGCAGGGATGGTTAGACTGAGGTGTGCTTGAGAGGACAATTTTCCAGAGAAGCTAGACAGTCCCTAAATGCTGTTCTTGGCCAAAATGACGTGTTCCTCTCAATGAGTGTCTCCTGAGATGTGAGTGCAGTAAAGAAGTAAAGCTAGCTAAGCCTCTTTAATACATGAATAGCTTTGACCATGCACATTGTAGCACCCCAGAGAACCTGCCTGGGCCAGGTGAATGGCTCTGTTTCCCATTGCAGGTGGTCTAAAGGGCCTCAGTCTAACAAGGAGAGCTCCTGGGAGGACAAATGGGAGGAGGAACAAATGGGTAGGCGGACGAGAAGAAGTCTCTGTCACTCTTCACTCCAGCTGTGACCAGTCAGTGTCCCCACATCTGACCAGTGCACTCAGCACTATACCTCCCTGGAAAGGTGTTTGGGGGTGAGAGGTAAAGGGGAGCCAGCAGGGCCCACAGAGAAGGTGCTCATGGCACCTGGCTGGGAATGAATGGCTCCAGCACCACCCAGGAATACAGGTTCCAAAAGCTTTGTTTTTGCAAAGCCTCCTTCATTTTGTTGATTCATGATCCAGTTCTGCTAGTGAACCAGAAGGAGGATGCTGGGTGGGGACGTGTCTGGATTGCCTAGTTCCCATTCTGTGCTGGAGGGAGGCCTCATTAATGTGCTTCTCGAAGGCACAGGTGGATCTGACTGAAGATGTTCTGCAGTTTCATTCAATTATGCTATATATGGCCAGCAAGCTTCAATGGAAAGAGCTAATACCATCAAGGTCATGTGTTTTGGTCCTGTGGGTCAGTTACCTTGACTCTGTTTCCATGGCCATAGGCTAATGATGGTACCCCAGCCCCAGCTGCTGCCTTACAAGTGTGTGTGATGAAAACGGGAGAGGTAGGTGGGTGGGTGGAGAGTATTGTGAATTTGATCCAAAGTCATGGATCCAAAGTCTATGAATGCCAAATACTATGCCCCAAACAGTGTGGTTCAGTGAACGAGCACTGAATTTCAAGTAAGAAAGAACTGGGTTTGGGTTTTGAGGTGGTTTGCTTCTGATTTGTGCATATTCTGAGATAGGTCCTCAGATTCTCCAGGTTGTGCTTTCTTCATCCAGACCATGGATTTGGCAAGTCTAGTCTGCTGACTGCTTTTGTAAATAAACTTTGTTGGAACACAGCTATGCCCATTTGTTTATACCCTGCCTGTGGCTGCTTTTGCACTGCAGCCATAGAGTTGAGTTATTGCTACAGAGACCATATGGCTTCAAAGCCTGAAATATTTGCTCTCTGACCCTTTACAGAAAGTTTGTTGATTTATGGTGTATAGCATGGGGATGATGGATTTCTTGACCTCACAGGCTTACTGGTGAGGATGACATGAAATAAACTTTTCTCGTTGAGAATAATGAAACATACTATAAATGTCACTGGCTATAATTATAATGGTCAATATATTCATGAAATCATTTCATCGTCAGGGTGGAAGCAAGGGCAGCATTTGGGTAGTGGTTTGTGATTTGAGGGGCACAAAGAAAGCCTCCAATGACCCAAATCACCTCCCCTGAGCACACGCACACTGACAGCACTCCTGCCATGAAGGGTTAAGCTTTAATTTTGAGCACGCATTATCCAGGCTGATTATGTCTCTATTTGAAAAGATTTGGAAAACAAGTCCTCTGGGAAGGGTAGCACATCCAGGTGTTATCACTTACCCACACTTGTGCATTAACTCATTAATTAGGCAGCTTTTTGCAAAGATGTTGGTTGAGATTGGTTCGAGGAAGGAACAGCAGTTTATGGAAAAGGTAATTTTGAAAGCCTTGGGCAGTTTCCTGCAAGTCAGGGAGAAATACTGCTGAAATCAATAGCAAAGGATCCAGGGCTTAGGTTGGGCACCATCATGAGAAGAAGGACTAAGACAAAGGAAGTGAGAAGGCACTGGGAAAACAGCCTTCCAAAGTTATTTGTTTTTCTAGGCACATTTTTTATGCTTGGCATGTCTTTGGCATGGAGGGATACACCCACCAGTTATTTGCTATAACAAAGGTTGCAGTATTGTTTCTTGTAAGTTTTCAATGGGAACACACAAACAAGCTGCCTGCTACAGAATACAAATGAATTCTTGAAAATTCCTGATCTCCTTAAACCTTCTTCAGAGTGTGTTAGTTTAATTTTTGGATGAGGACAATGAACTAAAGAGTTAAAGAGAGAGAAGATTCATTTCCTCAGTTCTTTCTTCTTCAAGACATCTGTTTTTAATCTTCCTCAAAGGTTAGCCCCTTAGTCAACAGCGATGCCTTGTCAATTATTTCCTCTTATTCATATTTCATTCGTTGCCAATGGAACAGTTCCAGGGTTGACGGTAGAAAAAAAATGTGTGTTGAAATTGCAATTGGCATATGTCTGAAATATTTGGGGGCTGGTGTCTGTGCCTCCCCAGCACCAGGCAGCTGGAGAGTAATTCATATGTCAAGCCAAGCAGCCCACGAATGACAAAACACCAACAAGGAATAAAGGTCAGAGCGATTGATTCTTAACACACTTCTACTTACGCATGGAGCACCGATGACAGGGCGTTAATGAGCCCCAGCATGGTGATGCGGAACAAATGAAAAAAGTAATGAATCGACTTTGCAATAGTGCTCCTGGAAGGTACAGAACAATCCATGCTCTTAGATTAGCCCTTTGAGAAATACCAGGAGAAAGTGGCTTTTCATCCTGCGGTGGGCAGTTTTCTGTGACTTCTGTAACAGATGGCCACAAACTTAGTGGCTTAAAACAACACAAATTCATTCTGTTACAGTTCTAGAGATCAGAGGTCTAAGATCATGGTGTCAGTAGGGCTGTGCTCATTCTGGAGGCTCTTTGGTTGGGGGGGATTCATTTTTTGCCTTTTCCAGCTTCTGGAGGCTTCCTCATTCCTTGGGTCATGATCCCATTTCTCCATCATCAATGGCAGCAACAGTGGGTGAAATATTTCTTGTATGATATCACCTTGACTTTCTCTTCTGCCTTCCTCTTGTAAGGATACTTGTGATTACATTGGGGCCATTTAGATAATCCAGGATAATCTCCCTGTCTTAAAGCCAGCTTATTAGCAACTTTAATTTCGTCTACAACCTTAACCCCACCTTGCCATGTGGCATAACATATTCATAAGTTCTAGGGCTTAGAATGTGGACATCTTTAGGAAGGTCATTATTCTGCCTCCCACATGCAGAAAGAGAGCTAACATTCATGCTGGAGAAGTGAGGTTGATTGCTGACAAATTCCACCGAAGATGTCTGTGCAGGGATGAGGGAGCCCTGTTTCATGGCTGGCAGATAGTGAAAACAGAGGCCACCCTCAGGAGGACAGCTACATGTGGGTTATACTATTTTCTTAGATGAGTCAAACTGAAGCTACTAAAACCATCTAATTCCATTCATTTTCACAAACATTTAAGATGGGCTTATTAACTATCAGATGTTGTGGTGGCCACTAGGAATTTTTAAATAAATGAATCTGTCTCCCAAATGTAGCTGGTGTGAGTTGTATGAAGTTCAGCTACAGATGCAACATGTATTTCTTCTTATGCAATACAGAGAGTGCTGAATAAAGTGATAGTGAGAGTCAGTCTCTGGAGAAGGATTGTCTAGGCCCATATACTGAATCCACCACTTGCTAGTTGTTTGGCCTTAGTCAAGTTTTTTAAGCTTTCTGTACATTTGTTTTCTCACCTGTAAAATCAGGATAATTACAGCAGGAACCTCACTGTGTTGTGATAAAAAATAAACGTTGGCTAGGTGCATGGCTTATGCCTGTAGTCCCAGCACCTTGGGAGGCTGAGGTAGAAGGATCCCTTGAAGCCAGGAGTTCAAGACCAGCCTGGGCAACATAGCAAGGCCCTGTCTCTACCAAAACAAAAAACAAAAGACAAACAAACAAAAAAATTAGCCGGGTGTGGTGGTGCACACCTGTAGTTCCAGCTGCTCGAGAAGCTGAGGTGGGGCTCACTAGAGCCCAGGAGGTCAAGGCTACAGTGAGCCATGATCGTGCCACTGTACTCCAGTCTGAGCAACAGAGCACAACCCTATCTCAAAAGAAATGGGCTAGGCCTGGGGGCTCATGCCTGTAAGCCCAACACTTTGGAGGCTGAGGCAGGTGAAGCGCTTGAGTCCAGGAGTTGAGACCAGCATGGGCAACATGGTGAAACCCCGTCTCTGCAAAAAATACAAATTATCCAGGCATGTTGGCACATGCCTGTAGTGCCAGCTACTGAAGAGGCTGAGGTAGTTGGATCACTTGACCTCAGGGAGGTAGAGGGTGCAATGAGCGGAGATTGCACCACTGCACTCCAGTCTGGGTGACAGAGCAGGACTCTGTCACAAACAAACAAACAAACAAGCAAACAAACAAGAACTTTATAGATTGCTTAACACTAAATGCATTCTAAATAAGTAAACATGGAATAATAACACCATCGCAACAATGTCTCTTGAAATGTGTGGGAAGAACTTCTGAATGATGCTAATTTTGTTGCATGTGTGTGTATGTATAATTTGCTGGTGCTGGGTGTGACACATGCCTTATCACTCAAGAACATTTACAGTATACAGTCCACTCCTTAAACTGTCTACTCCAATTCTCCTTCTTGTAAAATGGGACTGGATAGTGCTTTATACAAACACATCAAAGAAAATCAATTACCCCTATGGCCAGGCTAACCTTACACTTTTGGGAACACATGGTTCTCACTGAACAGCAGCTGAAGCAGGCTGAACAGGATTGGAAAGATGCAAAAATACATATTGCACACGTGAGTATTGAGAGGTGGCCCTGGAGCATGTTCATGGAACACTGTGAAAAAACAGTTGTGGAGATAGATTTTTCTGTAAACAAGTCTGACTTTTGAGAGCACATGTGGTTATTCTGCTCTTGTGTCTGTTCCTCTTAAAAACAGTTTTCTGCGAGAATCATTTGTCTGAAAGAGGCTTCTGGATACTAACTCCTTGCCTAGTGCTCTTGAGTTTCTCACTGAAGTACTCAAGACATGCCATGAAAAGCAGAACTCATAGTCCATCTGCTGCTGGAATTCAAAAGAATTGCTGCTAAGTAGCATAGCTATTCAGTGCAGCTGAACAGATAAACACATTTGATGGTCCATCTCTGTAGGGTTCCTGAAAACAAGAGAATTTTTCAGCAAGAACCCTTCTTTGAAAGGGTAAACATAAAATAATATGTATCAATAAAGAAAAAACATATACATTTCCAAAATACACAATTTATGGAAGGGAGGTAGATACTGGTGGCGGCCCGCTTCACTTTAGGAGCTATAAATCACAACATTTAAGTGTGTGAATGGAAACATAAGAACCCTGGTGGATTGTCAGTTATTAATCACTTCATTTGTTCAGAGTGTCAGAGAAATATGCAGTAAGGGTAGGAAGAGATTCAATTTAAACCCTGCAATCTTTTATTTTATTTATTTACATTTGAGACAGTCTTGCTCTCTCTCCCAGGCTGGAGTACAATGGTGCGGTCTTGGCTCACTGCAACCTCTGCCTCCTGGGTTCAAGTGATTCTGCTGCTTCAGCCTCCCAAGTAGCTGGGATTACAGGCATGCACCACCATACCCAGCTAATTTTTGTATTTTTAATAGAGACATGTTGGCCAGGCTGCTCTCGAACTCCTGACCTCAAGTCATCCACCTGTCTCAGCCTCCCAAAGAGCTGAGATTATAGGTGTGAGCCACTGCACCTGGCCAATCCTTTAAATATTGGGAATTTGGCAAAGAACTGTGCTCTTCCAGTGGTATATCTCAGGAGGTGCCTTAGTTAATGGACAGACCAGGGACAACCCAGCAGTGAGTCCGGTGGTGAATTCTGGGTTTGGGTAAAGCTTATCTCATTCAAAAATAAGTAAGCCAGAAAAAAGAAACCCACGTAGGAGAGTTGGAATGAAAAATGCTGGGAACAGGGGAGGGGAACATCCTGCTGAAGATTCAGGGAAAAGCACTGCACTGCAAAATAACTAAGCATAAGAACCAGAGGAAATTTCCTTGGTGTATTAATTAGGATGGACATCAAGATTTTGATGAAATAACCCAAATCCGTAAGATGGAGAGGGAAAAAACACATCAAGATAAGCGGTAAAACTGAAGAATTTTACCTTTTTAAACAAAAGATACAAAAGGTAAAAAGGAACAAAAGGCAAATTGAAGAATTATAGAGACAAGAAGGGGATGCCAAGCACAAAAGCCAAATTAAATCCGGTTTGAAAGCAGCAAAGAGCAGAATTCACAATGCAGAAATGGACTGGTAATGACAAAGGTGAATTTTAGCAGTTCTACCAGAAAGAGATAAAAATGCTGAAAGGGAAAATTTTAGGTGTGTAGGACACGGAACAGAGAAACAGAGATTCAACGATAAAGTTATCGTTAGTTTGGGGGATGGGAATATTTCTGAATGCTTTCTCAACAGCAAATGCTACTGCTATCAAATGGGAATGATCTCAAGTCAGATATCTTTTCATGGGGACCTGTATGACTCTTCCTCATGTTGCCTTTGTGTTGACTCTAGAAGCTTCAATATCTCCTTACTGAGGAGCCTCAGGAGGTGGAAGTAAAGGGTGGGTTTTCTTGTCCCATTTGTTCTTAATGGTGCCAGCATTTGGGGAAAGCCCCATGCTTAGGAATTTATAGCCAGAGAGTTATAAACTTAGGCCTGAGAGGGGGAATGTGTCACATAACAGACAGGGTGGGTTGCATGGATGTTATAAAAGGCAAATGTTGAGCCTTAGGTCCTAAAACCCAGAAGTCAAAGCGTTAACTCATGACATGTCCATTGCTAGTGTTCACTGAAACCTACAGTAAACTGAGCCCATAGTCTATGCATAGTTAGGAGGCCACTCTACTCTTTTCCATTGCTGGTCCTTAGACCGAGGGCAGCAATGACAGGCGAGCTGGGCAGTAGAAGGGCACAGCTTGAATTCAAAGTTCCAGATTTATCAGTGTGTACCAGTTCCTCAGCTTGGGAATGTTCCTAACAATATTCCTGGAAAACAAACAAACAAATAAACGGAACCACTGGAAAAGCCACAGAACAAAACACTTCAGTGTAGAGACTGAAAGGCTCGCTTCACTCTAGGCAAGATTAATAACATGAGATCTATATTTAGCCATATTCCAGGGAATATTTAAATTTCAGTGATAGAGACAAAATTCCAGAAGCCTTCAAGCAGAAACAACAACAACAACAAAAAAACCCAAAACATTTTAATTGTAAAGGAATAAAAAAATGAAACTGGGCTGGGTCTGCAATGCTAAATGGCAGAAGCCAATGAGGAAATGTCAGAGGATCATAAGCTCAATGTTCGTGTTCCAGCTACTGTTGCTGCAAAACAAAGAAACCCAGGACGTCGTGGCTCACAGCATCTTGTGAACAAGCCTACCATGGTTCTCTGATGGAGTTCACTGATTTCTGTTCACTTGTCTCCTCCACTTCAAAACATGTCGGGTCATACTGTGGTCAAAAAGCAAATGAAAGTCACCAGGTTGCTTATGCCTTGTCAGCATTTTAAAAAGCTGCATTGTGTCTCGTTTCACAATGTGAAATTTGATCACTTTTATGCAACTGTTTTATGGGGTGTGAAAAGTGCTGTGTATCCCTAAGAAGCTTTCTAGGGGAGGGTCTTGTTATAGTAATTGTTGAATAAATCTCCCTAAAAATGTGTGCTGTTCTTAATGAAAACTAGATGGCATGCCTTGATGAGGCCAGCAAAATCACTTCAAAAGCAAGATGCTATGTGAACATTCCTATATCCTTTCTAAGACTTCTGTCTTGAATTTTAAGGAGGGTTGATATGCTGGAAGTTCTGCTATCAATTTGGACTCACCTATCTCACTAGTATGTTGAGCTTGTCTTCCCTTTGAATTGCCAGTGTCTCCTAATCACTCCAGGAATGACATGTATTTGTTTGCCCTCCCAATAGCACTCAGAGCTCTAGGAAGGTCCCAGCCCCATCTCATCTCCTAGCACCATCCCTCTCCCTGGGAATGAGCCCTCTCTTATCTGTTTCTGAGTTCCCAGAAGTGCCAGGTGCAAAGTAGGAACTCATTGAGTATTTATTTAATTTTTTAAAAATGAGAGATATGTCAAAGAAAACGTTTTCTTTAGGGTTGCTACTCTCCTGAAATGATCCTGACAGAACAGGCAAAAAGTTCACTTGAAAACAAAACCAGCAAAAACAATTTAAAAAACATAAGGTTAGCTGGGCACAGTGGCTCATGCCTGTAATCTCAGCACTTTGGGAGGCCGAGGTGGGTGGATCATGAGGTCGGGAGTTCAAGACCAGCATGACCAACATAGTGAAACCCTGTCTCTACTAAAAATACAAAAAGTAGCCGGGCTTTGTGGTACATGCCTGTAATCTCAGCTACCCAGGAGGCTGAGGCAGGAGAACTGCTTGAACCTAGGAGGCAGAGGTTGCAGTGAGCTGAGATCGCTCCACTGCACTCCAGCCTGGGCGACAGAGTAAGACTCCATCTCAAAAAAACCAAAAAACAAAAAAATCAAAAACACAACCCCCCACCCAAAAAAATGTAAGGTTTCTTCTCAGAAGAAAGAACCTGAGTCTGGAGGGAACGCAGGTGTGGAAGTGCCTGAGCTCAGGAACAAGTAAGAGCAACTGGCCCAAGTTCCAGTGCCTGCCTGACCTGAACCCAGGCACATTGTATGCAGAAGGGGGACATTTAGACTTTATTTCCCTCTTTCTCTTCTCTTAATGCTTTTTTTTTTCTTTTCTTTTCTTTTCTTTTTTTTTTTTTTGAGATAGGTTTTTGCTTTGTCACCCAGGCTGGAGTGCAGTGGCATGATCACAGCTCACTGCAGCCTCAACCTCCCAGGCTCAAGAAATTCTCCTGCCTCAGCCTCCTAAGTAGCAGGGACTACAGGCATGTACCGCCACACCCAGCTAATTAAAAAAAACATTTTTTATTTTTTTAGAGTCAGGTCTCCCTGTGTTGCCCTAGTCTCCAACTCCTGAGCTCAAGTGATCCTCCTGCATCGGACCCCCAAAATGTGATACGGGCCTAAACCACTGCACACCTCTCCCAATGCTTTTAAATGATTATTATTTATTTCAGGGAAAACAAAGGAATTATCTTTATAAGGTAAGATAAGGCAGAATTTTCTTTATTTTCTTCCTGGATAGAAAAGCCAATTTTATTTTCTGGTTTGCAGTAAAATTGCTGCATCCTGTTCTCATCTACAGCTGAGGGTTAAATGAATGTTCTTCCAACCAAGTGCTGAAAATGTGCTCCAAGGACAGAGCCTGGCAAACCTGACCCAGTAAGGCCTTTTCCCTAAGAACATCGTAAAAACTGAAAAGCAAGCCCAAGAATGCCCCACTATGGTTTTCATCATATTCTGTTGAAAGCAGTAATCTGCTTAAATTCAGAATATCTGACAAAATCATGAAAAAGTATCGCTCTCTGGGGATTCTCCTTTATCATTCTTTGAGGCAAGTTCTCTGGGACTGTATCCTTCAGGAAACACATATTGCAAACAGGGCTCTTCTCCATCCTCCTTCATTGGATTCCTTCCAATCGTGTGAATTGTGAGTGATTTCCAATCTGCTGCCCTTTGACTCCCTGAGGGAACCCCTGGCTTTTTCTTTGGGAGAAGTTAACCACACATCGGTTTCCTTGGGTGTCAATAGCAACATAATGTTGATGTGTGGTTTCTTGGATGTCCTCTATATCAAAGAAATCCAGAAATATCTTCACCTGTGTTTATCTGTCATCTCTGACCCAGACTAAGACAGGACTTTGTTGGCATTTCCAAGGGTATAACCGATTTTGCACGTGGATACCTAGGATGCAGATCCCAGCCTCTGAAATGCACCACATTACCCCATCACTGGCCCTCAGTTCATCTCAGTTTTCAGTCAGCCCTCTTCAGACAGGGATGGAGCTGTTTCCATGGATTGGTTGGAAATATTTTCCACTATGCTACTTAGTGCCACGTGGGTGAGCTCTATTATCAATTAGCAAATGACAAAGTGTGAACAATGATGTGTAGTTCTGCATCTAAAGCCAGAGTGTGTAGTGGGGGCACCTGCTGCTTAACTAGCTTCACATTCAGAAGCCATAACTGCCATTGTTGCTCCTCGCATCATCTATTTCTATGTGGACTGCCATTTGCCTGATGTTTGCTCAGCACCTGGTAAGCAAAGAGCTTTCAAAAAGGTAGAAAAGAAAATCAATATCTCTGCCCATTTAAACAGCCTCCCACCATTCAGTGACATTCGCACAGTGCTGGAGAGAAAAGCAGGAGATCAATGCATCTTAGGGACCCAGAAAAGGTGTTTGGTTAATTCCTCTAAGCAATCAATGGCATTCAACTAGTTGCTAGCCTGGGTTCAAGTGACTAGGTTTTTATAAAGCTGAGGCTTAAAGAAAGGATGGCATATACCTGTGTTTGTCTTTAAAGCCTGCATCTCTCCAGCTCAGAGGCAGCAACCTGTTTCCCTGCTACATGCAAATACAAAAATCTCAACAATAGCACCAAATGCAAAATACTTTACAATGATTATGTATCTAATTCTTTCAACAATACCATAATGTGGTATTATAATTGTGACAGTGTTAAAACATGTCTGTGAGTTCTTTGCTATTCTTCTCATCAAAAGGTAGAACCTGTGTTCCTCTCTTTGACCTGGATGAGCATGTGACTGATTCAACCACTGATTTATTGTGAAATAAGTGATACTGGGATGAGCAGCACAATTCCAAATTGCAAAAATATGCAACCAGCCCAAATGCCTATCGATCAATGTGTGGATAAAGAAAATGTGATACACACACACACAGACACACAGACACACACCATGGACTACTACTCAGCCAGAAAAAGGAACAAAATAATGGCATTTGCAGCAACTCAGATGGGACTGGAGACCATTATTCTAAGTAAAGTAACTCAGGAATGGAACATCAAACATCGTATGTTCTCACTTATAAGTGGGAAAAGCTATGAGGACGCAAAGGTGTAAAAATGATACAATAGACTTTGGGGGACTTAGGGGGAAGGTAGAAGGGGGCAAGGGATAAAAGACTACACATTGGGGATGGTATACAATGCTTGGGTGATGGGTGCACCAAATCTCAGAAATCACCATTAAAGAACTTCTTCATGTAAACAAACACCACCTGTTTCCCCAAAACCTATTGAAATAAATAAAAGAGCCCACAAGCAAACAAATAAAAACTAGACAAGGAACACACACACACACACACACACACAGACACGAAGTGATGCTATGATGCTGTCTGACTTCCAAGAATACATCAGAAATGGACATCTTGCATTTTGACCTAGGGAAAGCCAGTTACCATATAAGGAAGTCTGAGCCCCCTGAGACTATGGTCCTGGAGAAGCTGAGTTTTGGTCCTCTGGTTGGTCCTCAGCTGGGCTCCCAGCCTGTAGCCATGTGATGGGACATCCTGGACATCCAGCCCTGTTGAGTCTTCAGACAACGCCCCCCCAACCTCTGCTGCCATATGACTGCAAGTATATGGCATCCCACGTGGGAACCGTGAGCCCTTCCCAAATTCTTGAATCACAAAATAGTGAGCCAAAAAACTGTGGTTTCCTTTCTTCTCTAGGCTCTGGGGTAATTTGCTACACAGCAATAGTAACTGAACAATTGTCTACCATTCTATGAGTGAGGAAATTGAGCTTGATAAACTCTGAGTAACTTGCCCAAAGTCACACAATTTCCAGGTTGCCAGTTTTACACCAGATTTGCCTCAGTCTGAAACCAAGGCCTTTGGCTGTATACGATAATGCCTTTGTAAAGAGCCAGTTAATTGTAGGGGAAACCCAGCAGGCCTGAGAGAATGTGTAATTAGAAATGAAATATCACTGTTTTATGTTCTTGCTTGAAGATCCAGCTGGTGGTGCAGATCTTCATCCCATACAATAGATGTGTGGGTGAGAAGTACTGGTCCCATGGTTCCAGGTCCTCTACTTCTCTCAGAGCAGGAACATTGTCTTCCAGGTGTTGTTCTCCACCCCTCATGGCCCCTTCCTATTGGCCCTCCCCAGCCTCAACTTTACCACCAGTTTCTCTGCCTCAAAGTCAGCCATCACATTTTTTGAAGCAGAGAACATTTTTTGGCCATCCATGGCCCTGGACCCATTGCCCACTCACCCTGTAAGAATGTGGACTGACTGCTGTCACCACACTGAGAGAGAAGCACCGCTCACTGCACTTTGTGGATGCAGAGAATGCGGCTTGTGGGAATTATATGGCATACCCCCGCTGTTTTCTGATTCTCATTGTACCATGTTCATTTCCAGTGTCCTCAACTTACCACACATTTGAAAAATAAATTACAATTCAGTGTGCCTGTGGTACCCGGCAATTTCTCATTCCAGTGACTCTGATTACTCTAGTGAGAGATGTTATTCCTACATCAGGAGGTTTCTGGCTCCCTCCAGGCAAAGCTGTTTTCTATATAAAGATCTTCTCTGGAAAATCAGAGTGCCCACACCACTGCTCTTTTATATCCCCAACCTGGAGAGTATGCTGGGAAAAATGACTCCAGGCACAAGTGACTTGAGCCGGTAAGTAACACTGACAAGCTGTGTTACTTGGGCAAGTAACTTAACCTTTCTGGGTCTCTGTTTCTTCAGGTGTGAAGTGAGAGAATGGGCCAGATGAATTGAACATGTTGTGAACATAGTATGAATACACAACTATCTAGATTTGAAGCCGTATATATATATATATATAGACTTGGAAGAAATGTATGGACTTGGAAGAAATGTATGCACAGTGAAGACTTACTGAATAACTTCCATGTGCTAGCATGGTTCTGAGCCCTTTACACTTATTTAATCCTTGTTAGTATGATCATCCCCATTTTACAGATGAGGACACAGGGGCTTGCCTGAGGTCACACAGGTAGAAAGTAGATGAGGCAGAATTTGAATCCTGGCTGGCTGAAGCCATAAATACATGAAGTGGTTCCAGAGGCTGCTCTCTTAAACTACTTCTTAGTACTGACAAATGGGCAATAGTATCCCAGGACAGACAATCATGTCAGAGAAATTCTGAAGGAAGGGGGACATTTCCAGCTGGGAATATCATCGGGTTGGGAGGCCTCAAGAAGCTTGTGTTCCTGTGCTGCTCCGTGCCTGGTGACCACCCTCGCTCCATCAGCATTTCCACAGGTGTCTCTTGTTTCCTTTGGAGGGAGGAAAGTTATGCTCCAAAACAGGACAGAGCATGAAACATGAGATTCTGCAGTCAGTTGTGTACATTTGGAGCACAAGTCATGGTGGATCTACTTGCTTTTTCTTTGTAAACTTTTAATTTGGAAATAATACAAAAATTGGGAAAAGAGTACTTAGAATTCCTACACACTCTTCATTTAAGTTTTCTAAATATAACATTTTACCATATTTGCTTTATCATTCTTTTTCTACATATACGACACAGGCAAAATCATTTTTTTTCTGAACTGTTTGAAAGTTGCAAACAGTGTGCTCCCTGAAGTTAAAAAACTTCACTATGTGTTTCTTAGAAACAGTCACTTTCTCTTACATAGCCACAGTTCAGTTGTGAATATTGGGAAATTAACATTGATACAATACTATTCTCTAATCTATACCTTATTCAAATTTGATCAATTGTCCCAGTGATATTCTTTATGCCCCTGCCAAAAAACAACCCAGGATTCAATCTAGGGTGACTTGTGTGCTTTTCAAAACTTTTCATTTTTAGAGCAGCCAAAACCCCAAATAAGGTAGGACTCTCTTGGTAGGACAGGGACTTCAAAGACTATATTGCATATATAGTAAAATAAAGGCAGGGTGCATACAACCAAGATTACGAATGCTACGGTGAAAACCATCAACCTTCTAGCAGGTCAGCAATGGTGAATGCTGCGCACGCTCAGTTTCTCAGTATCCTTCTAGAGCAGTGGTGCTCACATTTAGAAGCAGCATCAGAATCCTCTGGAAAGCTTATTAAAACAAAAATTGCTGGGCCCCACTCTCAGAGTTTGTGATTCAGTAAGTCTGGAGAGGGGTCTTAGAAAATCCTAACCAATTCCCAAGTGACACTGGTGCTGCTGGTTCAGGGGACACAATTTGAGAACTATTGCCCTAGAGAAACCTGTGCCTGATGGTGTTCCTCCCAGATGTCAGGTGACAGCTTCATCGGTGACCTCTTTCTTATCAAATCCAATGCCCTATTTTCAACTCCACTTGGCTTTTTGATAGAGGCGGCTAAAGGGACATTTCTCTACTCGTCAGAGCCCTCCCATTTCCACCAAGACACTCCAACTCCCACTCAGGAGGATTAAGAAAATAGTATTTGTGTGTGAGGTCCATTGAGTGTGAAATTTACAAGCAAGATATTATTTATATTAATCAGAAGTAAACTTGAACCCAGCCCTTGGGCTCAAAGCCATCCCAAGCTGAGTCCATCCTACATCAGCCGAACCTCAACCAAGTCATTTAGTAGACATTAATGAGAAGTAACTATCTATTGCTGTGAACACCTGCAAATTTTGTTAGTTTGTTATGAAGACATAGCACTGATGCACAATTTTATAGGATTCTCATGAAATTAAATAAATTAACAAATGTAAAGGGCTCAGAACAGTGCTTAGCATGTAATACATGCTCTGTAAGTGTGAGCTATAATTATTATTATAACCAGTGCCTAGACCACTGAGAAAGTTTGATAATAGAAGAGCCTCTGATGACTTCTGATATCCCTCTTTCTCATAGTTCCTAGCATCCAAGACCAGGGTTCTAGCCTACAGGTTTGATTTTGACCCAATTACTTTACTTTTCAGCGTCTTAGTTACCATTTATCAAATAAGTTTGCACACTTCTGCCAACCTCAGAGGTTTTTTTTTTTAATCACATGAGATGATAGGCATAAAAATACTTTGAAGATTATGAACCAGCATTGCTGTCGTTATTTTACCTTCTCTTCAAAAATAAAAGCAATTCTGAGTGGTTCACAGGAGAGAGATCATTAAGTGCCCCAAGAAGTATTTTTCTGGTGGTCAGTCACAGACCGGGTGTTTGGATTTTTATAAATACTACAGCTTACCCTGGGAAGGGACTTACATTGGGTTTTCAAACTTGTCATAAAATTCAACTTGAGATTATTTAATTATACTTTCAATTTTCATGAAGTATTCTTTACTTGTCAGGTGGATTGCAGCTGAGAATGGAAAAAGCAGTGAGTTTGTAGACAAAAGGCCCGGGTTTAATAGATGGTTCGTGACTCAGGGTCTTCTTGGCTGTGACCTCAGAAAGTTATGTAACTTCTGGGTAAAATGAAGGTGATACTCATGAAAGTGTAAACTGTACGGGGTTATTTGAGAATCTAATAATGTCCAACGTGCTGCAGATGTGCTGAAACATTCTTTTACATATTTTTTGAAGGAAGTGTGATCAGCACAGCCCACATGGAGTGTGTTGGAAGAGTCCATCCAACTCTGAAGTAGGAATGCTGTTTGAGTCAGGAATGCTACTTTTAGATCTATCCATGTCAGTTCTTTGGGTGCCTACCTTTTAACCATTCTCAATCCCCTTCTCCTATGACTGCTTCTCACTGTGGAGACTAAAAGAGCCAGACACCTGCTTACCCAGCTTCTCTTGTGACTTGGGAAGGCTATGTGATCTGTTCTGAGCAAAAGCTATAAAGGGGGCATCTGACAAAGATTTTTTCCCCTTCATGAATGAAGAAAGAGCTCTTTCTCATTTTCTCAGCTATGCTTGTGCTTCCTGTCTTTGGAAACGAGTAGGAAGATGTGCTCTCTGGACCTGCAGTAACCATCTTACAACCACAGGGGATGGTTGAGACAATTGCAGAGAGCAACGTGAGGCCTGGATTGTTAGCTGCTGGTCCAGCCTCAGACCTGGCCACCTGTAGACTTCCTGTTGCACAGGAAGATTGAAACCTTTATTATTTAAGTCATTATTACTTCTGTTCTTGGCAGCAAAATAATTCTTTATGTTATTTTATTTATTTATTTTTTTGAGATGGAGTCTCACTCTGTCGCCCAGCCTGGAGTGCAGTGGTGCGATCTCGGCTCACTGCAACCTCCGCCTCCCTGGTTCTGCAACCTCTGCCTCTCTGGTTCAAGCAATTGTCCTGCCTAAGCCTCCTGAGTAGCTGGGATTAAAGACACGTGCCGCCATGCCCGACTAATTTTTTTATTTTTAGTAGAGACAGGGTTTCACCATGTTGGTCAGGCTGGTCTGGAACTTCTGACCCTGTAATCCACCCGCCTTGGCCTCCCAAAGTGCTGGGATTACAGGTGTGAGCCACCGCACCCAGCCAAGAATTCTTAGCTGATACACTATCTCACAGTCTCTCACTCATGTAGAAAGGAAGGTCTAGAGCTGTATTGTCCCATAAGTAGTCACTGCCCTGTATGGTTACTGAGTACTTGAAACTTGGCAGTCTGAATTGATTTGTGCTTTAAGTATAAAACACACACTGGTGTTTGAAGACTTAGTACAAGAAAACAATGTAAAATATCTTATTATAATTTTATACTGATTACATGTTGAAATGATAATATTTTGGATATACTATATTACATAAATATATTATTAAATTAATTTCTCTCATTTCCTTTGCTTTTATTATAGAAATGTGGCTACTTAATATTATGTACATAGTTGTGGCTCACATTACATTTCTATTGGCCAGCACTGTTATAAAAAGATAGATACCAACCTAATGATAATAACGATCACCTCCAGGGTGTGGAGCTGAAAGAGGGGCTCGATATGGAGACAGATTTCTTTTTTTCCTTCATATACTTCTTGAATTTTCTATACTGACCATATATTTGCATAACAGATTATCTTCTGTGAGTTTTAGGAATATAGGACAAGATCAAAACACACGAGTTAATACATGCAAACGTGCTTCGCTTGGTCAATGGTTTTTAAAATTTTCATTTTGTGTAACAATCCTGCACATGTAATTTGTCAATTGTTAAAGATACGCACGTGTTAGCTGAAAGAGAGAAGTTTTTAAACTTGGTAATCGTCTATTTTGGAACATTATATGCACTTCAATATGTGTAGTAAGTCTTTCAATTTAAATATTAGACAAAGCATATGGAGAAACACGTAGGGTTTGCAGTAATAAAACAGAGTGTGTTTGTTTATAACGGTAGAACTCTATAGAAAATGATCTTGCTTCTGAATAATTGGGGACATTTTTATAAGCTTAAAAATAAAAGGTGACTTGTAAGGAAATTAAGATGCTTTGGGGTTAGCTCATATATAACTAACAATATTTATGATAACCCTCTTTTTAGTGGTAGAACACAGCAACTTGTAAAACAGCCCAGCCTGATTCTGGCTCCAGCCTTTTTGTGATGCACTGCTAGGTTTCTTTTTCTCCAAAAACCCTTGAGTCATTAAATTTTGAATTTAACATTGATTTACTCCTTTTGAAGTTTTGCCAAATACAAAGATAAATTACTAAGCCTAAGTGATTAAGGAAGAAAAATGATTTGTTTTTAGTCAACACTGTGTTTAGTATTTTAATTATTATTTTTTTAAATTAAAAAGCCTGTGTGCCATTCCCAACCTGCTAATGGAGCTGGAGAAGAAAATAGCAACCGTGTTCTGGAAACCAAAGAACTCTAATTCATCAGGCCAGGCTGCGGGAAGGGAGGATCACCCACAGGATGTCTTAGCTCTGCGTTTGCTGTGTTCTGGCAAAGTTTAGACACTAATTGACATTTAGTTGAATGCACTGGAGTCTTTGAGTGTAATTTCATGACTGTCGACAACTCCCATGCAGAAATCCAAGTGATTTTGCTTCAGTTTCATCATTTAACTCACAGCTCAGCCACAAGTTGACTGTGTGTTGTTAGCCAAGTCAGTTTTTCCTCTAGACATCATCTTCTAGGCCAGTAAAATAGGGCATTAGGTTGGAAGATAATCTCGAAAACCCTTTTCAGCTTTGAACTTGCCTCTTCCTCTCCTCTTCCATTTACCATACACAGCACCCTTTCTCACCAAACATATAGTGTATCAGTTAAACTGACATTTAAAGCTGCAAGTAATTATCTGCATTACAAATATCCCCACTGCTAATAAACATGTACTAAATTATGCTTGTCTATGTATTTTAATATATATAAAATTGTATGTAATTCTATAATTATATGTAATTCTACAATATATAAATTATGTATAATGTGTTACACATATTACATATGATATGTGTAACATATAATTATATATATATTAAAATACACACACACATATCAGTGGGAAGGAAACTCCATTGTGGAAAACGTACACATAAAATTCCCAAATCCCAAAAACTTTTCTGGGAGAAGTCAGAGAAAAAACCCAATATATTTCCAAATCTTTAGTGAAGCTTAAATTTAAAAATGCTTTGTAATTACTGTTTGGAAATTTAACTTTGGTGAATGCATGATGAGCTTGTTTCCTTTTATCCTCTTTGTTCATTTTCCTACCACTCTTTAAAGGAGGAAGTAAGAAATCTTTGCAAGCATTCATTTCATTTCAGTGGGATTGTTCTAGGTGCAGAGGCAGGCTCAGGATTCAACAAACACAGCCGCTTAGCAAATGTCTTCTCAATATGGGCATCGCGTGCGTGTATAAAAGCATGATTTACTTGCGTTTTTTGAGGCAGCAGTAAATAAATTTGGAAGCACTGAATTGTATTAGAAAAAACATGACTGAGCATTTAAAGCTTTTTCTCAGTGAAATTAATGGTACGTTTGCTGGCAATCTCTTTCCCATGCATTAATAGGGAAAAAGTGATTTACCAAAAAATGTTAATGGAAACCAGCAAATACCTTAATTTGTTGTATTATCCTGGCCAATTTAAAATTCGAGGAAGCAGAAATGGCACTGGCGGAGACACAGCGGTAGCAGCTGCTCCGCGACTTCGTGGAGCGCGGTCTATGGGAGGGAGGGCCGCGTTGCCATGGCAGCGAGCAGGTCCGGGCGCCGCTCTGCCCCAGGGAGGAGAGGGGAAGCGGCGGAGAGCGTCTTCCTTCCTTGGCTTTTACGGGTAGGGGTCGGCGTGGGGCACACGACCTAGCATTTTGCTAAATCTTTGGAGGATACAGGATGTATTCATGTTGGCCCCTGCCTTCAGGAGACTTACAGTTAGGCTGGGCGCCCTCGCAAAATGCATCTGCTTATGTCCTGTGTCCTGAGGACTCAGGGGTGAGCCAGAGTTGACACAGCCCGACCCACAGAGAGCTGACTTCTTAGGAGGAATGTGATTGACACAGCAGTTACAAGGGAGATGGATTTCTCAAAAGGAAAGTTGTTGTGCATGCATTTGTGGGGCGTCTGACCTGTTTGTGGTCTCAGGATACTTTCCTTGAGGTCAACAGTGCTTTCTTTGAAAGGAGCTGTGACTTCAATTCGATTTTGAAAAATAAATGATCTTGTTGTAGCTGTGGACTTTTAAATTAGCCTATTTACATTGCGCTACCGCAAAAGTATGGAAGTTTGGAGTTGGGTTTAGAATTCATCTAGTCTTTTTACACAGATGAGGAGACAGAAGAAGGGGAAGGATGGGAAGAGGACAGCTGTGCTGAGAGGAGTAAGATCACAGCGGAGTGAGGCTGGAAGGAGCCCAAAGGGAGGCCGCATAGGGATTGAGGACAGGCAGCCCCACATCCCAGGCAGCTGGCCTCCCCCGGACTGGAGATTCTGACAGGAGCCCTCTCCATGCACCTCCAATCTCTCTCTGAGCACATGTCTCAGGTGGGTACAAATAAATCTTTGGTCTCAGAGTTGCAGAAAAGGGCTTTTTCTTCCCTGGATAACAAATCCATCATTTGTAAGACTGTAATAAGGTTAAGAACTTGTTGAGTCTAGACAAGCAATAATTCTTGCTGTCATAACCACATTCCATCTCTGACTGCTGTGTTTGTTAAAATAATTTTATTTTTGTTTTGGAATAGTTTCAGATTTATAAAAAAGTTGAAAGTACAGAGTCGCCATATACTTCTTACCCAATTTCTCCTGTTATTAACATCTGCCATTAGCATGGTACGTTTCTCACAACTAATGACCCGACGTTGATATATTATTATTAAAGCCCACATGTTATTCAGATTTAATTAGTTTTTAACTAATGTCTTATTTCTGACCTATAATCTCGTCTAGGATTCCATATTACTTTTATTCATCATATTTCCTTAGGTTCTTCTTGGCTGTGACAATTTTCAGACTTTTTTTGCTTTTGATTACTTTGACAGTTTTGAGGAGTACTGTCTCTGACAGCTTTTCAAAGGCATACAAACATACATGCTGATGGAGGACTTGATTGCCATTTGGTCATTTGCTTTTCTAAATGCTTCTTATCATTTACCTGACCTGTAATATTGAGGTAGATTGCTTGTTGGCTCATCCTTCCCTGTACCCACTGTGGGTGGAGGTACTAACCTATTCTTGACTTTGGACTTGAGCATGTTGAGTTGTGTTGGCCAATGGCATGGAGGCAGAAGTGACAGTGGGCCATGACTAAGCCTAGGCCTTAAGAGTACTCCTGTGATTCCACTTGACCTTTTTTGCTTCTGTCATTGCAGTGACAGGAATATGCCTGGGCTATGCCACTGGTGGCCTGAGAAGAACATGCCTGGGCCAGGCCCCTGGTGGCTTGAGAAGAACATGCCTGGGCTAGCCCACTGGTGGCTTGAGAAGAATATGTGTGGGATGGCCCACTGGTGGCTTGAGAAGAACATGCCTGGGATAGCCCACTAGTAGTTGAGAAAGATGAGAGGCATGTGGAGCAGAGTCACTTTCTGCTGAGCCTCATCTAGAACAGTTCACCCCAGCCCATCTGTAGATGAATGGACAATAATCAATGATTGTTGTTTTTAACCTCTGAGCTTTGGAGACACTTGTTACACTTGTTATGTAGCAATAGTTAATTGAGATATGACCTACCATTGAGTAGATGGAAGGCTGTATAAAAACTTTGAAAAATATTTGGTATTAAAAAAGTATTTCTTTGGGAACATGTAATCAAGGTGATTGCATGCCCCACTGGGTTATTTTAGTGTCTGTCATGAGAGAACGTCTTTCTCGTTGAAAATATGAGCTGCCTCACCTCTGAGCCAAAATGACAATGTCTTTTGCTATTTACAAACTGTGTAGTGATTTGTGAAAAATCAAAATTGAGCAGTTTATAAATCTGTTCATTCACTTATTCATCTCTTCAACAGCTATTTAGTTGCTATGTAATATGTGCTGGGCCTTCTGCTTGGTGCTGAGCACATGGGATGAGTAAAAGTGGAGACAGCCCGGACCCACAGGGAGCTGATTTCTTGGGAGGGAGGCGAATGACATGCAATTACAAGGGAGATGAATTTCTCAAAGGAAAGCTGTTGTGCATGCATTTGTGGGGGATCTGACCTGTTTGTGGTCTCAGGAAATCTTCCTTGAGGAAGGCTGACCTGAATTCTGCAGCCAAGGGGAGTTGACTGTTCAGAAGAGGGGAGCCTTCTACGCACACTGTGCAGCAGGAAGAAGCATGGTGACTTTGTAACACTGCACAAAGCCCAGTAGAGCCAGACTTCAGGATGAGGAGGGCGCTGTGAGGCGGTAGGGGGTCTGTCCTCTGGCAACCCAATATTTGAGCACCCTGATTATTTGGGACATCCCCATTTTCTTCTGCAGATGCTGAAGTAGGGGAAGAGACCCTTCTCCATGCACTGTGGGAGCATGCTTTTTAAGCACATCAGGCCCACAGCTCCTTCTCAGGCTGTAATTCTTTCAGGAGGGCCAGGAAGGTACATGCTGGTTAGAGACTCCCAAGGGGGCTACTGGTAGCTGAACATTCAGCAGTAGGAGGAATATCTGGGTGCTGGAATCTGGCAGCAGGAAGAGGGTGATCAGGACCAAGGTGGGCTAGGGTCTGCAGGAGTGTCCTAAGTCAATAGTTCTTATGGTAGGGCCTTGGCTACTCATCTCTAAATCAGCCTGGTTCCCATCTTCCTAATATGATTCTGTGAGCGATGCCCTTCTAATAAATGCATTTTCTGCATTAGTTACCCAGATTCTACTTCTGTTGTTAAACCTAAGAACCCTGATAAGAATAGGTAGGTAGGTGCTAGATCATGCCAGCTCTTCCAGGTCACGTTAAAGAAAGTGGTCTTTCACGTTAAAGAAAGTGGTCTTTTGCCTAAGAAACTTAGAGATCCATACAGAGGTTTTGGAGATGGGAGGTGACTGTCAGATTGGAGCCAGTGGTTATAGCCTGGTGTCATTTGCGTTTCTCCAGAAGACCCTAACACAAGGACTTGAGTATAGTTTATCTAGGAGGCAATCCCAAAAACCACCAATGCGGAGAAAAGGCAGCCAATACAAGGTGTGTTATCAGGCTTGTTACTACTGTCCACAGCTAGGGGTCAATCCCATTGGGGAATTCTGGGAATAGCACAGAACATGCCTCAGTCATCCCATGTGAGGGAGGAGGGAACTGGGGTATTTGTCTACCAACTCCCATCAATCATTGGTTGAGGGCTTCTCTGCTGGGGAGCATTCACTACCCAGAACTTCCAATCTGCCCTGAACAAGGGCCAAATGGGAACTGTCTAAGATGAAGAGTTGCAGGTATTGGCAGTTGGAAATCACCGAATCTCTGCTCCCAGAAATAGTCAGGCCTGAGGACAGTGGCTGGGACACAAGAGTGTCAGTTCACCTGGATAAAACACTAGCTGGCCTTTATACCTTATAAACTAAAAATGCTGTCCTAGGTTGGAGGCTGTAGAAAAGAAACAGCAACGAGTGCCCTGTGCTGCCCATGGAAAACTGAGCAATTGAAGAAAGATATAACAAAGCTTTAGTTACTTTCTGTTTAGTCCCTATTTATAATTTGTTTCTGCTTCAGAGGAAAGTTTAAAATATGCAGAACTTGGTTTTGCAGTTCAGTAGACTGAAGTTAGAACCCTGGCTCCACATGAATAGCTTTGTAATCTTGGGCATGTTACTTAATCTCCTGTTCCTGGAAGTACCTGCTTCTAAAAAAGATGACTGTGAACCAATTATATTAGTTTGCTAGGGCTGTGAGAACAGGTGGCTATAAATAACAAAAATTTATTTGCCCACAGTTCTGGAGGCTGGAAGTCTGAGATCAAGGTGTTGGCATGTTTTGTTTCCTCTGGGGCTCCTCTCCTTGGTTCTCCTTGGCTTGCAGATGGCTGTCTTCTCCCTTTGTTTCCTCACATGGTCATCCCTCTGTGTGTGTCTTTGTCCTAATATACTCCTCTTATAAGGACACTATTTGCTATGGTCTGAATGTCCCTCAGAATTCATGTGTTGTAACTTAATTCTCATTATGGTGGTATTAAGAAATGGGGCCTTGGCCACGTGTGGTGGCTCATGCCTGTAATCCCAGCATTTTGGGAGGCCAAGGTGGGCGGATCACCTAAGGTCAGGAGTCTGACACCAGCCTGGCCAACATGGTGAAACCCCATTTCTACTAATAATACAAAAATTAGCCAGGTGTGGTGGTGCATGCCTGTAATCCCAGCTACTCTGGGAGGGTGAGACAGGAGAATCACTTGAACCCGGGAGGTGGAGGTTATAGTGAGCCGAGATCGTGCCATTGAACTCCAGCCTGGGCAACAGAGCGAACTCAGTCTCAAAAAAAACAAAAACAAAAACAAAAAACTGGGACCTTTTGGAAAGTGATTAAGTCATGAAGGTGCCACTTTCATGAATAAATTAATGCCCTTATAAAAGAAGCATCAGAGAGAGTTCCCCTTTCTTGTCCTTCCATCACTTCTACCATATGAGGACACAGTGTTCCTTCTCTCTGGAAGATGCAGCAACAAGGTGCCATCTTGGAAGGAGAGACTGGACTCCTCACAGACCCCATAACTGCTGGCCTTGATCGTAGACTTACCAGCCTCCAGAACTTAAGAAATGAATTTCTGTTCTTTATAAATCATTCAGTCAATGGTATTTTGTTATAGCAGCACAAATGAACTAAGACATAAGTCATATTGGATTAGGGTTCACCCATATGACATTGTTTAACCTTAATTACCCCCTTAAAGGCCTATCTCCAAATACAGTCTCATTCTGAGGAAGGGGGTTGGGCCTTCAACATACAAATTTTAGAGGGGTACAGTTTATCCCATAACACCAATGAAACAGCTTACTTTTCAAGATTGATGACTTACTCATCAATACTCCCTTCAAGACCCTTACCTCCATGTGCCTACCAACCCAAAGTAAATAAACTTTTCCAGTCCCAACAAGTGCCCTGCCTTGCAAGACCAACTTCAAAATCACCCATCTCAGGCCCTAAAACCATTCTCCGTTAAGGCAATGTTCTCTCTTAGTGCAGTAAGTATGATAAGCTTTGCTTGATCAACAGGTTTCTTTTGTGGTCTTTGAAGAGTAGATAAGATTGAATAAAATGATGAATGAGGACTCTGTTACAGTACCTGGCATTTAGAGGTGTTTAAAGAATGGTGGTTTTCTTCTATAACATAGGTTAAACACCTCTACTATAACCGAGAGGTACCTCACAAGAGAGAAGATTTTCAAAGCATGAACAATGATTTTTATTTTTCTTCCTTTGTCATGCCCAATTGACAAAATAATCTCAGTTCACAAACCTTCTGTCTCTCTGTTTTGTCTGAATAAATCTATGCCTGATACAAGTCAGCAGTTTCTAGATTATTTTCAACTCTTTTTAATAGTTCTTGGAATGTCGGAATCAATTAGAGGTTAGTCAAAGGTTTTTTCATGTATAATACAATTCTGTTGAAGATGGCAGTTGGTGGGAATCTTTCAGACTCTAGCAGTTGATTGTGAATTACAGAATCAACTACTGTTATGTAAATTACAAGAAAATAGAGGCTAATTTGTTTCTCTCTGTAGGATCAGAGCATGGTGCTCTTCACATTGAAAGAAGTACTTATCATTACCTAATTTTGTTAGAGCTTTATATGCCTGTCTTTTCCCAAAACTGAAAGCTATTAGAAAGAAAAGGTTATTAGCTCTATACTTGCTATGTAATTCAAGACAGAGTCTACACACAGTAAAACTTCAATATAAATTAAGTAGAATTGAATTTAGTCCTCAGCAGTGAGGAGAGTATTGGAGTGTGGAGAAGAAGGAGGACAACATTTGTGTGCCTTTCATGGGTGGGCTGCTTACATACTTCTTTCACTGCAATCCTATGTGGTCATAATTGCTATTGTCTTTTAACAGATAAGGAAACTGAAGTGGAGAGTGGATAACTTGGCCAAGGTCACAGTTTTGAGAGACGACAGGGACAGAATGAAATCCAAATCTAAGTAATATTGCTTCCTAACGGAAAACAAGGAAAAAAATCTTTGCTTTCCTGTTGAGTAACTTGGGTGAATAATGTTGAAAACAAATAATTTATTTAAGGTAGCTGAGACATTATTGGTTGGCATAACAACAACAACATAACCCAACCAGTCCACAGAAGGAGGGAAAAGCAGAAATAATCGACAGGGCTGTTTGATGCCTAACATTTTGCTTGTTTTAATAATGTGTTGCTTTGCATGTACTTGCCTTGGTTTTAGTCAAAACCATTACACATTTAAGCTAGTCCTGACTTTCTAGTTAGTTCTCCAAGATTGGTTAAGGCAGAAGGACTCTAGCCTTGCCCATATCCCTTCTGCATTCGCCTCTACAAGCTAGAATCTGCTTTTAGAAACCCTGAAAGACTGTCTCTGCCTGGAGGCTTTCCTCTGACTCACTAGCTGTGTGCCTAAGGAAGAGTGATGTGCTGGAGAACTAATCCTCCCCGAGCACCCTCCAGCGGTCTCTGACAGGGAGTTTGTGGATGAACATCCAACTTTCTTCCCATTGGGTCGATGACTGAGTCATGTTCTCCACAGTTTCCCAGAGGTGCTCAGCAAGCCTGAGCCCCAGTTGCCCACACTGGTAATTTCCTTGAAAACACACACTTTAAGGTGTTTCTCCCCTTTCCTGTCTCACTTCCTCACCCTTGCATTGGTGCTTCCTGAAGACCTTGACCTGGGCTGGCTAGGGAGTGGAGACGTGAGAATTCAGCTCTTCTCTGCTGCAGTGGATAGCTACAGTTATGAAAAGAAGACACTGACTCCAGGAGGATGTGTCTTGGGACCGAGGGAAGGAGTCTCCCTAAGGTGCACTGTAGGAGGAGGAATTCAGGCTTCAGAATATGCCCTATGAGTTCTATATGATTTTTGGGAACAACATGGATGAGAGCTAAGTGTCTCCTGGGTATACACCTTTTGCAGTAGGAGAGCTCTCCCTGGAAAGGCAGTTCATATGCACATTGAAGTTTGAGGAGTACTACCTTATGAATCTGAAAATAAATAATATGAGAAAAACATAACACTTTGAGCTTCAGTTGGTTTTCCCTCATCACATCTGCTTGTTTACCTGCCTACCTGAGCTCTGTCTTTTCTTTCTGAAAATATTTTCTAGACTCTTTAGTCCCAATAGATTTTTCCCCTTATAAATAAATTCTCCTATCCTAAAAATTAAGTGGAACTACTGTATCAGTGATTCCAGATGCTTGCCAATACCTTCATAATTAATGTAGTATCAAGTTAGTCATGTTACTTTGGGCCCAAAAAAGTCATCTTTCTGAATTTAAGTTGTCCAAAGAAGGATTTGAAGATAGCTGAGATCTATTTTGGCACATGCTTACATGATTCAAAGTCCCTAGAGTTTTGGTCTGGTGATATGGATAGAAGCATTTTCAAGAATACGTCTGTGGTAGGTTATTGGAGTAATGTCCTTGATTTATACCCTCCTCCCAGTGTTCACCCCCTTGAGATTTCCTGCCCATACTGGCCCTAGGCCTGGCCATGTGACTTGCTTTTGCCAGTGGAATATAGTGAACATGCTATAAGCAGATGCTTGAAAAATGTTTCTGCACTTGGGCTTGTTCTGTCTTGCTGCATCTTGGAACACAGTGGCCACCAGCATGTGAATAAACTTGGGCTATCCTGTTGGAGATATACAAGGCCCACTCCCTTGCACCTCCCAGATAACAGCCAGCATTAAAACTAGAAATGTGAGTGAGGCCGTTCAAGACCAATCAGCTCCTACTTATACCATCAGCTGATTGCCTCTACGTGAGGAACCCCACGCAAGACAAGCAGAAGATCCGCCCAGTGGAACTCATCCTAAATGCCTGACCCAGATTATAATGAACTAATAAATACTTTTTGTGGTAATCTATTATGTCTTAATGGTTTGTTTCATAGCCAAAGCTAATTTATTGCAACTTTTTTGTCTTTATCTTATCGGGGTGTAGCTTGGTAACTACTTAAAATGGGGAATTATAGGAGCCCAGGTATTAAAAAAGGTCATTTTAATAATCAGAAATTAGTTACAATTTACAATTACTTATTTAATGACTTACTAATGATTAATTCTTGGTTGATTACATCCTATCTGATGCAAAAATATGTTTTTCTCACAAAGCATGCTCTGTCTTCAAACACTGGCTCAGAAATGAGCATTACACATAACAAGATGGGGCTTTTCTTCTCTCTTATTCCCCCCTTTCTGATTGCAGCTGAATTGAATAATCCTGCTCTGGCTGTTCTGATTGTGTGTGTACTCTTCCCATGGGCTTCTTGTCTAAAGTGGCAGATGTATTTCTCTCTCTCTCCCTGAAGAAATGACAATAGAAGTAAATTGTGGCCCTGTAGCTTATTCAAAGCTGCTGAAAGCAGAAGCAGGCTTCAGAGAAACCTAGCAGAACTTTGACATTCGTAGGCGTCCCTGGCAGATGGTGATTGTTGGGTGGAATGCCCCGTGGAGATGAAAGACCACCAGCCACAAGTGGTTTTGGACCATATTGCTTAGAAAATGACAAACATACTTACTGTTTCCTGACTTAAGTCAAAATAAAACAGACCAAAACAACTCCCACGCTGCAATCACAGACACTTGACATTACCCAACTCATATACAACGCAGAATGCATTTTACCTTTGAAACAGGGGCTGGTAATGTTTTTCATCTATATGAAATGATGAAAAACATCATTTGTTTTTTTGGATATAGGACTTGGGCAAATGAAAAACGTGATGACAACTCGACCTCAATACATTTTGGATCTCAAATGTCCATTCATCAGGAGTCGATAACATCCTTCATCTTTCATAGAGGGTAGGCATGAAACCTCTGCAGAATCTCTAAATAGTGCAGAAAAGACTAGAACGCAAGTTCAAGGACTGGAGTTTTCTTTGACCACTTTATAGATGGAAATTGAGCTGGAAATGTTCTGTCTTTGGTTTTCTTTGGCATTCAGAACTGTGTTCCAGCTAGGAGCTCACTGTAAGCAAGTAAATCAGAATATAACCTGCATGGCAGATCTTAAAACACATCCAGTCGTGCAACTAAGTTGCATCCAAAACCCAGGATGAATGCTGGAGATGACTGACACATCAAAACAAATTTGAATGATACATACATTTTAAGAGACTGTCTGTAAACCAGAATCGGGCAAATGCTTTTTCTCTTCTGATTTATTCTCTTCATCTCTGTTGCAGGCAACCCTCCAGCTATTTGGTTATTATTAATCTTTCCAGCCATTCCATAATTGTCCTTCCTGCACCTAGAACTTTTTTAAAAAAATTATTTTCTTTGTTATTTTCCAACCTTTCATGTGTTGTTTATGTGTTCCCTTTTTTAAAAAGAAACTCTTCCCATGTCTCTTTTATTTCGGGAGTAGTATTTTATTATTATTTCTATTTTCTATTACTTCTTATTTCTACTCTTTCAAAAACTGTCTGGCAATTGAATGTATACATGAATAAAGGGGAACTGGAATGAAAATGTCCAAAAAGGATGCTGGAAGGATTGGGGGAGTTGTATTGAGGTGGAGAGGAACAGATGGCAGCTGTTAGTAAAAGAAAAACATGTCTAATAAATGAAGATTTAGTTGCCCATTTTTCAAATCCAAGTTTGTCAAGAGGGACACTAATGGACACAGCCAGAATTGGCGGCAGCACAGTAGGAAATGGCAGGAAATTATGCCCACTCCAGTGAGAAAAGGAAAGAAAAGATGGGTCAACTGGGTCTGGAAGGAGCTTTGGATAATTCCAGCAAATATTGGACTATGAATATCTTTGTGAATTTGCAGAATTCACTAAGATATTCCAAGCAAGAAAGTTTCATGGGAAAATTATGTATAACGAATTCACATTTCTTTCCCTCATGCCCACCACTTTGTACTGAGGGACAGTTGAGTCAACTCTCAAGTTCTTCTTTATTAGGGAGAGTTTGGGAGCTGAGAGAAAATTAATGCATATAGAGATGCTAAGTTGATTTACCTAACTAAGAGCTAGCAGGAGCGTCTGTTGGGAGAGAACAAAAGACTTTGGGTCAGAAAGTTTGGGAAGCTGGGAGATGTCAGGGCAAGAAGAGAGGATGTGACACGCTCAAAAAGCTGGAAAAACAAGGAAGGAAAGAAAAGTGGACTTTAGGACATGCTCTCATTAGCATTCTCTGAGAGAGGAAATACTGGCATTAATTTTTAATGACTTTTGGCTGCTGAACCAGATTTTTTTTAAAGCCTGCACTTCACAGGGCTTGAAAATTACTTATGTCACAGGAAATCTCCTGGTGCATTCAACTCTTATAATCTATCTGCCACATCACAATATTACATTTCACAACCACAACATCATACATCACAGTATCAGAAACATGGGGGTGGTGGAGAAAGGAGTCATTGTTAGCTTAATGATCAAGCACTACTTGATGCTGTGTTATAATTCTAACTTTTTATAGGGCTGTGTGTTTCCTGTAAGATTCCATCCTGAATCCAGGAAAAGGGTGCTCGGTTGACAGCACTCTAGGTTCACTTAGAATCAGACCCTGACTCTGGGATTTGAGGGCAAGTAGTTTATTTGGAGATGGTCCAGAAAGCTCTGGTAGGGGAGAAAGGAAGGGAGACAGGGAAGGGAAGGAAACCAGTAGAGGCTGTGTTTTCAAGCTTGTTATCTGAAGAAAATTGTACAAATGCTTGCTGACATGGTATTTCACCTCTATATGCCCAGAAGCTGATACATATATTCACACGCACATAGACATATAATTTTAAAGCATTTGCATGTCTTAGATAACAGACGGCACCCGTGGTGTTTTTCACTTACATCAGCCAACCCTGGGTCAGTAACAATGGAGCTGGAAATGAGAACAGAAACGTGTGAGGGCAGCAAAAAGAGAGGCATGTTCTGTGAGTCGGTAGTTAATATTTACTGAGCAGGCACAACTTGTCCACACCAGGTGCCGAGTGCCTTCTGTGCCTGAGCAACCCTATGCGGTCAGGACGACTGACAGCCATCTGACCTATGGAGAACGAGCCTTAAAGAGGGTAAGGCATAGGAGTGGAACCCAGGCGGCCTGACTTGAGAGGCAGAGTTAATCTCTGTGGCGCACTCGCTCCCAGCAGGAATGATCGCGTTGTTAACAGAGATGCCAGCGAGGCCGGGCGGTTAATCTTTAACGCTGGCGAGTGGACGCAGCTAGAGCCCCTTGCTCCTGTGCCTGACTGGCAGGTGTGTCCGCGCGGCCATGGATTCACACTGGCTTCACACCGGCCGGGGGTGAAGCACGGGGACAAAATGACAGCCACGGACCGGGACGCCGCAGCCCTGCAGGAGGCCGGGTCGACGATTCACATTCACCCAGCGCCAGACTCATCCCCAAGCCAGGCTTCTCTTTTTCTCAATCACTGCCTAGAGAACCGGAGCCTGTCGTGTGCGGAAGGATGGGCGCGCCCCTGGCTACAGGCACCTTTCTGGTTTTCTGCCCCGTTTGGGGCGGAGGGAGCTGTGTGGGGCCCTCAGCTCCGCCCCTGCCCGTGGAGGGCGTGGAGGGCGTGGAGCACCCCGACAGAGACCCGGCAGCGAGGAGCTGTGCACCCAGCTGCTTTCCGCGCAGGAGGGCGGCCCCCTCTGGAGGGCCAGAGAGTCATCGGCCCCCCCGGGGGTTCCCTTATAGCGCAGAAAAGCATCCAGGGTCAACCAAGCTCACGGTACATAAGTATGTAGATCCTTGGTTGTGCAATTCTAAAACCCTAATTCCTTTTTTTCCCCCTCTTCTTCTCTATTCAACTCTCTGGCCCTACCCCTCCCACCGCATCCCCAAGCAACACACTCAGGAAGACACACGCCGTCACCACCACCACACCACACTTAAGAGTCAGGCAAGTAGGGTAAATTCATGCCAGGCGTCAGAGCAGGAATTAGCCCTGGGAGGGACCCCAGAAGTCCCAGGCCCTAGCTCCTGGGTGTTGGGCTGTAGGAATCCACAGAGAAGGCCGCAGGGACTTTTCAGAGAGATTTCGATAGAGTGGGCTAAGTGCTTGTGGCCCTGGCTTATTTCAGAAAGGAAGTGAAAAGCCTTTTCAGCATTTAATATCCCGTGTTGTAGGGAAGTCCTTCATTATGTCTATCCTAAATCTCTATTTCTGCAAGTTAGTCATCAGCACATTCCTGAAGAGCAATTGTGCTGACACAAAAGTAACATTAGACACAGCAAGCATGAAAGGAGTCACACTTCTATTAGTAAACATTCAAGAAGCTTCTGATAATGTTAAGTGGCAAAGAAAACATGTGAAAATTCAATTTCTGAGGCCAGTGACTAGCAGACACTAAAGAATTAGAAAGGGTCTTAAAAAATCAATAAAATAAACCAACATTCCTTACTAGAGATGTAATTTTTAAAATCATTCAAAAGTAACAGCTGATTTCTTTGGGTCCATCTGGCTTAATGTGTAGTAAAAGCGGGAAAAACAAACCCAGTTTCACAGACAAGCTAGACACCAGCCCACACCTCACTTTAGGCCACTGCGCAGACTTGTCCCTCCCCAAATCGTTCACATCCAAGGCAGTAACTGTAAGCTATTCAGAGCATAGCTCAGGTCATACCCTGTTAGCTCACAATTGCCAAACCAATGAGGTTTCTACATGGGTGATAAACACTGCCTGGAGCAGAAAAATTTCACTTCCTGTAGATTTGGAAACATCCACCCGACTTGATTCATTCCCACTTGTGTCCCGGGTTTGAGTCTAGATGCCTCCTCAGCATTATTTTCAAGCATGGCTCTGTGTTTTCCTGATATTGCAAAGTTGATGCCCGCTGAAACACAACATAAAAAGTTACCTAGAGAGGACATCAAAGCAGATTGGAAATCCTGAAAATTGCTAAATGGTAGGTCCATTTATCCAGTGAGTTGCTATTTCAAGACAGCGTTTAAATAGCTAAAATTGCTCAGTTTCTGATCGCCTGCCTATTTGTTTGGCAATGTATATTAATACTCAGGGTAATGCAATCTCTTTGGGGCGGGGATAGGGACATGGTGGGTGGGGAGGTGAGGTTGAGGTCTATTTTCTGGAAAGGAGCACTGAGTCTTTAGAAGAGACAAAAGCACATCATTAATGGAGTGCTATCCTGGCTGAGAAGTGGAGTTTTTAGAGTTTGCTTTGTGCATATGAGCTATTCATTTACAGTCAGGTACACATGATCGGTGTCTCATTATCTATTAGGAAATGTTCTTCAAATGGGTTTGGGGCTGGATTTTTCAGTGGGCTGAGGGAACAAACAACTACTCATCTTCCAGCCTGTCAGCCTCAACATCCATGTCGTCCTGTCATTAGCAAGAGTTGACTTGCAGAGAAAAATCTTCTAAGTTATAGCCTATTGTTGGGTGAATCACCCCACAGTGACCCAGAAAGCAACTCTGGAGTCCTCTCCCCTCTTCAGGATGCAAACAGGTTGGGGAATGAGGTTGGCAAGGGGGAGAAAAATGGGCTTATGTTATTCTTGTTTGCCAGCCTCTCTCTGCTTTTCCTACAAAGTGAGTCACTAGAAGGTCTTAAGTCAACTGCTTCCTCCTGGGTTTTAGTGTAGGCAGTGGGCCCTCTTGGAAACAAAAATATGATTTGCTCTTGGGGTTTCTTCTGGTGATGGAGGTCAGGAGCAGCAGGAAGTGGGAGGGGGAAGGTGAGCACAGCCCTGAAGAGAGAGTTTTATAAAATCTGAGGACTAGCTTACTCACAGGAGCTAGACCGTCGGCTCCTGGCCAGGTGTGGACTTTGAGGCCCTAGAAACATGGCTGGTCCAAGTTGAGGTGTGCTGTGAGTGGAAAATACACACTGGATTTTGAAGACTAAGGATGAAAATAGGAGTGGAGTGTAACTATCTCACTAACGTAGTTTGGAATATCGATCATGTGTTGAAATGGTAATATTTTGGATATGTTGGGTTAAGTGAAATATATTATTAAAATTACATTTTAATTGCCTTGTCTTCCTTTTTAAAATGTGCCTACTGGAAAATTCAAGATCACTTATGTGGCTTCCTTTATATTTCTAGTGGATAGCATTCATCTTGATGGTGAATTCAGAGGGGAAGATGCTTTCACTAGGATAGTGACCCATATTCTCTTTTTCGGAAGTACAGTCAGTACTTGTGGGAACAGTCTGAAAAGAGAAGGGAAAGACTTGGGGCTAGGACATAAAAATCGAATTAGTTTAGAATTCTAGACACAGAGTTTATCTGCTGTTTTTCCCAGTTTAATTGTAGCTTCTTTAGGGCTAACTTGGTGGCTATACCTAAAATATTCTTGGGAACACACACACTGACTGCTCCACCACTAGGTCACCTTTCTTCTCATCGTCTAGAAGAGAAGAATGTTATCAGGATAACAACAACAACAAAAAATCATCTGACCTGACCCCTAATTGGGGAATTTCCTACTGTGCGCAGAACAGTGCATAGGACAGTGGGAAATTTCCCAATTGGGGGTCAGGTCAGGTGACTTTTTTGTTATCCTGATAATATCCAGGGTTTCAGTTTGTTGTCAGGTTAGTTGTTTGAACACTTCGTGCTTGGCTTTCTTGTTTGCTACAAATGTTAATATTTGGTCGACTGACTTCATAGAATTGATACATGGATCAAATGAGTTAATGGTTTTGGAAGTATTTTTAGAAAATGTTAAATGGTTCTTAATGAGTAGGTTGTTATTGGCCCTCAAAAGAGAAGAGTGCCAGTCAAGGAAAAGAGGATTTACTTCTTGAGAAATTACAAGGAATCAGAAGTCCCGTTTTTCTGACTCTGAGATGGATGTCACCCTCTGATTGCTCCCACACTGATTTCAGAATTTGGGCTTGGCAGGAGGACTATGCCAGAATGGTGAGCTGACTTCCAAGTTTTGAAGTCCATAAAAATCTGGTCTCTAAACCTGAAAAATGTGAGGCTGCTTTTCAATGTCATCTGCTTTGTAAAGAACCTTTGATGAAATGACGTGTTTGCAGTCAAAATAGGTAATTCTCAATAATAGAGGTTGCAGAGTAAAGCAGTCAGGCTATAAAATCTGAATGGAGTATCTTCTATTTATTTGGTCCCTGTGTTTAGTTAGGCCTGACATGGGCACATACTGAATGAGGGAGAGGGAGAAAAGGTATCCCTGCAGATCTTTAGAGCAAGCTGGGTCTAATGGCATTTAGAGTATATACCAATTACAGAAGGAGGGAAAGGGAAAGAGAATTATTCAGTGGAGATATTACTAAACCTATAAAATCAAGTTTGCAGCCATTGTTTGATGTTTTGTAAAACTCACAGTCTCCTATTTCACTCTAGTATAGGCTCCTTGTAGGGTCATCTATGGGGGTTGTGCTCCCTAAAAATGTACTGTACTAGGATCACAAGATGTAGGTTCTTGTCCCAGCCCTGATCTATCTATAATAAACTATGTAATGAAGACACATCCATCATTGTCAATGTGCTCTTTATTGGCCTAAGGTACATCCTAAAAGCTGAGAACTTCTTCATGTTCTCCCAGAAGGACATGATAAATCACCCACTTTTGGATTCAGTCATCTGCTTGCTGGGTCACCTTGAAGACCAGCAGCTTACTACTTCAGTTAAAGTTGGTACCACCACCTGCCCCTTCATTGCTCCTCTTGGGATAGGAATCAGGTTATAGGTGCCTAAATTTTTAAAGAAATATATACATATGAGATACTCATGTAATATTTATCAGGAAATAAATTAGTAACTTAAGTGAACATTTTTCAGAAACAGGCACTTACAAATTTGGCACCAAAAGTTAAAAAGTAGATGTTTTCAATGGAAATCTTTCTGAAATCTACTACGATGCAGAATAGAAGCTAATATTTTTTCTTATAAGCAGAAGGTTTTATTATGTTGTTCAATTAATACACAGTCGTGAAAATGGAGGGTGTCCAAGGAGGTTTGCTCTGTGTTTAATGGCCTCAAACTACTCTGGTTGTTGATCTTTCTAATTAAAAAAAAATTTTTACCCTTTCTATCCCTGAAGAAGACCATTTATTCACTTTTTCCGTGAATATTTTTTGATTGCCTACTTGGTGCATGATGCTATATGAACTGCTCGGTACATAGAGATAAATGAAACCTACTCTGTGATCTCAAGCAAATCACTCTGCACTGAGGGAACAGACTGATTTTGAGACTTATATTTCAGTTCAAGAAAATACAGCTTGAATAACTGCACATGCATGGATTGGCAACATTTATTTTTGTCATCTCAGAGGTTAAGATAAGAGGAACAAGGCAAGTTCTCAACCAGTGTTGGCTATTAATATATTATTATTTTCATTAGCGCTTTTAAATGTTGCAAATATCAGGTAATAAAATTTCCACATAAGAAAATATTATCACGATTGCTTATTATCATCAACGTTTTTAACCTTGTGATAGCAACCCAACCTCCAGACAGAGCCTAGGGGAAATGGTCAAATTTCATCTTCAGAGGTGTACTTTTGCATTTCTAAGCTGATTACATATCAGCAAATGTCTCAGCAAGTCTTATTAAGGGGACAGTGTGGTGGTTGAAATAACTCGTGTATGGAAATGGCACCGCACCTCCCCCTTTGCTCTTTCTCTTACTCCTGCTCCTGCCTTGGAAGATGCCTGCTCCCCCTTTGCCTTCCGCCATGATTGGAAGCTTCCAGAGGCCTCCCCAGAAGCAGAAACCACTATACTTCCTGTACAGCCTGCAAAACTGTGAACCAATTAAACCTCTCTCCTCCTCCTCCTTCTTCCTCCTCCTCCTCCCCTCCTCCTCCTCCTCTCCTCTTCCTCCTCCCTCCTCCTCCTCCTTCTTCCTCTTCTTCTTCCTCCTCCNTCTTCTTCTTCTTCTTCTTCTTCTTCTTCTTCTTCTTCTTCTTCTTCTTCTTCTTCTTCCTCCTCCTCCTCCTCCTCTTCCTCTTCTTCTTCCTCTTCTTCCTCTCTCTCCTTTTGATGGTGTCTCGCTCTGTCACCCAGGCTGGAGTGTAGTGGCATGATCTTGGCTCACTGCAACCTCTTCCTCCCAAGTTCAAGTGATGCTCCTGCCTCAGTATTCTGAGTAGCTGGGATTACAGGCACCACCACACCTGGCTAATTTTTGTATTTTTAGTAGAGACGGGGTTTGACCATGTTGGCCAGGCTGGTCTTGAACTCTTAACCTCAAGTAATCCGCCCACTTTGGCCTCCCAAAGTGCTGGGATTACAGGCATGAGCCACCATGCCCAGCATCTTCTTTCTTTATAATTTACCCAGTCTCAGGTATTTCCTTATAGCAATGTGAGAACACATTAACATACTATGGTTTAGTACTC
The DNA here is from genome assembly GCF_003255815.1 of Theropithecus gelada. Lineage (NCBI taxonomy): Eukaryota > Metazoa > Chordata > Mammalia > Primates > Cercopithecidae > Theropithecus > Theropithecus gelada. Next base: position 88,723,919 of record NC_037678.1, on the reverse strand, counting down.
TGCAGAGTATTTATTATTTCTTGACATATATATTTTTATTCATTGCTTTTTAAATAAATTTTGGAGACTGTTTTTGAACTTCAGCTTTTCTATTAACTTTCTGGAACACAGTAAGGATGAGAAGATTGCATTTGGATCAACAAAGTCTCTCCCAGCTCAATTGTCTAACACTCATCACTACAGCTTTTGTTTCCTCTTTGCTCTCATAGCCCTCACTATTATTTTATGGCCATGTGAAAAGAGAAACTCTCTTCATTGACTCCTCTTCTGGTCCATGACTTCAGCAAGTACAGATTGCCAAGCCCTCCATGATCTGTCTCTGGTCAATCTTTTCCATTTTATGGTGGACTGTGCAAAAATGGCCACAATACTTCACTGCTCCCTGTCTATTTCATTCCCTTCCTCTGCCATGTGACTTTTCAGATTCTTCCATCAAGAGTCAGAGTCGGTTTCCCCTCCCCTTAAATCTATGCTGGCCTTTGATTTCCTTTGATATTTACTCTGTGATAGAGTTTGGCAGAAGTGGTGGTGTGTGAGTTCTGAGGTTAGGCCTCAAGAAGCCTCGGAGCCTCTGCTCTCCTTGGAACCCTACGTAGTCACCAAGCTGGGCTAGCCTCCTGGAAGATGGGAAACCATATGGGGTAGAGTTGAGTCAGTTCAAATGCCCCAACCAAAACCACAGAAATGCTAGAGGTCCTGGCTAAGATCAGCAAAGTTGCCTGCATGACTCACAGCTGTCCATAGATGTATGAGAGAGCCACCTAGCTGAGCTTGGTTTAAATTAATGACATGCAGAATACTTAGCTAATAAACCATTGTTGTTTTAAGCCATTAAGTTTTGGGATGGCTTATTATGCAACAATAGCTACTTGATACATGTACAAAACTCCCTTCACTACAGCCACCAAGCTTTCTTTCTAGTCCTAAAACACAGGGAATTTGTTCTGTCCTCGGGACATTTGCACTTCTGCCTGGAATACTCTTCTCTCAGATCTTTGGATGTTTAGTTCTTTTTTGGGGGATTCAAGTCTTAACCCAAATGTAGGCTCTTTGGAGAGGTCTTCTCTGACCATCTTTTCTAATTGTATCACCTATTTATCTTCTATCACATTATCATGTAATATGATTTGGATCTGTGTCCCCACCCAAATCTCATGTGGAATTGTAATCCCCACTGTTGGAGGTGGGGCCTGGTGGGAGGTGGTTGGGTCATGGGGGTGGATTTCCCATGAATAGTTTAGCCCCATCCCCTTGTTTCCATTCTCATGACAGTGAGTGAGTTCTTTTGAGATCTGGTTGTTTAAAAGTGTGTAGCACCTTCTCCTCACTCTTTCTTTTGCTCCTGCTCCTGCCATGGAAGATGCCTGCTCTCCTTTTACCTTCTGCCATGATTGGAAGCTTTCAGAGGCCTCCCCAGAAGCAGAAGCCACTATGCTTCCTGTACAGCCTGCAGAACCATGAGCCAATTAAACCTCTTTTCTTTATAATTTACCCAATTTGAGGTGTTTTTTATAGCAAAGTGAGAAAAGACTAGTATTCCATGCTTTAGTACTCTGCGGAGTATTTATTTCTTGATATATAGATTTTTATTTATTGCTTTTTAAAATTAATTATCTGTCGTACCTAATTATAATGTAAACTCTATAAAATCAGGGAGTATGTTGTATCCCCAGAGCCTAGAACACTACTGGTAGGTATATAGAAGAGGATTCAATACAATCTTGGTGAAGGGATAGCAGGCATTCATCAGCTTGCTCAAATTTGCCAGAGCATCATGTAAAAACGTGGATAGTTGAAGCCCACCTGTACTAATAGGGATTTTAATGGCTCCTGTTCTGGCCCTAGCCATCTCTCAGGCTGCTTCTCTTCTGCCACTGCCACCACCACCCTTTGGCCACACCAGGCTGTGTGTCATATTTCCTATGACTCATTCTTATGACCATGTTATTCATTTCAGAATGGGCTTTGACAAACTCTCTTTCATCCCCCTAGGGCTCTCAACTCAAATTCAACTCTTCTTTCTATTTACCTCTGGTCACCAAGGATAATTAATTATTCTTCATCTATGATTTTAGAGCTCATAACAACTGTTTCTACGATAGTCTTTTCCATTAGTCTGAAAATCGATTGAGATTAGAGACTATTTCTTACTCAACTTTATATTCTCAGTGCTTGGTAAGTAGGGTCTCTAAAAAGTTGGCAAAATTAAAAAGATAAAGTCAGTGAAATAACTCTGCATGGTATAGGGGATTATAATATGTATGACTGAATAATCTTACAATTTAACATGGTTGACACTCTTATTTCTAGGTTGACTTGGCTGATAAGACATTAACATATCATTCCACCTTTAGTGGAATGAATGAATAAGCCAATAGCATCCAGACTATTTTCCCTCACAAATTATCTACCTAAATGAGAGATGGATGACATTTGGATTCAAAGTTTTTTCTAAATACCAATATAGTTTCAAGGGAGACTTTCCCCTAAGACTTATGGCAAAAGAGTTGTGATTAGGTCTGACATCTATTTCCTCAGGAAAGTCATCAAGGCCGAAAGAGTTTGTGTGCGGTTCATCACATATTGCTCTGAACTCTTTACATAGGACGTTAAAAAGATTCTGGAGTCATTGGAAGTGCTTCTGTTAGTGAACCCAATGGTTTAACCCAGTCTTGCATAGATGGAGCAATAATGAGAAATCAGGGAAGGGTACTGCGAGTTACTGAGTCACTGTTCCTATAAGAACTGTGTCCTCACTTCAGTGAGTCCTCCCATTTCTCATTAGCACTTCATTTGTGCAAGGCCTGGTCAAACCTTTACATGTTATACTTCTAAACTTGGAGAAAACCAGTTTCACTTTATAAATCTAATGCCCTCTAGACACAAGCAGTTATTGCCTGCCTGGGCCATCTTCTGTTTGAGAATTCAAACAATCCTCTTTGGGAAGCTTCAGCCTTTTCTGCATCAGTCTGTATGCAGGTTCAGTCACTAAAGGGCTCATTTTAATGTATTTTTTTGGGGGGGCATAATTTACTTGTTTGGTGTCAAGTAAACAAGTAAGAAAACAAATCAAAATGCCAAGTTGAAAACAAAGAATCTACTTCACATAATAATTTATCTACAAACTAAGAAACGACTGAGGAACTACAGGAATTCACATAAACTTTGCACAAATTGCATCGCCAATACTCTTTGGCTAAAGGGAGATAAGATTGTATTGTCCATATTTATGTCCATATAATTGTGTTTTAGAAAGCCCTATAAAAATGGTTCATCCTAATAAATACAGTGTTTAGTACGAAAACATTATTCATGCAAATTCTGCCCTCATTTTGGAAATAACACATTTGCAGAAAAATGTCAGGCTAAGAAAAGACTGTAGCACTCACAATGCAAATACCTAACAGTAGCAAAATGCATCCGGTTCAACTTAATTACAATGATAATATTTTGCTTAGTTTTAGTGTATATGGCATAGTGCTAAACCTGCAAAGGTTTGATTAATTACCTATTCAGTGAATTAATAAGGCTTTTTTGTTCATTTATTTATTCAACAAAAGTTTAATGAGTGTCTACTATGATTGATGCCATTGCAAATGCTAGGAATGCAAACAATACATAAGGAAAATAAGACATTTTTCTGTGTTTATGTTTTTTCTTGTCGTGAAAACATACTTATTAGGTTATGTGCTTCATTTTTGTAATTAAATTCTCATAATGATCTTTTGAGATATGTAGTATTACACCCATTTTAAAGATGAGAAAACAGCTTGTAAAAGAATTAAAGTGACTAGTTTCAATCACATGGCTGGGAAATCACATGGCTGGGTAAGTGGCAGAGAGCTGAGATTTGCAGCCAATCCTGGGATTTTGATGGCATTGCTCTTGTCACCAGATTACACACGATTCCTTCCCTTCTTCCCTCCAATCGTCCCTCTTGTCTTACTATCCTCTTCAGATTTAGCTCCATCAGAACATTTCCCAACATGTGCCTTTCAGAAAACTAGTTCTCCAGATGCCTCAGAAAAAAACATTTTCATGTTGCAAGTGGCTTACCCTGTCCCCCTTTTTCAGAAATGCGACAGAATCTTCTGATATTTAAAATGCTAAATAGTCTTAAGATAAAGATGTCTGTTTAATATTATTTATCTGAGTGTTTCCCTAAATTCCTGGGCCTTAGAAACGTTTTCTTGCCTAACATTTATTAGTAAACATACTTTGGAAAATGTTGCTTTGACATAATTATTTTTCAATGGAGCAGAAACTGAACTCCCTCTTAGAACATCCTGAATCTCAACCTGTAGGAAACAAAAAAATGGTAACAGGAGGAGGCAATGAAAGCGTTACTAGGCTTGTGAAATGAGATTGAAAGGAGAGAGCGAGCTGGGAGGAGCTGCAGCCTGCTGAGGTGGGCTTAACCATAGCAGATGATTCAATCAGAAACAAAACAAAATAAAACACAATAGGAGGCCAGGTGGAATTGCTTTTAACTATATTCTTGTCACAGATTCTGGGTACTGCAAATTCTTTCCCTTCTTTTTGAAAACAATAAGCAGAAACTTTTGCTGTCTATTATTATCTGTATTTTACATATGGGGAGACTGAATCATAAGCTCACTTGTACATGGTCACATAATTAAGAATTGAGCTGCAATGAAAACTCAGAAGGAGTGACTTCAAAATGAATTATCCCACCAAGCTCACAGATTTAAAAAAAATGTGTAAGTTGCCTTATGGAAATTACACAACACAGAATAGTTTCTAAGTAGAGAAAATAGGTAAACGAGAAAAAAAGAGGAAAAGTCGATCTACCCAGACTGCTAGTCCAATGTCCCGTTCCAGTAGCTTCCTGTGTTCCGTTCCAGAAAATTCTACTTATTAACCAGTAATTGGCTCTTAAAAAGATAAGAAATCATAGATTGAAAAGCTGATTAAAGAATGTTATGCTGAAATTCCATCTCCCCAACTCAAAATATACTGTTATTTTCTCTCTTTTAGGCTTTTGAGCTGTTACTGCTGTTAATTCCTTCATAAATATTTATTGAATGACTATTATGTGGCAGAAATATATCTAGACATTAGGAGCATAATGTGAATAAAAACACAAAAACTTACAATAGGTCATAATAAAATAACTAATGTTTATTTAGTATTCACTTTGTGCTAAGCACTTTCCTTACCAAGTATCATTAATTCTCCACAACCACCTTAAGAAATTGTTGTGTTATTATCTCCATTTTGTAGATGAAAAAACTAAGGCTTAGAGAGGTGAAGTAACTTTCCCCAAAGACTCCCAGTTGGATGATCATGAATTGAGAGGTCTCATTCCAGAGACCTCTCTGGAATTTACATAAAATTATATATATTATATAGAATATCTTATATATATTATAATATGTATGATATATATATGGTTCTGGAATGAGACTTCCAATACATATAGTCATAAATTGAGAGGTCTCATTTAAAAATATATACATAGGCCAGGCGCGGTGGTTCACGCCTGTAATCCCAGCACTTTGGGAGGCCGATGGGGTGGATCACCTGAGGTCAGGAGTTAAAGACCAACCTGGACAACATGGCAAAACCTCCTCTCAACTAAAAATACAAAAATTAGATGGGTGGGGTGGCACACGCCTGTAGTCCCAGCTATTCAGGAAGCTGAGGCAAGAGAATCTCTTGAACTTGGGAGGCAGAGGCAGTGAGCTGAGATGGCACCACTGCGCTCCAGCTTTGGTGACAGAGTGAGACTCCATCTAAAAAGACATATATATAAAAAATATATTTATATTATGTTATAACCATATATATTATAAATATATAACCATATATATTACATATATTATATATTATATAAATGTATAATTATATATCATATATTGTATATTGTATATTATATATTATATGGAATAGATATATATGGTTATAATGTAGTAATACATAATATACATGTAGTAGATATATATGGTTATATTAATATATACTATACATTATTATATATAATACACAAAATAGATATGGTTATACTATAATAATATAAAAATATATATTATATATATATTTTAAAATCGCTTAGCTATATCCATCCCTTTGCCTGGCAAGAGATTGAACAATATAGGAAAAAGCAACTTGACATTAGAGATGCAGGGAAATTCAAATGAGAAAAGATGAGAATTTATAGAAAAATGTTTAGGAGAAAAAAGGATTACAGATTTATTAAATTTTTTTCAAGTTCTCTGGTTCAAGATGTCAGAGTGAGCTCACACTGAGCCTTCTTCTCTCATTCCAAACATAGATCAAATACAAAAGGGTATTATTAAATATATCTCCATATTCAAAAACAAGGAAGGGAGCTAAGGGAGGTCTTCTTCAACCAGAAACAGAAGACAAGAAAAACAACACCAACAACATATTTGGAAAAGGGTGAGATCTGAAGCTCTCCATGCTATTCATAACCAGTAGTGAATAACAACATTGTAGTGGGTTCCTCAAAGCTTTTCTGAGGACTGGGGTCCAACAAACCTCATTCACAGCATAAGTTGGATCCTGCTTCTCTGTGTGAATTCAGGAGCTACCCATGAAGGTAAGGAGAATAGCTCCACTATTTCTTGAGATAAAGGAGGTGAACTTAGAATTTTATTGCCAACTAATACATTAATCAAGAGTGAACACGATGTGAAGAACATTTTCAGATATAAAGGGCTCCAAAAATGTTTTTGGTACAGACCATTACTGAAAAAACTACCAAGAGGTGTGCTTCAGTAAGAAGAAAAATAAGGCCTGGAGGCGAGGAATGGGACATAAGAAGCAATAGTAAACAATAGCAACAAAACAATCTGAAGAAATTGTTGGTAAATTTAAACATGCTCAGGGCAAATGATAAAGAATAACTGAGAAACTGACATGGGTTGGTGGAGGGAGTTGTTGAGTGGATATTGGGGCATGGAATTCAAATGAGAAAAATTTAGTATCAGCTGTTTTGACTTGAGCACAAAACTCCTACTGTAACCCAATAAGAATATTCTTGTCTTCTCAAGGCCTGGGGTTGCCTGAAGTTCTGGGTTAAGCAGGGACAGCCTATGGAGAGACATTAGACAAAACGTGTGATTTTTTACTTGTCTATATCCTAAACCTTGTTATTTTTGGGTTCACACACTTTGACTTAGTGTGAAGGTCAAGACTGCTGTACCAAGTATGTAAATTGAAGAGGAAAAAAAATATATATATATATTTGAGATGGAGTCTTGCTCTGTTGCCAGGCTGGAGTGCAATGGCATGATCTCAGCTCACTTCAACCTCCACCTCCCTGGTTCAAGAAATTCCCCTGCCTCAGCCTCCTGAGTAGCTGGGATTACAGGTGTGTGCCACCACGCCCAGTTAATTTTTGTATTTTTAGTAAAAACTGGGTTTTGCCATGTTGGCCAGGCTGGTCTCGAACTCCTGACCTCATGATCTGCCTGCCTCGGATTCCCAAAGTGCTGGGATTACCGGCATGAGCCACCGTGCCCGGTCATAATATATATATATATATATATATATATATTTATATAAATAAAAGTCAAAATAAAAGGTGATCTCCAATCTCTAATATAAGGTGATACTCCATTTTCTCCAAGAAGACTATCCAAAAAATGTTTTATAGGCAACTTAAATATCAAAGCTCTTTGGACTGTAGATGAATCAGTCAAATGTCTCCTTATGGAAATTAATTATTTGTTTGCTCGCGCACATTTAAAACTATGTATATGGAATATTGATTTCAAACCACTGCTTTTTTCCTCTCACAGTTCTTGACAGTATTTTATCCTAACTCCTCCAAGGGGCCTTTGACAGCAAAGTGCTCCTCCTCCTCCAGCTGCTTTTTCAGTTTTACACAGAGTTGTCAGAGCAGAGCTGCTAGCAATGTCTCCTCCACCAAAATGATGACATACAGAACTCTTGGCATCCACATCCAGCCAGTGCTGGATATTTTATCCTAAGACCTAAGTTCACATTCCCAAATTTCTAACGTCAAATACATTTGCTCTCTTTGCCTATCCTGTAGATGATGGTCTGCAATCTTAGTGTCTTGCTTTCTAAATTGATTTTAGAAGGCTCTTTAACAATGACATCCCACTCTTGAAGTGCAAGGCTCCCTACCAAGCAACAGTGACTACGTCTTCATTAAGTTTCTTTGCATCCTTTTTATACTTATTTCATTGGGTCATTTCTCTAAGAGCTCAATTAGCACTGATTAAGGTTAAGGCAAATTATGCCTCTCCTAAATACAAACTTATTATACAAGTAATATAATTTTGAGAGCACCTACTATTATATACTACTATAAGAGGCTTTGTAAGGACTTCGCCTGAAGGCAACTTCCTCCTTTTGAGGGTAATTTTGGTAAACTTCAACTCACTTTAGGAAAAATTCAATATTTTAGAAATTATCTTGAACTTTATTGTTTAAAACCTTTCTATTTTTATTAACTAAAAATATGAAAATGAGAAATGAGAAAAATAAATGTATTCTCACTGTAAAAATTGAGACATAAATAAAATTCAACTTTCCCTTGACTACCCCCTACTTCTTAAATATCCAGAGAGAGAACGGGTTGGACACAGATGTCAATGTCATCCTCCTAAACTGCAGAAGGAACTAAAAGGGATGCAAAAACTGAAACCTACACCTGGGCTGTAAATCAGACAATGTGCATAATTTAAGTTAGCTAGCATTTCTTCCATACGTCATGCAGATGGGCTGGGCAAGAACCTCTGGGGAATGGGCAAGGACCTCTGGGGAACCCATCCGCGCCCGTCACTCAGTCGGCCAGGCCTTGCGGAGATGCATTTTAATTCTGTCAATGCCACTGGGTAGCAGGCGCCCACTGCAGTGCACACACTGGCTTCAATAGACACAGATGGCTGTGTTGGGAGGACAGGCCTGTGGACTTCTAATGAGGGCAGGTGTAGTCACTGAACTGTGGAGACTCTGCTGGGGCTAACTCATGGCTGCCTCAGCAAAAGGGGTGGGAGTCAGGCTGGATGCTGTGACCATCTCTTGAGCTCTGGTGCTTTCCTCTGGGTCTCTGAACAGGTGAAATAAAATCAGAGCAAATCTCAGCATTTCAACTCCTTCCTTTTCTGGGCCTGAAGTATGTGGACAGCAATCTCTCAACTGTGAGCAAGGGGGCTCAACACAGACCTGCCTCTGTGAGAGAAAACAGAGACAACCATAGACTCTAAGAAGGCTGGGTTGTTCATTCCAAAGAGTTAGAGTCAATGCTTTTCACCAAAATAGACATATAGCAAGGGATAGGGGAAATAGTGTCTTTCTAATTCCCAAAGTTATGAAAATAGACCTGAGAGTCCCCAAAACGAAATGATTTGATATCAGTAAGGATCACATAAAGAATAGAAATAGGATTACTAAATTCAAAACTCCTGCACCAGAAGAATGGCAGATTATGTGGAAAATTGGATTAGTGAAGGAAAAGATAAACTTAAGAAAAATGTCCAGAACTCAGAGGAAATAATAAAGAAATAAAAATTGTAGAAGAAAAGAGAAATGGAAGATGGGTTGAGGATATCTAGTATTGCAATAATTCTTCCGGTATTCGGAAATGTAATACAATTCTAATCAAAAGTCCCAAGGCTATTTTTTGAAACTGGATTAAATTGCTCCAGAATTCTTCTGAAACAATAAATGGGCAAGGAAAATTAAAAATGTGGTTGTTAAAAGTAATTGTAATGAAGGGAAACTGGCAAATATGAAAAACATATTATACAGCCAAAATAATTGAAATGAAATTTAGGGTAAGAAAAGATAGATTTAATGAAACAAGATGCAAACTCCAGAAACTGGCCCTTGTGTTTGGTACACGATAAAAGTACCATTTCAAATTAGAGGGGAAAGGATGAATTATTTAATAAACCAAATTGTGAGAATTGCTTAACAATTAGAGGGTATTTTCAAACACCAAAATAAATCCTTATGGCTTAAAATGATCGCATGTGAAAACAAATAAATCAGGCACTTAGAAAAATGTTGATCTCAGAATAGAGAAGACCTTTCTAGCAAAAAAGTGAAGGAAGAGATAGTGATGTAAATTAAAAAAATAAACTTTGAAACTTTCTGTACATAAAAAGTTAGAAATATTAAGTATCAGTGATATCTTAAATATTATAGGTTAAATATTTGTAACACATATATTATGCAAGAGTTAAATGCATAAAAGTATTGCATCATAGACTATAGGAATAGGTAAACGGGTAATATATAAGGACAGGCGATTAACAAATGGAAGTGTAAAATGTGCAAATGTATGAGGGAAAACATCTACCAGAAAAATACTCCTTCTCAGAGGATGGGGAATGACTGACTAATAGCTTCATCTGCTTCCAGTGAGTGTGTCTGAGAGTATTAGAAAGACTTGCTCGAATACAGGCAGCTTAGGGAAGGATAATTCCTCCTTTCTATAGAGTCTACTTGAAAAAATATTACTTAAAAATATTTTCCAGCCCATCAAGGGATAAACAGGAATTTAAAAATTTAGGAGTGAGGATATGAAAGTACTGGTGGTAAAAATAATTTAAATACTATTAGTAATGTTAACTTACAATTATCATAAAAGCCACAAAACCTCTAAAGTGGAGTTTTCCTGTCTCAACACTATTGGCATTTTGGGCTGGCTGATTCTTTGTTGTGGACTCTGTCCTGTGCACTGTAGAAGGTTGAACAGTATTCCTGGTCTCTTCCCACTAGACGCCAGTAGCAAACACCCACCATCCCACCAGTGACAATCATAACTGTCTCCCAACATTGCCAAGTGTCACCTGGGGCCAAAATCACCCCGTTTCTATGTGGTGAGAACCATTCCTTTCAAGCTGAATTATAAAATGTAGACTGTGGAGGAGGGTGGCTGAAAGCAAAGTATAAAACCCCCACCTCTATCAATTAAAATTGAAAAGTTGTCAAGTAGAGAGGAAGTAACAGTGTGCTAAAATTTAGTATCTCACTCAGGATTGATATAATAAATATTGTTTGATAGTTGACATTTTATAATTAGAGAAAATGGCTTAAAATATGTTTACATTTTATGACAACCGTGAGAAGAATAAAAAGATGGATTATAGTTTTCAAAGCATAAGAGGAAGGAAAAGAGCAATAAAGATATAATGCATAAAATAAAAGATAGAAAAAGGAGCTAGTCTAGAAGTTATAAGAGCAAATGTATTTGTTTTGATAATAAATAAAAATATCTTAAAGTGCTTTACTAAAAGAAAAATACTTTTAGTTTAAATCAAAACACAAAATCCAACTGTATGTTATTTTTAAAAATTAGCTTAAAAATAACTGATATAGGAAGGCAAAAAATGAAGGAATTAGCAAAGGTGTATCAGGCTGATGTAATAATAAGACAGCAAGGGTGGCAGTATTTTATTTATACTGGACAGACTAGGCACAAAGGCAAAAAGCATTAAATGATATGATTTTATATTGATGAGGAAGGACATTCACAAAAAGGATAACCCTGATGACTCTGAACCAGATAATATCCTGCCAAAGTATATAAACCACTCTTTTTTTTTTTTTTTTTTTTTTTTTTTTTTGAGACGGAGTCTCGCTCTGTAGCCCAGGCTGGAGTGCAGTGTCCGGATCTCAGCTCACTGCAAGCTCCGCCTCCCGGGTTCACGCCATTCTCCAGCCTCAGCCTCCCGAGTAGCTGGGACTACAGGCGCCCGCCACCTCGCCCGGCTATTTTTTGTATTTCTTAGTAGAGACGGGGTTTCACCATGTTAGCCAGGATGGTCTCGATCTCCTGACCTCGTGATCCGTGCGTCTCGGCCTCCCAAAGTGCTGGGATTACAGGCTTGATATAAACCACTCTTGCCATTGCCACGTAATGAGCAAGCTCCAGGGAGGGACTAGTCCTGAAAAGAGACCCATGGCAACGCCCCGAGCCCCTCCTGCAGCCTGAAGCGCACAGTCCAGCCAACCTGAGCTAGCGCTGCTTCAGACGGCAGTGCTGAATCTGGATTCATTCATGATAAGTCCACTCCCAGTTCCCCAGACGAGGCTCGAGGATGCATAGCTCTCTCTGCCCAGGCAACTCCACCATAGCACCTGACACTCACCAACACCGCCTCAATGGAGTCACCAAACTGCTCTCCCAAATCCCAAATCTTCTCACTTCCCTCTTCAAAGGAAATACAAGCTCACTGCCATGGCTTACAAGACCCAGCAGAATCTGGACTCCACGTCTCTGCCTGGCACTATTCTGCATCGCTCTCTGCTTCCCTCCCCTCTTGCTACCTGGGACTCTTTGCTATTTCTCTAATGTAAACAGCTCCTTTTTTGACTTTGAACTTGACTATCCCCACCGCATACAATACCCTGTTTACTAACTTCTCTGCTTAAATGTCAGCTCTTTTAATTAATGAAAGTTATGCAATTATAATTGTATTATTATGTCCTAGATACATTAATCTTTTTAAATGCCCTTAAAAATAAATATATAAAGGGGCCACTCTGAAGGTCATTTAAGCTTAGCTTACTCTCCACATATGCTGCTCTCTGGTCTGCAACGAAATATGATATTTAGCAAAAATTAATATCTTTGGACCCAAAGAATGGAGGATCTTTAGACATATGTTACCTTATTGTGAAGAGCTGTCGTAAGTGGGCCTGTGGCTTACCTTTTACAGTAGCAGTGAATTCACCCAAACTTTTAGGGTTGAAGTGACTTCACCAAGAAAAATCCTTCTCGGCCGGGCGCGGTGGCTCAAGCCTGTAATCCCAGCACTTTGGGAGGCCGAGACGGGCGGATCACGAGGTCAGGAGATCGAGACCATCCTGGCGAACACGGTGAAACCCCGTCTCTACTAAAAAATACAAAAAACTAGCCGGGCGAGGTGGCGGGCGCCTGTGGTCCCAGCTACTCGGGAGGCTGAGGCAGGAGAATGGCGTAAGCCCGGGAGGCGGAGATTGCAGTGAGCCGAGATCGGGCCACTGCACTCCAGCCTGGGCGACAGAGCGAGACTCCGTCTCAAAAAAAAAAAAAAAAAAAAAAAAAAGAAAAATCCTTCTCACACTTTCTTCTGATAAAAAATTATGCTAATTAATTTAAAAATATGCAGCATAAAATCTGCCAGAAATACAAGACTAATTTTTAAGGTGATTTGAGCTCAGGTGCTCTCTTTCCCTCCCTACCAAAATTCTGCTGAAATAACTGAAGGGATGTTCATTTAGGATAAAATATGCAACGGAGCTGGCAAACCCAGAAGGCTGAGTTTGACAGGCCAGGTTGGAAGAATTTCTGGAAGACAGGAAACAGATGGCGTCAAGGTGAGCACAGGTGAAGTGCTGAGGGGGGCGCGAGTGGTTTGGCCGTGTCAGCAGTAGGGATGTCTACAAAAGGTCATCTTATTTGATCTTTATCTTTAAAAATTGGTAATTCTTTATAATTTTAGATAAGAACAACTTATATTTATATTTCATGATTTATGTAGTTAATTAACTCAATTTATGTAGCTGATTAACTCTCTCCTGTTCTGGGATGTTGGGAGTTTTTGAGACACTGAGTTGTGTAGCGGATCCTGTCTGCGTCCTGCTCAGAGGCCCTTGGCACTCACCATTGCCAAGCCACGTCTCTGGCCCAAGGGAGCCTGCTTCGCTTAGGCTGTCTTGCTGCTTTACACTGGCAATCACATTGCTGCTCATCGGCCATCAGAGGCTGGAGCAGTAAAATCGGACAGACACCAGATTCTGGGGCTTTGAAACACGTCAGAGTCCTGCACCCTCGGAGGTTATGGGATTACAACTTTGTGTACCTTTAGAAGCTGGCATGGCTTGAACCCCAGGTCTGTGCCACCCCTCGCACAAGCACTTTTGTGAATGCCCTGCTGTCAGCTTGTTGAGGAGGGGCTGGGTGCAGGCCACAGTGGTTATCAATATGGATACATTATTTTTATTTATAAAAATCAGAGGCCAGACATGGTGGCTCACACATGTAATCCCAGCACTTTGAAAGACTGGGGCAGGAAGATCACTTGAGGCCAAGAGTACCAGAACAGCCTGGACAACATAGTAAGACCCCCATCTCTACAAAAATAAAATTGAAAACATTAACTGGGCATGGTGGCACACACCTGTAGTGCCAGCTACTTGGAAGGCTGAGGCGGGACGGTGGCTTGAGCCCAGGAGTTGGGCTGCAGTGAGCCATGATCACAGCACTGCACTCCAGCCTCGGTGACAGAGCAAGACTCTGTCTCTAAAATAAATAAATAAATAGATAAAAATGAGGCAGATAGAAAAATTATGGACAAATCTGTCGAAGTAGCAGCTTGAAATAGGAGACCCAGCTGAGCGTAAAGAACAAATGCTGGTATTGCACAGTGGTAGAGTGTTCCTGGCTCTGAAGTCAGACTGTCTGGGTTGGCTTCCAGGCTCTGCCCAGTCTCCTTGCTTGGGAATTGGTAATAATGGCATTTAAAACAATATCTGGCATGCATTAAACTCTTGAGATGTGTGTGTGTGTGTGTGTGTGTGTGTGAACTGGGTATAAATGCAGACCTCACTGAAACAATTGAAAAGGCAGGGAAGATTATTACAATTTTGAATGTCAGTGAAATGTGAGGGATACTTCTATCACTATGATATGAACAATTTACTATGAGAAAAACAAGAGATAGGAAAAAGAGAGCTCTCCAAGCAATTACAAACTATTAAATTAGCAATAAAATGGACACTGCTAAACACCAAACTAATAAATAAGAAAATGAATTCAAGGAATTATCCCAGAGAACAGAGCAAAGAGAAAGAGGAAGGGAGGGTAAGAAGTGTTGAGAGACCTAGAGTTTCTTATACCTATGTAATAGGAGTTTGAGAAGATGAGAACAGAGGAGATGGAGGAAAACAGGCAAACATATTTTTGACTTGCAGAAAAGTTTTAGTGTTCAGATTCCTAACTCTCACTGAATGACAGCCAAGATTACTGAAAATAAATCATATCTAGCAAAATTTCTGAATTTATAGGATAAAAGAAAAGTCCTAAAAACATTTAGACAAGGGAGAAAAATATTATAAAGGAAGGAGGATCACATGGAGCTTCCCAGGTACTAGACTTCCCAATGGAAATAACAAATGCTAAGAGAACATGTAATATGTTTTACAGAGTTCAAAGGAAAATGGATTTGTGGCTACTGAATTCAATTTGAAACTGTCTAACCTTCTTGTGTGAGGGCAGGAGAAATAAAGTAAAGTTGGTTATTCCAGCAGAAGACTGGAAAGGGAAAAAGGAAAATCCTGGAGAAGTATAAAACAAGCAGGCTTTAAAATGAGCAATATAAGGGACATGTAATCAATGACACATTCCTACTGAATGTGAATGACTTAGATGCCTCATAAAAGGCAACTGTTGTCAAACTCAATAAACCAAAGCAAGCGCCCATTATAAATTGTTAACCCAGACACACCTATGAGAGAGAGGATGAATAGGAAGGGGTGGTGGAAGGTCTGCTAAATAAATGGAAAACAACCACCAACTCAGAAACACGGCTGGTAATGTTAACATTAGGAGAAACAGAGCGACATGAAAAGTACTCAAAGAAACCAAGAGAAATATTTCACACTGTTAAAAGGACCATCTACCAAAATAAGCAACAATCACTAACCTTTAAGCGGGCAACACAGCTTTCGAATACATAAAGCAACACTCTTAGAAATGAAAGGAGAAATCAACTGGACTTCAATTATAGTGGAGACATTACCTACTTTTTTCAGAAACTGGCAGACCAGGAAAAGCAAAAAACATAAGGATATAGAGGATTTATGCAGCACAATGAACATGCTGGATTAATAGTTATGTAGAAAACTGCAATTGCCAAGCAGATACTGCACATTTTCTTCAAATACTCATCTTAAAAATAATTATAGACTACTTAGAAAGAAATAAAAATGAAAGATTTTATTTCAAAGCCTGTGAGGTGAATCCAAACCTTGACTCAAAAAGAGAAATTTTTAAATAAATATTATTTATTAATGAAACATACATAGCTCTTATTACAAATAAAACAACATAGCATTAACTCAAGAAACAAAAACAATAATTTCAAAGGAAATAATAATTTCACAGAAAAGAGGTATTTTAAAGATAAAAGCAGAAACAAAATCTCCCCTGCCTCACCCCAAAGAGACTAATATTGGTTAATAAAGCCAAATTTTGATTTTTTTGAAACGACAAATATAATAGACCCACATTTTTTAAAGCTATAATCAAAAAGGGAGAGAGAAAATAGCAGTACATTACATTAGGAATGAAAGCATATAAATACAGATACTGAAAGACTTTTTTAATAAGAAAGTACTTTATACAAGTTTACAGCAACAAATTTGGCAATTGAGATGAATAAGTACCTTCAAGGAACATGTCAATTAGCAAAATTGACTAATGAAATGGTAGAAACCTAAATAGACAGTAAGCTTAAAAGAAATTGAAACCCCAAAGATACACTTCCAAAAAGGGACTGGACCAGCCCAGTTTAACAATGAGTTATATTGACCATCAAGAGGCATGTTTTCTTTGCCATTTAAACTGTTAAGAAGCACAGAAAAACACAAAGGTTGCAGTTCATTTGTTGGGCTGAACAATTCCTGAGAAAAAGACTTCCAGAAGAGGAAACTATAGACACATACATCTTAGGAATATAGATTTTTAAAGTTCTAAATAAAACATCGACACATTGAGTCCAAAGAATAATAAAAGATAATCTCATGACAAAGTAAAATCTAATCTAGTCATTTCAAAATGATTTTATATGAATAAATCTATTAATATAATATACTTTATTAAATTAATTCATTAAAAGAAAATGCAATGTGACATGTTCAAGTATATTTGATATATTTGATAAAATTTCCGATTCTGATTAATCTCTATATAAATTACAAACATAAAAAATGTTTTGAAACATGATAATGGAAATTTGTTGGAAACCAAAGGACATAAAAACAAAATAGAGGCATTCTTATTAAAATCTTAAACAAGGCAAGGCTGTCCACACTGACAGCTATTATTCATTTATCTGGAGGTTGCAGCCAAAACAATGGCAAGAAAAATGTGTGAGATATAAATATTGTAAAACACAAGTTAAATAATCATTATTTATTCTTTATGAGTTTCTTCTTAGAAAATATGAGAGAATCATTTTATAGGCTACCTTAATTAATAAGAGCTCAGCAAGCTGGAGAAAATCAACATGTAAAAACTTCATAGCTTTTCTATGTACTAGCAATAGAGTTTTAGAAAATGCAATAAGGGCCAGGTGTGGTGGCTCATGCCTGTAATTCCAGCACTTTGAGAGGCCGAGGTGGATGGATCCTTTAAAGCCAGGAGTTCAAGACCAGCCTGGCCAACATGGTGAAACCCTGTCTCTACTAAAAATACAAAAAGTAGCCAGGCGTGATGGTGAACACCTGTAGTCCCAGTTACTGGGGAGGCTGAGGCAGGAGAATCGCTTGAACCCAGGAGGCAGGGGCTGCAGTGAGCTGAGAAAGCACCACTGCACTCCAGCCTGGGCACCAAAGCTAGACACTCTCAAACAAAAACAAATAAACAAACAAAAAACACCCCAGAAAACCTAGTAAGAAAAAGTATTCACAATAATAACCCAGCTATAAAAGCCTTGAGAATAGACCTACAGGAAATATGTAAGACCAAATAAAGAAAATGATGATATTCTACTGAAGAACCCACCAGATGTGAATAAATTGAGAAATGCCATATTCTTGAAGGATATGACCCATCATTGTAAAGGTATCAATTTCTCCTCTTCCTAATAATCAATAAGCTTAATGGAAACTGAATCCAAATATTTGATTTTAAACCGTTTGTATATAATAAATTCAAATGATCAGGTCTAGATAAATTAATCAGTAAGTGATATTGAGTCTATCAGCTAACTACAAAAGAAATTCCTGTATCACACCATACACAAAAATAAATTACAAATAGATTAACCATGTAGATGCATATCGTTAATCAATTTGCCTAATACTTTTGTAATTTTATCTTGTAAATATAGAAGTATTTTTTCTTACTCTCTTTTGGAAAGATTGAACGGGGACAGATCTTTCTTCTATAAGGCCTTTCTTTTCTTTCTAAAATAAGAAAAAATACTTTAAAATACTACATACTAACACAAATTCAAAATGAATTAGAGTTAAAATTGAGGCCATGAAATAAATAAAAAGAAATGCAGGTAATATTTATTTGATTTTGGAATGAGGACTCTTTGAATAAAAGATCAGGACATGGGATACATTTAGAGGTTGCTGCTTATCTACTCAATATCCATACGATGTATTGGACCTTCCTAATAGAACCCTTATATTATTGAGGACCGCAATGTGCTCAGTCACAAAATTAGACTTCCCAGCATTTCTTGCCAAAAGGCATAGGCAATGATATTTTTGGACTCCTATGAAAGGCACTTTTTACCCCTAGATTTTTTTTTATTTTCTTGTCTGGAACAGGGATGTGACAATAGTTTCAGCAGCCATTTTGTGATCTCGAGATTGGAAGTTATATGTTTAGAATGACAGAGCCAAAAAAATAAAGGAGCCCAGGTGTCTTATGACTTTGTGGAGCTCTCATATCAACTCTCTACCGCCTGCCTCAAAATTCCATTTCTGTGACAAAATAAAACTCTTATCTCTTTATGCTGCTATGGTTAGGTCTTTGTTCCTAGCAGCCAAACACAATTTCTAACTGATAAAATCAAAACCTTCTATACCTCAGAAGTACCGTAAACATAAATACTACAATTGCTGTGGAGGACAATTGGTAGCATCTATCAAAATTACAAATGTATATACCGTTTGCTGTAGCCATTCTATTTCTGGGAATTTATCTTATGGATATACCTGCATATGTGGTCAACAATGAATGTAACACTGTGTGTTATAGCAAAAGATTAATGGAACCCAAATGTTAAGTAACATTTGAACTGGTTAGCTAAAATGTAATCAATTCATACAACGGAATATCATTTATCTGTAAACAACAAAACAAAACAAAACAAAAACAAGGTAGCTGCTCATGTACTAATAAGAAAGGTCTAAACAGCAGATACACAATGGTGTTTATAATGTGCTGCCATCTGTGTAAAAAGAGGGGAGAAGAATATACATGCATATTTTGTATATACATAAAAGAGGCTCAAGAAGGTTGTACGTACAACATTAGCAATAGTGGTTATTTAAAGTAAATAGGGATGAAAATGAGCAAATGAGGGAAAAAGTTTTTTTTAAACTTTACACCTATACATGTTATTTTTGATCCAGGTGAATATATTATTGCTATGATTTGAGTGTCCCCTCCTAAACTCAGGTTGAAATTTAATTGCCACTGTAACACTATTAAGGGGTGGGAACTTCAAGAGGTGATTGGGTCATGAGACTGGAGCCTTGATGAATAGATTAATGCCATTATTGAGAGCGTGGTTTGGGTACCATGGGGTGGGCTCCTCAGGAAAGGATAGTTTGGCCCCTGTTTCCTCTCCCTATCTCACATGCTTGCTTGCCTTTCCATCATGGGTTAACACAAGAAGGTCCTCACCAGATGCCAGCACCATGCTCTTGGACTTCCCATTCTCCAGAACTGTAGGCCAAACAAACCTCTTTTCTTTGTTTTCTTTATTACATAGTCTTTGGTATTCTGCCATAGCAGCAGAAAATAGACAAAGACAATTACCTCCTTCAAAAATCCCACATAAATGTAATTTAAAAGGAAGCAATATTGCACTACAGGTGAAGGCTTATGGAATTTCAGACAGAACTAGGTGCTACTGTCTCTTGAGAGTATGACCAGGGCAAGTTATTTAACCTCTAGGAGTAGTCTTAATATTTCCATTAGTAAACAGGATGATAACATCCACATCCTAGGATGGTGATAAGAATTAAGCAAGATAAAATATGTAGAGTACACATTCCAGGCTGGGCACATGGTGATAATTAGCAGGGACAAATATGATTATGAGAAATTTAAATGAGAAAAGAGAACAAACTATTTTCCATATGAATGGTAGAAAATGGGCTAATATTCTTATGACAAAATGGGATCATACAGATCCTTAAGGAAAAGTGGAGCACTTCCCAAAAGATGACAAGAACACAAAGGCAAATCATTAATTCAGTCACTAATTGAAAGTCTACTGTGTGCCAGGCAGTGACCTGTGATAGATGCTGTAAGCCACACACTCAAGGTGCCTGTCTTTTCACCAAAGAAAACTATAAATGATTGAGAAATATGTGGAAAAAAATTGTTTCACTAAAAATCAAATACCTACAAATTAAAATAAAATAAGATGCCATCTCTGGCCTGCCAAATTGATGATAGAGGAAAAATGGTAATAATACCCTCTTGACAGAGATGTATTAAAAAATCTAAACAATGAGCAAACTGATGAATGCACCAATTCTACTTCTAGAAATTTATCTTCTGCAAATAATCAGATTTACATTAAAGAGTACAAAAGAGAATTTATTTTGACACTGTTTTTTGAAGCTCATTTACTATAAAAAATTAGAAATGGTCATTTTTCCAAAATAGGGGAATTGTTAAATAAATGATATTATAACCACACAGTGAAAAACATTGCAGCTTTCAAAAGCTTTATTATAAAGGAAAGTAAAACAAACATTGATTTTACAATAAAATGTCAGCTTTGTAAAATAAAAAAAAGTAGAGAGAGACAAAACACTGAAAGGATATAAACAAAAAAAGTTAAGTAATGTTTAGCTTTAGATATGGGTCATTTTTATTTTTAAAGTGATACTCTCTAAAAATATATATTGATAAATACAGACTAATTGATGTGTTGGTTTTTTGAATAGTAAAAGTATTTTTAAATAGTTACTATTTTCAGTTTTTAAAAATTAATAAACTATATTTTTTACAGTAGTTTTAAGTTTACAGCAAAAACGAGTGGAAAGTACAGAGGATTCCTATATACCCCATCTCCACACAACCTCTCCCATTATTGATATTCAGAACCACAGTGGCACAATTATTAAAATCAGTGTTAGTTGTTAAACAAAGAGCTTCATACTGACCCTCAAATATGCATATGTGACTTGCTGTGTTATTTTTTTAATGCAAAAGTAATTTGGCTTGTTTTAGGTACACAAATCTGACTTTGAAAAGGCCAATCCAACTCTCATTTTGCTCTTCAACCTAGATATTGACTAATCTAACAAGGCTAAGTGATTGAGCAAAGTTTGAGAGGTAATATCACTGCATTGATTTATATCCAAAATGATAAGATATTTGATCACTTGCTTGTTCAGCACCGTCTGGGACCTTGCTGCCGTCCTTCGGTTGAGAGAAAGGAAATGCTTCTTTCTAGGCACAAGGTGGTTTCCAGTAACATCTGTCATCCTTATTTCCTTCTACAATCTGTTAATCTTGTGCAGATCGCAGCTTTCCTTTGCCGATAGCCTTTTAGGATAGCTTCATGCAGTCTTTTGAAATTGCTAACTACAATTTGATTTAGAGTGAAGCCAGTATATTTGTTTGCTAGGGCTGCTGTAACAAAATACCATAGACTTGGGGGCTTAAACAACAGAAATTTATTTTCTCACGATTCTGGAGACTAGAAGTTCAAGATTAAGGTGTCATCTGGGTTCGTTTCTTCTCACACTGCTGTCTGTGGCTTGCAGATGGCCTTCCTCTCCTGTGTCTTCACGTGGTCCTTCTTCTGTGTGTCTGTGTTCCACTTTTCCCTTCTCATAAAAACACCCATTATATTGGATTAAGACTCACCTTAGTGACTTCATTTTACTTATCCTTTTAAAGGCCTGATCTCCAATTACAGTCTAATTCTGAGGTACTGGGGGTTAGGACTTCAACATATGAATCTGGGGGGAACAATTCAGTCCAGAACATGAGCCATGGCATTGCTGCAGCCATTAGTGGTGGAGCAGGTGAGTAGGGACTCACTGCCATTGTCTTTCTCTGGCATCAAGAGCTGTCTTTGCACCCTTGGGATTCACCTGCACTGGTCTATGCTATTGCTGTCCATCGAAGCCACCCTCCTCTGCGACAGACCATGTTGCAGAATCCCTGGCCTCTCCTCTTCTTGCAATGCTGTCCTGGATTTCTGCTGGCTTTGGAAGCATCCTCATGTGCTCTAGGGTAACAGACACCTGCCGAGGTGGAGGTTAGATGGAAGCTGCATGAAAGGACATGCCGATGTCATCCTCTATGAGAAGGGATCTCCTCAGAGCAGAGGTGTCTGTTCCTTGATGGGCCTGGTGAAGGAGTCCAGCTTGGTCAGGTGGATTTAGAATGGGAAGTGGGGTAGGGCACGTACAGCTGCGTGATCCAGCCCGCAGAGCCAGCCCTTGAGTGAGAGTCCATAACCTTGCATGAGGAAGACAGGGTGTTCTGGGACAGAAAGGAAAGACACCCCAACCCCAGATTCCCAGTCAGGCTGCTCTTTCAGGGTGAGCTGGGGGGAGGTACATCAAGGTCAGGTGTTAGGCAAGGGCAATGAGGTCTATATATATATATAAAATTTATTAATATATAAATATATATAATATAGTTATATGTATTATATTTATATATTGTATTTATATATTATGTATAAATATATAATATATAAATTATATAATATATAATTATTAATTATTAATATATAATTTATTAATATAATTTATATATATACATAATATATATAAACTATATATGTATATTTTAGATGTGATTAACACTTAAGTGAGCAGAGCTGAGTAAAGCAGATTGCCCTCAAAATATGGGTGGGTCTCATCTTATGGTTTTAGGAGAAAAGACTACGGTCCCCTTAAGGAAGAGAGAATTCTGCCTCCAGACTGCCATGGACTCGAGCTGCAGCATCAATTCTTGCTGGCATTTGCAGCCTGCTGGCCTGCCCTGCAGATTTTGGACTTGCCAGCCTTCACGATTGCATAAGCCAATTCCTTAAAATAAATCTCTCTCTTTATATATACAACCTGTATGTATACACCCTATTGCTTCTGTTTCTCTGGAGAACCCTGACTGATTCTAATACAGGCTGTGAGCACAACTCCCTTCACTGGGATGGAGACCAGGGCAGAGGGTGCTGGGGAGGAAGGCATGAGCTGTTCTGCAATTCATGAGCAAAGCAGGTGGGCTTTTAAAAAACATCACAAATTCTTACTGGATTCCTGACCAAACCAGGATTTATATATAAACGTCTACCAAAATATGGCAGAAAGGTAATATCCAAAGCATTGCATTGCAAGAACTGCTACATTTTTCTTCCTCCAAGTACATCTTAGTACTCTTGCTTTTCCTTTGAAGATTAAGCTCCTGGAAAAGTATTTAGTACCTTTCTTATAAAGCATCTGACACATTCTAGGTGTTAAAGAAAAGGTTAATTTCCTTAAAAAAAGAAAAGATCCTGTGCAGAGAGCTTGCTCTTCCAAGTCATAGAGAGGCTGCACCTAATTTCTTCATTTATCTCTAACATTCTTCCTCCTGCCTTTGAAACTCTTTCGTTTAGCATTAGCATTTGATTAACCTTTTATTCAAGAGACATCTGGGTTTTGTTATACACTATTATGTTGATTCTGGCTTGTTTTTATTTCAGATAATTTTCAAGTAGCCACATGTGCTAGGTAGTAAGGTCTTCTTTTATTGCTAGTTTTTGGCAATGGGGCTCCAGGAAGAGCTGTTACTTCATTATCCAAATCTTGTTCGTGTGGAGAAAACAAGAACAATCCAGTAATGACAGCAAGATTTTGTTTCCATGCAGAATTATTTGGAGGAATGTCCTGGCCATTTCTGCCTTACATTTATGCATTTTTTGCAGGCTTTGAAAATTATATTTTGTATCAATTAAAACCCATATAAAATACAATTTTACTGAAAAAACTAAAGGTTACTCTGCAGTTAAGGTTACATGGGATCATCGCAGCAGTTCTGGTGGGGTCTGGTAGTTAAGTTTTTCTTCAAGCGTCCTTTGAGGCCACTAGTACTGCCATTAGTACTGAGTCATATGTGGGTTTGTGATGTACTGGAGCCTGGATGAAGTCGACTGTGGCCTTGAAATCTGGAGCAAGGAAAATTCCACTATTCCACTCCTAATTCCTTAACAGTAATGATGGATTATGATTGCCAGGGCCGGAACCCATCCAGGGTTTGTACATGTTGTGGCACTTCCTCTGAGCTTTGGTCTGAAGGTTACTGCTCTTGTGTGGCCAATCTGTCTGCCGTTGTCTGCAGCAGGAGCTCAAAATACAGTCTACTGAATAATTCAGGGCTATCGAGAGACTTACAGTGTTAAAAACTATAGGAGATTGTTGTTTTGGACTAAACGCTTGCACTAGACTTCAACAGACCAGACTAAAAATCAAAATGGAGTCACCCATGCTAAAGTTCTACATGACCAAACCTAAACTATGACGTTATCCAGCCTTCTGAGAAATCAGGAGAGAGAAATAACAGCCAATTTCCAAGCAGGTCAGTTTTAATTGTCAGTCCACATGGGACTAAAGTTCCCTCTGCTGTATTCCTTACACAAAATAAGTAGCCTGACATGACCTGATGTTAACTAATCAGTTATTTTTCTATTGTTCTATTTCCCTGTCCCCACCCTACAAAGAAAAGTAACTTTGAAAAATAATGAATATATCCTTTGTTTTTTGTTTCTGCTTTCTTCAACCCCTCTTGAAGCCATCCTCACAGGATTAAGAATAATTCTGGACAGAAATATAGTTATAAATAAGAGTAAATAAACAGCCTGCACTTTTACCCATTTCTTGAACCTGACAGTCACACAGTACTGATACTGACCACTGGCATTCCCATTGTTCCTATAGACAGGACCTCTGACATTACAATCATAAGACTTTTGTTTAAGAATTGCTTAAGGTGTTTTCCAGATCCTGAATTCCAGCAAAACAGCTGATGCCAACCAGTTTGAAAACCCCCACAGAGTAATGAAATCAGCATGAGAATACAGTTTCTTTATCTCCCTGTCCCATGACTTCACTCTGTACTCTTCACTCCGTCAACAATCTCCATGCTTCAGCCCACTCCAAAACCCTTAAAAACTCTATCCCCAAACTCCTTGGGGAGACAGATTTAAGGTTCCCTCCCTTTTCCTCATTTGGTGGCCCTATGATTAAATCTCTTCTCTGTTGCAATCCAGTGTCTTGGCATATTGACTTGCCATGCACATCGGGCAACAAACCTAGTGCAATTACGTTCTCTGTCTAGGAAGCCAACCTCTTCTGCTAGGCTCATTGGAACACTTATTCAATTTTATGGAATTAAGTGTTGACCAATTCTAAAATTGCTATGAAGCCCAGTGAGATCTTTAAACTAAATTTGTTGTAATTTGTCCTTTGACAATAGCTTGTGCATGTCTGCTCTCCCTCACAAGGATATAACAGGGAAAATGGAGCAGATAACTCCTGCAAAGTAGAGCCAGTGGTGATGGTGGATGGAGTAGATGAAAGGCATTGCCAATAGTGTGCTGTATCTCACAGTTAGAAAGCACAAGGCGCAGTTCCAGATTAGATGAGCCTTGTTAGTGAAGGAGCAGTCAGAGGTCATGTATATGGGACCAAAACTGGTGCTGCTGAAGACCTGGATGTGACTGTTACTCTTCGACTGTTAGCTCCATAAACCTCCATCTCTCCATTTAGTGGGAACAGTGTTCCCAAGTGAGAACAACGATATCTTTCTGGGCCATCTCACACAGTACTCAGAAGATGACAGAGCTTTATTAACTCCCAAACCAGGTGAGATGGTAATGGTAGGGGTGCAGTTGACAAAACAGAATGCCCACGAGAGTCAGGGCTACATGGATGCCTGTCAATGGTATAAATGTAAATGAAGAACGTGGCTGAAGCCACACTCATTAGATATGCATACATGGATTCTGGCCATGGCTCCTGCAATGATAAACTGATTTGGCAGGCTTGTTTTCCATATCTGTACTCATAAAGAGAGGCTTGGGTAGAAGAGAAGTGGATAAGTGATTTCTACTCCAGTTGATCTGGGGCTGAGCAAGCGTGCTTGTTGGATTTAGATTAAGCAAGGTGAAGTGCTGACACCTAAGATGGAATTGTCCCCTGCCTCTTTCTCTAGCATAGCAAGTTGCCAGTGACTTAGTTCTTCAGTGCAGGAAACCGAAGCCTTAAGTGCCTTTCAAAAAAATGCTCTTTCTTGAACTCATACGGTGGCCATATGCTGGCTTGAGAGAGATGATTAGAAATGAGGCCTGGCCTAAGAAATCTTTTAATCACTCACATGATTCGTAGGTACTTAAGGTATGGAAGCCCAGCCTCAGCGTCCCATCCGCTTGGTCTAGCTCTATATGTGCTCATCAAATTTGACAGTTCCTTCTGGAGAGTCTGAGGTTGTTTCTGTGTGTAACCTTCATTATGGGGTGTTGGTAAAATGTGCTCCAACTAAGATCCCAGTTTATCATGCAAATCCTAGACCTCACTCCATGCCTCCTTGAAATCTCCTTAAACATTCAAACTCACCCTGAGTGCCCCCACTTGTGAATATGTTTTTTCCTTTTAGGTCTTTCTGCAGAATTTAGCTAATTATTCTGCAGTCTCTTTACCTATCCATTCATTTATCTACATATTTATAGGTGTCTCGATCATCTTTCTATCATGTTTGTTTATCTGTGTGTCCGCCTATCTCTCCATCTCGCTATTATAGCATCTTTTGCCTTTCTGTTTGAATGTAGTATTTTAAGTGATTGGGTTCCCTGCCCAGTTGCTAAATGGAGCATGACCTACCAAAGGTGTTCATGGCAAATGGTTCACCAGTTAACTGGGATAAGGGAGTCTAAGCCATCTCTCTTAAGCCTGACTCCCTAAGATCCCCAATGCTAACTAACCATTCTTCAGACAGGCCATGGACAATGAAGAAAAATCTCCCCAGAACATGGAGAAATAAGAAACTCAAGATCTGAATAATCTTCCAATCATGGCAGCTTATCTACAAGCCTCCCTCAGACTCATTCTCCCCAGCCTGTGTTATTAACAGAAAAAGACAAAAGGTGCCACTTTACTGAAAAAGAGAAAAGCCTGGCACAACCTTTTTTTTTTTTTTTTTCTCACAGCATGTGTGCTCTTTCAAAGGAAATACTTCCACTAATGAGTCTCCTTTGCTTGCCCATTAGTGGTTAGGCACTTCTCAGAAACAAAACAAAACAAAACAAAAAACTCTTTCCTTTAATTAACGTGGCCGTTCTTTAGGCCTCCTTTGGAGATTATCTTTTTATCCTGAGCTACAGAAATAAGAAGAGGAGGAGGTATTATGTTGGCATGAACTTATCCGTATTCAACGTGACAATGGGGAGCTTTCCTCTTTCTTTGCTTGAGTAAGCTTGTCTTAGAAAAGATCAGGCCATGGGCTAAACTGAACATTTGGGTCAAAAACAAGCATAGCCAATGAAATGAATCATATTTCTTCTTAAAGCTACATGGGTCTCAGCACAAATGGCAGACTAAGAGCCACTTCCCATATATTCTCCCTTCTTTGAATCCTTTGATATTACATATATATGTATCATCCTATAATATGATATACAGAATATACATATACATACATATGTGTGTGTGTGTGTTTATATGTGTGTGTATGGAGAGAGAGAGGTGGGGCTTGTCTTTCTGCCATTTGTGCATATACACAGCTATATGAACATAAATCCATATATATGTGTGTGTAAATATATACATGTCTATATAGACATCCTTAATTGCATTAGAAAGCAAAAATGGTGCCCCCAGTGGAGCATACACCATGAGAAATTCCTGAAAGGTGGAGTCAGGCTAATAGAGAATATTCCAGCGTAGGAGAGAACTGTTATGGATTGTGTGAATGGCACTAGGAAGGTCAAAGATTTAGAATAATATAGGGAAGAAGAGGTACCTAAAGACAAGAGTCAAGTGGCTTACTGAGACATCATACTAGGAATAGCAGCTTCCCTGCAATTCCCAGAGAGAACGTTTATCCACAGGTGGGAGCAGTAAGCATGAGAATCAGGTGAGAGTGGCAGGGCAGTGTCCAGAGGGTTCAGAAACATTCCCATTCCTGCAAGAAAAGGTATTAGAATAGCTGGCTTGCTGCATAGGCTGGCCATGGCCTGCAATTGCTTGGGTAACACATAGCATTCACTGGGATTCACAGCAACCAACAGGGGGCAGCAAACATAAAGGTGAGAATACGATAAAAGGTGGGCCATGGATGAGAAGCTGTACCAGCCAAGTTAAGTGGGCAGATTACTTAGAATAAAGAGAAACAAAACCTTTACATATGGTCTTTGGCATGCCCAGACCAAGAAGCCTGAACTGATACAATAGCTGAGTGAAAGGTCCTTTAGACATTCTCAGCATCACCATGGGAACACTGGAATAGTAAGGGTTGGAACTAGTTGTATATAGCATCCACATTTGGGGTCTAGTCCTTACCGAGGTTTGTTCCCAAGGGGCAGGAGCACCTGACCTCAAAGTTCACTGGCTTTCCTTCTGGACTGCATTCTTCATCAGGGCCAGGAGAAGTGTTCAGATAAAAAGGGAGTTCCAGGAAGGCTGAAAGTTAAGTATGGGGTCATTGTAGATAAGGGAGAAGCCTAATTCCATTGCACAGTTAGGAGGACAAAGAGGTTGTCTCCAAATCTGCCTAATAGATGGGTAGTCAACGTGGATGATCAGCTGAGAAGTGTCACATGCCCAGTATGACCTCAAATGGAGAGTCTTGCAGGTGAACCTCACCTGGGTTACTATACTTTCAAGTAAAAATATTTGCTTTTAAAGGGAGAGGAAGGAAGTCTCCAGGAAAAAGAAGGAGAAGGCAAAGATGGCAGGAGATCAGATATGGTTGCAAATTATAGTCATATTGCTTGAAAGATCTTCCAGACAAGTGAAAATGCAGTGGATAGAAAGGAATAATCCACTAAGATTGCTGAAAAGCAAATCGGAACAACTGATTTTTGCAGCAGATACGAGCGTCAAAATGGTTGGTGTGGGAGTTTGTTGTTTGCCACACACTGGCAGATATGCTTATTTGGCCAGCTAGAAAGCCAAAAGGCACATGGAAAGTGCCAATTAATTACTCAGGTATCATTTTGATCTTAAATACCCAGGCACTAGGTGTACCTGATTATCACTTCCTGACTTGGAGAATTAATGGAGAATCTTCTATTTGTCTTAGGTAGAGCTAATCGATGTTAGAGCATTTCCCTACCTAAAGAATTCTGGAACAAAACTACCTTCTTACTAGACATGGCCCACTATATGTAGCCATAGGTCCCTTCTGACTTTTATAACTTCCTCTGGGTGACTCTGAAGTTGAGAAGGCTCTGCCACACTTTCTAAAACACAAGGGCCTGTGTCTAACTTCCACATGGCATCATTCTGGGATAAGGCATAATTTCAAGACCAAAACACAACTTTGACCTATCAATTTCACTTCTGACAGCTATCCTAAAGAAACAATTATATTTGTGCACAAGGAAGCATGCAATGTTGTTTATGTAGTGAAAAGTTTGAAAGAAATTTCCACCGTTAGGTTAATAGTTAAATAAATAGTGTATCTACATTTTGGAATCTTATGCAGTCACTAATAAGAAAAATTCAATATATGTGTACTTACAAGTCAAATTCTCTAAGATATACTACTAAATGGAAAAAGGAATTTGCAAAATAGTATATACAATACGACTCAATTTTGGTTAAAAAATTCTTGACACAAAAATTAAACTATTTCCATATGTGCATGTATAATCATATTGACATATAATAAAATGTCTGAAAGCTACAGATTAAATTGGTAATAGTGTTTTCTTCTGAGGAGGAGATGAGCTGGATTTGGAACAAGTGTTTTTTTTTCTTTATCTTCTACATTTGTTTGGATGTTTAGCATAAAAATGCATTTATGCATTACTTGTATAATTAAAAATAACAAAATGAAAGAATAGAAAAGTATTCTTTAAAAACACTTATTGAATCAGCACTTCAAGAATAGAATCAGCAATTTTATCAGAGAAACAAGGATATTTGCATGTGGATGGGCCACACACTTTTTTTTTTTTTTTTTTTTTTGGAGACAGAGTTTTGCTCTTGTTGCCTAGGCTGGAGTGCAATGGCACAATCTTGGCTCACCACAACCTCTGCCCCCGGGTTCAAGCCATTCTCCTGCCTCAACCCTTGGAGTAGCTGGGATTACAGGCATGCACCACCACACCTGGCTAATTTTGTATTTTTAGTAGGGACGGGGTTTCTCCATGTTGGTCAGGCTGATCTCGAACTCCAGACTCAGGTGATCCACCCGCCTCAGCCTCCCAAAGTGCTGGGATTACAGGCGTGAGCCACTATGCCCGGCTGGGCCACACACATTTTAAAACTTTGCAGTGAATTTCAAATGTCATGTCAATAGAAACATAGGTTTCATGGAAAAAAATGAACTTAAAACAAACAAAAAAATCTAATAAGAGAAATGAGTTTCACTACAAAATGCAGAGAACTAAGCAAATTCTAGAGAGAAAGAGGAATACCAGGAAACGGGAATCAGAATGATCTTGACCTCCCAATGGCACCATTGTAGGCAAAGATAACAGAGAAACACTTGCAAATTTCTGAGAGATGTTTATTCCCAACCTAATAATTGATAACCTGTCAAACTGTTAATCGATTTGAACGCAGATTAAAAGTCCTAAAAAGTCACCTCTCATGAAGGACATTCTCCATCGAATGAGGAAATAATCTGAGATAGAGAAATGAAAGGGTTCCAGGAAAGAGGAATCTAACGCTATCCAGCCAACAGGGAATTCCTGGGATAATAGTGAAGGAAGTGCTAGGGTAAGAGGTGTGAGCTGATCCAGAGAGCAACTATTACATCGTGAAGCCCAAGGATGCTGTCTCTAGGATGGATGACAACCAAATAAAGCAATGGATCACTTAGGGGATGCTTTGACTATACTGAAAAAAATTAGGAAACTATTAGACAGTGTAGGGGGAAAAATTAGACATAAGGAGATAGGAAAGTGAGCAAATTAAAAAAAAAAGCCATCTTTTTTTTGGTTTTTTTTTTCAGACAGGGTCTCACTCTGTTGCCTGGGCTGGAGTTCAGGGACACCATCCTGGCTCACTGCAACCTCCACTTCCTGGACTCAAGCACTCCTCCCACCTCAGCCTCTCAAGTAGCTGGGACTACAGGAATGTGCCACCATGCCCAGTTAATTTTTGTTGTTGTTGTTGTAGAAACGAGGTCTTGCTCTGTTGCCCAGGCTGGTCTTGAACTCCTGGGCTCAAGCAATCCACATACCTCGGCCTCCCAAAGTGTTGGAATTACAGGGCCATTATTAACTATAGGGAAACAAAAAGCTGTTTGAGAGAGGAGGGGATGTTATTGGTATAAGTGGCTCAACTGTAAATAGTACTTAAGGACTCACAATAATATGAACACTGAATATTAATTTAGCCCCATCTTGTGATACATCTATATTCAAAAGCCAGAAAAAATATAAACATGGTATATGTGTGTGTGTGTGTGTGTGTGTGTGTGCTGCATTTAAAAGTTAAATACTCATCTTCCATAGAAGAAAGCCAATAGACAACATCTGAAATGAAACAAATCCACATATTTCAGCATACACACATTATTTTAAAATGTGGAGTTAATTAGCACAAGAAACACTTAAAGAATTGGTGGGTAATGCCTCTGAGGGACTGAGACTTGGGATTTGGGAAAGCTGGAGCAAAATGCATCTGTTTTTAATTATAAGCCTTGCGTTTGATTTTTAAAACTATAAACTATCATGTTGGTAAAATGAAAATAAACCACCATGCATAACTAATTTTTTTATGCTATGTAAAATTGTTAAAGGACAGCAGTGAACAAAAATGCTAATACATGGGCGAGTTTCAGAGATCAGTATCAGTCACCATGTAATCAAATGCTAGAGAACAAAATACTATTAATCATGGCCATCTGCTTTTGAACGTTTACCCTAGCATCATTTCATTTAAGGCTCACATCAACCCTTGAGATAAGTAATATTATTATTACCCACATTTTATAGATGTGGCTGTGAGATGTTAAATAACAATGTAAACTTATGTAACTGGCAAGTGATTGAGTAGTGGACCTGAGATTAAAACTAGAATTTATCCAAAGCTCAAAATCTTGGCCACAAGTTTACACTCCAGAGAGACTAGGAGGTTACAGGAATTTAGAGAGGGACAAGAGTTCTGAATTCACCCTCTTCGTTTTCCTGACCAAGCAGATGTGATGGATTCCAGCAGACTGCACGTTTCCTCATACTTCAAAGAAAATGTAAATCCAATGTATTTCCTGTTTAATCTTACACTGGTTTGAATTTTTAAAGATAATTTTATTTGAGTTTCTTTTAAACTCAGTTGCTACACATTTTTAGTTAGACTACTTTTAGATCTGTCAGCACAAAACTTAAGACTCTGGCCTGGATCTCTATGAACAATAGTAACACTCCACAGTTTTCAGAGAACCTTTCTTTCTATCATATTTGATTGCCAGAGTAACCCCATGAAATAAGCACAGATGATGTCATTAATCATTTCACAGATGGGGACATTGAGGACCATAAAAGCTAAGTGGTTATATGGAGCCCACATAGACAATAAATGGCTGAGCTGTGATTAGAACTCACAACTCCCGATTCTTCCTTTGACTCTCCTCTCACTATGTACGCTGTTACCTGCTGATATCACTGCTCCAAAAGGGATGCATTGCTTTTGTTTCATGCCAAAGTTTATACTTTGGAAAAACCTACTTCTTTTAGCTCTTTTTCAAATGCATTGATTTCTTAAACTCGAATAAACTTGAACAAGAAATGAACTCTTTTATAAGGAAAATCATTTTTCTTTAGTCTTCCAACATTATATATATGTATATAATATGCACAAAATAAAGTAGAGTAAGAACTCCTAATGTTATGGTTCCTATACAACTATAAAACTAAGACAAGTTTACAAGTTAAATATAGACAACACCACGAAAACAATAATAGCCAAATAAACAACACTGATTAAAACACAATATGACTGCGCTGTAGACTGCTGGAGTGTAGTGTCTCGGGGTTCATTTTAATGTGCTCTATGCCATGACTCAGTTCTCCACCACTCATCCCCTCTACCCTGGTGGGAAAATTTGTTTGTCTTCTTGTTATTTATTGCTGCATAATAAATGACACCATACATTAATAGCTTAAAACAACCAGTTTATTTGGCTCAAGATTTTTTGGGTCAGGAATTCAGGAAAGACATGACTGGATAGTTTGTCTCCAGGTAGCAGCAGTTGGGACTGGGGCTAAAAGATCCACTTCTGAGATGGCTTCTTCACTCATAGGTCTGGTTTCTTGGTGCTCCTTGCCCTCTCTTTCTCCCCATGGTAAATCAATCTCTCCACCTGGCTTGGCCTACTCACAGCACGGCGTTCTCAGGGTAGTTACACTTCTTTAGCTTCCGAGAGGAAGGAGTGGAAGCTACCAGGTCCGGTAGGGGCTGGCTATGCCCAGAATCGGCTCAGTATCACTCCCACCATGTTCTACCAGATAAAATGTTATAGAGCCTTCACGTGGGTGAAGAAATAGACTCTCCCTATTGATAGAGGAGGAGCCAGGCCCTATCATAGAAGGTCACACATGATGAGAGATATTGTTCCAATCAGGAAACATCTTTTTTCCAACGGTTTTCCAATAGAAGCATCCCAGGGTGTATCCCACCCTTTCTCAATAGCCAGGGACTGAATGGTAGTATTGTTGCCAATACAATTATAAACATGAGTGCTGAACTTATAGGAAAGTCTCAACCCCAAGGATCACCCAGAAGAATAGAATATGGGCTTTTATTCACATGTTTATTATTGTTTTGAATAAAAAATACACTATGCAAGGGACTTCTACTGCTCCCCAAATCCAGTTTGTCTGTCCTCCCTGAGCACATGGGAGAACGACTTCTTAGCTTCTTTTCATTAAGACATTCATTGTGCCTAGTTCTGGCTAATGGGTGGTGAGCAGAGTGATATGTAACATTTTCAAGCTAAGGCATTTACAAGTGGGTAGAGCTTATTACGCTTTCACTTCCTCTTTCTCTTCCAGTGTCCTGGAAGCCATGTGCTAGGATAGTGGCATTTCAAGATGGTGAAACTTTCAACAGCATTATATTAATCAAAGCCTCTATCCAACTCATGCTGGACTTGTGACTGGTAGCACAGCGAAAAGGAAACATTTGTATATTAAACCATTGGGAGTTAAAAGTTAATTTGTTACTGCAGTATAATCTAGTTTATCCTAATATCTTCATTATTCACAACTGTTCTGGTAGAAAATCCAAGGACTCCAGCAGAACACAGTTTAAGGAACTCTGTTTTAATTCACACCCACGTTTTTCATGGAGTAGGGGCAGGCAAGGAAAATAAGTAGAGAACAAAGAAGACGCAAAAGGAGTAGATGACACTATCACCTTTTCTGCTTTCGCAAAGTTATAATGTATTTGTGAAATTAACATGTACTTTCAAAGAGGGAGTCATACTTCTAGCTTTGAAGTCTTAGGCATGTATTGGCAGACATTTGCACTTTCTTTGTAATTCCATGATAGGGATTAAAAATTAGGGCAATTTATTTCCAGACATTTGGACTTTCATTGTTATTTAATGGTAAAGATGATAAAATGAAGACAATTAGTGAAGGTTAAACGACTTGCCCATGTCACATGAATAAGTGTTAGAATAATTATTTTGGAAGCACTGATAGAAGTTCAATGATAGTTAATGTTTCAGCTGTGGAAAATATGATCCTTAGCTGAATTAGTCTATGTCTGAGATATTTTGACTTACTCATTTAAAGGAAATCACTTTATTAAGTTTTATAAAAATTTGGTTTGGTCTACACTTGAGTGCCACCTGGCACCCTTGAAATTAACAATTACCCATTGATTTTTGGTTCTGTAATTAAAATTTTCATGATGAAACATCAATCGGTAG
Source organism: Theropithecus gelada (assembly GCF_003255815.1). NCBI lineage: Eukaryota > Metazoa > Chordata > Mammalia > Primates > Cercopithecidae > Theropithecus > Theropithecus gelada. Next base: position 88,688,887 of record NC_037678.1, on the reverse strand, counting down.
CAGGTGTGTGGACAAGTTATCGGCAGAAACCAAATTGCCTCAAGGGACTGGATTGAAAACATGTTGGTCTGGTAATTTTGGTCATGTGAATGACCAAATTAGATTGTTCCATGGCAAATAAACTGATTTCTCAGAGAGGCGTATACACACACAAATCAACCAGATTCAGAGTGATGGAGTTAAGCCACATAAACACAGTCTTCAAATAGCCTCCCTGGTGAGACACTGTTTTTTCACTTAACTTGAATGATGTTTTGGAACTTTGGGTGCTTTAGAATTTCCTTTTAATATGGGGTCAGTGTGAAATACTCCTTAGAGTCTATATTAATAGATTCATATCACCCTGGACAGAGGGTTCTGAACTTTATCATTTTTCTTCATACTATTTAAATTTTTTCTTAAGAACTGTTGAAGATATTGATGCTGATCAAAATCATAGATGACAAGAAGGTGGAAAGGAAACTAAATTCAAATCTAATAAAATCTTGACAGGTCAGAATGAACTCTAATAAGATGAAAATTCAAAAAATAAATCCTTTTTAAAGGTTCCTTGTTTTAGAACCAATACCTCGATCCTTCAAGGATGGATTATGAGTGTATTTTAGAAGAACCTAGAAATTTTAGCCAATTGTAGGGTCACCATTAATCAATGTCAGATCTTATGACTTCCAAAAAATGCTAAAATCTTATGACATTCCAAAAAATGCTAAAAGAGGTGTGCTAATAGAAGAATAGCTTTTAAAATATGGGAGATATGGGAAGTAGGCACGCAATACAACTCTGAAATCATCAGAGCAGACCTGGATATTATAGTATATTGTTCTCCAGTAATGTTCAGAGAGGTGTAATCAGGAAGGCATGGGAAAAGAAGCGCCATATTCGATGAAAACATCTGAAAGATCTGAAAGAACCAAGAATGTTTACTCCAGGAAGGTTCAGGGGGCATGATAACTATTTTCAAATGTTTGAAGGGTTCTCACATGGAAGATAGATTAATTTGGCCTCAGAAAGGAGAATGTGGATTATGAATTAAAGCTACAAGGAAGTAGCTTTGGGATTCCCTTAAGGAAGAACTTTTATGTGGACTACCTTGGCAAATAGTGAAGTCAAGGACTACTCATAGGGGTGTTCTACCAGGGGTCATCCTGTCCAGTGTTGTAGAGTAGGGACTGCAAAATGGTCGTGCATGGAAAAATTTGTTCTGCTGATGTATTTTCTTTAGATTGGACAGTGTGTTAAGAAATTTTAATTTAATCACTCAGATTTTTTAAAAGATAAAAGAATATTTATGAAGATTGGTAGTTGCTACTTTTCTTCAAAAATTGCAGATGTGGCAACCATGGGCTTTCAATATTGGAGGTAACAGTTAGCTGAGAATAAGAATCCGCTTCCTCCTTTTAAGAGGGTGTGTACACTCAGGTTCACCACAGTCCCCACTACTCTCTTTTGTGTTCCTCACATAGAGGAGAAGATCATTTTGCCGTTTATTCTCTTGCTTGAGTAGCTGTTTTGCTTACACCTGACCCCCTTCAATTTGTAATTTATTTGCGTGGCCTGTCTAGGCATCCAGCTTGTTATCCCTGTTGGACACAGTGATTGACTAGGCTGAAGAATCGAACTTGTTTAGTGATCAGAGGTTTTCAACCATTATTTTTTATTTTAAGGACCCCCACTCCTTCACACCCATGATACCAGTGAAATCTTAAACCAAATCCCAATTTCAATAGCTCCTCTATGATAGAGGAGCTATTATCTTTGAAGTGGATGAATAACCTCTACCTCATCATCTAATATTTCCCCCAAGACAAGAAATGGAATTTCAGGGTTCTATTGAATTGGTTTGAACAGTACAGGATTTGAAATTGTCTTCTATAAGATGAGGAAACCAACATACAAATGCTAGTTCTTGCAAACACTTTAGAGCATTGGTTAAAGAAAAAGCCCTATTTCTCAGATGAAAAGAAAGACATGTAAAGGAAGGATCACAAACTGGTTAGAATTGCTGGGTTTTTAGTCTTGGCTTTGATATTAACCAGTTGGACAGGCTTCAGGTTTGTCCCTGGAATCTCAGATTTAGGACCTAAGAGGGCATTTTAAAGACTAACTAGTCCACACTCCTCATTGTATAGACAAGAGAACTGAAGACTGGGGGAAACAATGGTTTGTTCAAGGAGAGCACAGTTAACTGGTGTCAGTGTAAGTACTGAAACTCAAGAATGACCTCAAATTGGACTCTCTCTATCATGTTCTTTTCTCCCTGATAGACAATTATTTGGGTCTCTTTCCACACAATAGGTTTTAATTGCTTTGCTTTGCTTCTGTTGGGAGAAGGAGCTTTCTTATGTTGATTCTCTAAGGTGTCCTTAAAAACTAACACCCACTAAACTATTCTTTATTTGGGGTGGACTGCTCTCCCTTTTCAGGGAAAATGAAAAATGGAAAATTGTTTTGCCTTACCTGTTTTCTCTCAGGCAATAAGTTCTTTATTGCTAAATGGGACATGCTCATCATAGACAAGATGAAAACACAACGTTTTCGGTACAGATAATGGCAAACCAATTAGATGAACTCTAGCAATTGGGTTGTTATTCAGACATGAATCTCTTTGCCTAACTGCTGTTTACTCATTTCTAGACCTGGCTGCACTGTTATCCTCTCCTGAATCCATAAGGCTTTGAAATTACTGGGAATGGCAGGAATTCAATTCCACTCATTTTCAAAATTCCCTTGGTTTAGCTTTAAGAGCGTGAAACCTGTTTATAGATGGAGATGCGATCACAAACATGTCAATAGGCATCAAAAAGGGAAAATAGCTAAACCAGTTTTAAAATACCCAGAGAGAGTTCTAAAGAGTATTAAAAAATTTTTTTTTGAGGCATCTCCAACTTCAAACCACTTTTGCCTCACAAAACATTATCTTAGAAATATTCAGTAGCTAGATAGACATACGATTACAGCTGTTCATTTATGTCACCGTTAAGGAACTTTATAGTCTCCTTAAGCTAAATATTGAATAAAATTTATTTTGAAGCAGAGGTTTGAGGAGTGGGAAATTATATTCTAGAAAGATTTTTGAATTTTAACAGGAAATTCTTTTAAAAACTCTATCTTTCTGAAATCTATGAAAATGTGATCAGAATTAAATCCACAACAACTTAGATTTTTATTTTCCTTAATTGGAGGGTAAGGTTTTTCTTTTTGGTTTACAGTCAAATGTGATCTTTCTCGTGGCTTTTATAGTTTCTTAAAATTAAAAAGAGATTCCCAATTCAGGTTCTTCCCTTGCCGTGTCAAACAGAGGTTGTTCCCTGGTAGCTTCACCTTGCAGCTTACAGAATGAGGTCTTGGCTCTGAGTTAGTGCCTAGTAGGGACTGCAGGTTTAAGAGCTAGATTCTCATCATTTTGAGTCAAATGTGACCCTCTGCTGCTTTAAAGCACGCTACCCAGCCCAGACACACCAGTATCCAGTTGAAACAAAATTCATGCCAACATTTTAATTTCATAAGTTCATGTGTGAACCATGTATTTCAATACCCATTGAGAAAGCATTTGAAAAATAGATCAGAGAGGGGAAAAGTGAAGAAACATTCATACCTCTAATAAGAAATAATTATAGGGATGACCAATTTACTATGGTAAAATGTAGACGAGCTAGAACACAATGACTAAGTTGGTGTTCTCTTGACCTCTGATCCTGTTTCTAGATTACTTGCTGCTTTTCTGCCTCCTTTGCTCGTCCCCAATTATCTCCTTGACTTCTAAATCTTAGAGTACCCTAGGACTCAGTCCCACAAATCTTCTCTTCTATATCTACACTCATTTTGTAGATAAGCTCAACTAGTCTCCTGGCATTGAATGCTGACAATATATGGATGCCTCTCAATTTATATCTCCAACTCTGACCTCTCTCCTAGATCCTTAAGTCCATCTGTTCATTTCACATCATCTCTACTTGGTTACTTAATACAAATCTCAAATGTTAACGTGCTTAAAACTAAACTCTTAATTCCCTGACCACTCCCCATCAACCTGGTCCTCTCACCATCTTGTCCATATGCATAAGTGCCATTTCATTCTATGGTAACGCAGGCCAACAACTTAGGAGTCACCTTTGCCTTCTCGCTTCTTCTCCCATTCCTCATCTAATCCATCAGGAAATGCATCAACAAATTTGAAGACTCTACCTTCAACATACCCCCGATCTGATTTGTTTCTCACTGCCTCCACCACTTCTACCCTGGCCTATGCTACTGGTCTTTCTCTTCTGGAATATTGCAATCTCCTTGCATGGATCTCTCTAGTCCAATTGTCTCTCATCCACACCTCCACCCCATTGTCTATTATTTGCCCATAGGCAGAGAAGCCACATCTAATTCAATGTCAATTCAAAGTTCTTTCCCTGGCTTATTATATCGCCCATGGTCTTGCTTTCTTTTTCCTCTCTGACCTCATCTCCTTCCCCAGTGTCCTTGGCTCATTCCTTTGCAGCTTTACTGGCATTCTTGCTGTTCCTGGAACACAGCAGGTGTGTCCTGGATTCCAGGCGTTTTCCCTCGGTGGTTCCTCTGTCTGGAGTGCCCTTTCTCCAGATATCTACATGGATACCTTCCTCATCTCCTTCAGGTCTATATTTAAATGCCACTTTCCCAGACTAGCCAACCCTGGATGCTTTTTATAAAATAGAAACACTCCTCTATGGCTCTCCCTCTTCCCATACTCTGCTCTACTCATTATCAGAGCATTTTGACCACTAGTTATACAATTGTTTGGTCATCTGTTTTTTGTTTCTCTCCTTCATCGCCACTAGCATACAAGCCCCCTGGGAGGAGAGCTATGTCTTGTTCACTGTTATATTTCAGTATGCAGAGGAATGCCCAGTATATAGTTTGGGCTCGGTAACGATTTGCTGAATGAATGCTGGTTTGCTAGCCAACAACTAGATAAGAGAGTTACGTTGTGAATTTAATAAGCATATACATGAAATCATTTTTAGAAGATATAATAGAGGCATTTTAGATATATAAATGCATTTCCTTTTGCATCTTGGGGAAGACTGGGGAGAGAATCAGGTGAGGCAGATCAGGAAAATTTTGCCCTTCAAACATCTAAGATTTTCCCAGGAAGTCCTAAAGGTTTGCTAGCCCACGATTAGAGATTCTTCACCTTGTGAATTATAAAGATGATACAGAGCCACCAATTTTCTCCATGTTAACTTTTTTCTACACCAAGGCTTGTTAGAATTCTACCAAAGACAATTAAAACTCCCAAGAGATCTCTGGCTTTGCTAGCATGATGCCTCCCAGAGAGTTCCCGCTTTTCCTTTAGGAAGCATGACAGCACGAACAGTATCCATCATTTAAAAATGAACATCTAGTAAAAAACGGCATCTAGAAAAAAACCAGGCTTACTCATTATCAGCTTTCCCTGTGCCTTTCTGTAGCTGTAGTAAATAATTCTCCCCTGTTCCCCACAAATAGTTAATTATAGCACTAGCAGCAGCTCTTTGAGGCGGGAAGCCAGCATATCTGCAATGCCCAGAGGAGATGCTGGAAGTCCTCCCTGCCGCATTCTAAAAGCAGAGGATTAAAACAGATGAATTTTTCCCACAGGTTGGGGCATCCATGAAGACACCTCTGCCCTGCTTCTTATGTGTACCTCTCCCATTGCATGTCTCCTTTTCCTGATGCTGTCAAGTAACTCTCAACATGCATCACTCATGAATGGTTTACACCCGCTGACCTCTTGGCATGTTATCTAGAAAATTAATTTGGCCACAGATGGGAGGCTAAGTCAGAAACTGCTTCACTTGGGTCTCTTGGCTTCACTATTTGGGTTCAAAATATGGTCACGCTCATGTGCCTACAGATTCATGTTTTCCCCTCTTAGTTCAATGCAATCTCTGGAAAAGGGCAGCAGGGATGGGTGGGAAGCTGGACTGTGCAAGGACAGCTCCTGATCTGGGAAGCCATGTCCACTCTTTCAGAAAGGTCAAAGATCAGGCAGAACTTTGATTATTTTGCTGACCTTAAGAAAGGGAGATTTTTCTGTTTATCTGAGTGATTCCGGTGAACCCTGTAAAAACAGAAGGGGAAGAGTCTGAGAGATGAGAAACGCAAGGAAGATTTGATAACTTGAAATTTGATAACTTGATGGCTTGAAGATGAAGGGAGCCACAAGAAAAGAAAGGCAAGCGACCCTAAGAGCGGAGCACAAACTTGGCCAACAGCAAGGAAACGGGGACCTCAGTCCTGCAACCCCAAGGAACCAAATTCTGCTGATAGCGTGAAGGAGCCTGGAGTGAATTCTTCCATAGAGGCTTCAGATAGGAAAGTGCCCAGTCTGGCTAATACCTTGATTGAAGCCCACTGAGACCCTAACCAGAGAATCCAGCCATGCTGTGCTAGATTTATAGAAATGCTGAGATAATACATTTGTGTTCTTTTAAGGTGCTTTGTTTGTGGTAATTTGTTTCGCAGTAATTGAAAAATAAGGCACAGTGACAAATGCATCACCTGTTTTATGGCATTTGATCTGAAGACCCTTTGATCCTGTGGACTAATTCTTGTCCTATTTAGTAGATGAGGAAGCTGAGTCATCAATGGTTAGATACTAACCTGTGTAAGGCCACACCGCAGACAGGGGCAGAGAAGAAATCACATGATGACTGTCCAACTTTAGGGCTGTTCCCCTATACCAGGAGCTCTCACGCTCAGCACCATTCACATTTGGGGCCAGATAATTATTTGTTGTGGTGCTGTCTTGTGCCTTCAGGATATTTAGTGGCATCCCTGGCCTTGACTCACTAGATGTCAGTAGCACCCCCCACCCCCACCCATTGTGACAATCTAAACTGTCACTAGACATTGCCAGATGTTCCATAGGGACAAAATTGTGCCCCATTGAGAACCACTGTCCTATGCATGAAGCCTCATTATATCCTTACTTCAGGAGAAAATGTGTGCTCCCAGGTTTGGTTGTAAACTGGCATTTTTTTTTTTTTTTTTTTTTACATCTCCAGAAGTGCCAGCAACTGCCTAAGCTCTTCCCAAGGGCAATGCAGGAAACAATGCCATGTTCCTCCACTGACCTGTCACCAAGCCAGGAAAGGTGAACTAATGAGGTCAGAGTGGGATCGAGTGAGGATCATGGAGTACAGCAAACCTGAACACACTTCTCCAAGGTGGTAAGCTCCTTCAAGGGATGGAGATGTATACTTCATTTTCATGCTCCTAAATGTACTTAGGGATGATCCGTGCTTGGAACTGGCTCCCAGAAAATGCCTCTTCAATCAAATGTGAGTTTACAGACAAGTTGAGTGAAGCGGGCATGGCAGGTGTAACAAAAACTGTGGTGCACTCCCCAGATTTCCTCTTTAGTGCCCTTACACATTTCCTCCAGCTGCTAAATGTGGCTCAGTTTCTTTCACTGAGAATTGCCTTTGGTAGCAGGAGGGGATTTACCTAAGACTATGTTTCTTTCGAGGGAGTGCCCATGCCAATAACTGGTCATTATGGGGGCACAAAAGCCTGATCCCTTTGCCTCACACTGGGGTAACTCTGAAGGGCCACCCCTGTTTCTAAGTTTCCTGTAAAACTGACTGAGGCCCCTGTTGCAAGCACATTTGCTCAGCTTCTCCCTTTGCCCAATGTTCTCTTCCTTGCTCTCCAAGAAGTCTCTGGCACACAACTCTGCATCTCAGAGTCTGTTTCTGGGGAATCCAAAATGAAGACCCCATCTTTGTTAATTTTTTCCTAGAAGAATCACACTTTAGGGAGTGAATTCTAAAGTGTGCAAAGTGGAACTTATGCATGGTTAAAATTAACTTTGAAAACTCCTTAAGGGTTAGAAACTGATATTGTGTCTCAATACGTCACAAGTGTGGAATTTCCCTTTCACAATGGAACCTGGTCGTGTCCCATTGTTCTCACAGCAGATGAAGAAGTCAGCTTGCGTTAGGAAATATTTTGTCTCAAAAGCATTATCTTTAAATGCTACAGGCTCTCCCCCAGAAAGGTGAAATGCTTCCACTGTGAGGGTCACCAGGGAACCAAGGCCAACTGCATACTCAGTTGCCTTCAGTTCAAGGCCACTCCAGGGCATAAGTAAATTGAGCAGAACAGTGAGCTCAAGTGCCACCCTTTGTATTTCCCTCTTCTTTTTCACTTTTCCATTTACAGCTGAGCTCATTGAATTCACGTAAGTGACATGAACTTAGGATGTAACTTCACTTCTTTTCACCACATTATTTTTAATTGAGAAAATTCAGTGACTAATCAGTGCAAACAATTGTTTAAAGAACGACAAGTTCATAAGCAATATCAATTCTCACTTAGCTTTTTACTTAAATCAGACTTCATATTGGGAGGAGTCACAAGTTTTATTTTCTTCCTATCAATTATAGCTGCATGGCCCCAGGGAAGTCACCTTCTCTCTCTCTGGGTCTATTTTGCCTCAGTGGTAAAATTGTATTTTAATGCTTCAAGGTCAAGGGCTGAATCAATGTTTCCTTAAGACTCTTCCTGCTCTATAATTCTCAGAGTGAGACTACCTCAGAAAAAAAAAAAAAAAAAAAAGGAAAGAAAGAAAAAAAAAGAAAACAGGCTTTCCAAAAGGTAACAGCATTTTCCCTTCTCTTCCCTTTTAATTTATAATACGTAATCAAATAGTTAACTACTATAATTGAAAGGAAAGAATAGTTTGGCCACAATACACACAAATCATATAAATCATGTCCAGTTAATTTTAAAGAATAGGAGACTTTTCTTTTGCTCCAGTGGTATTATGAGATTTCTGAAGTGATTATATGACCCAGTGAAGCTAACTTTTGTGGGTTATTGGCAGTATCTTGAAAATTCCACAAATATATTCAAGAATAGATCCTTAAAGAACAAATATAGATCCCAACCAGACCGTGTGACTGCCTTCTATGGTTATTAAACATGTGGATACATTTGGATAAGAAAGAAGCTAGAAAGATACAGCTTCCAAATATGGAACACAAAGGAAATATCATCCATTCTTTGAGATGAGAGAAGCAAGGAAAGTTTTTATTGGACTGATAGAAGTTTCTGACTTGTAAAACTGAAACATGTTTAAAAACGACTGAGGAATAATTGTGTGGTCTAATAAAATTGCCTAGTAAAGGAAATAAATGTTTTTAATTCTCCAATCAAATATAACCTCTCTCAAGAAATGAATTTCAGCTTTTTAAAAATAAAATTATTTTGCTTCCATAAGACTAGTGTGTGTTACTCATAGAATGATGAGTCCTTCATGTTTTAAAAATATATTTCACTTTAATATTCTATTTCAGATGTACAAGTATGGTTTGACAGAGCTGGGAAGCAAATATTATCTTAAATAAATCCACTCTTCAGAAGCTTTTCCAGTACTAGTAGAATTTATGAGGTTTTGATATGTTGACCAGGGACTGAAGATAGGTTTGGCTTTAAGATTTGTTGGTATTGTTCTAGCTAATGTTTAACAAATCTTACAGAGCTTTTGGGCATAAAATATTTGTTTTTGACCCTGATGTTGAGAAGGTATTTTTAGTTTTATTATTTCATCCCAGTGTTGAATTGATTTATTACCTCTTCAAATTATTTCATTATCAAAATCTTCCAGACACATTGTCCTGCTTTGGTGCCTGTACCACGACTGTGAATGTGATTAGGAAGAAGGCAGATTGGGCTTTGGAAATTAAGAACTGGTTCTTCATGGGATTCTTTGTGATAAAACTTGGAAGTAATGAAACGGTCATTGGTTTCTGTTACCCACAATTAAAAATGTATGTAAAAGAGGCGCTAGGGAGAAGACTATATAGTACTTTTATTTCCTAATGGAGACACATTTTGGGATAGGGAGGAAAATATAAGATGAGAAAGGCAATACTATTTCATGGCTTAAAACCCTGAAGAAAAAATAATAATCATTCATTCATTTGACATGCTCAGTCATTTCCTGAGTATCTAGTATATGCTCAGAACTGCACTGTGCAAAGATATTACAGAAATAAACAAGACACAATTTTTGCTTTTTAGCATCCAAATGATGATACTCGGCAGTCAGCTAAACTTTTAGCAGCAAGAATTGGAAAGAGAAGAGAACATCTTTAACACAGTCTATATCAGAATCTGTTTTTCTAGCTATTGTCTGCATATTGATGAACAAAGATGAACATATGGAAAGTAGCACTTTAGCTCTTTCTAGTCTTTTTTTTTTTTCTGTTTACCTTTAAACTTAAAAATTAGGTGTTACATGAGAGACAAACATCGTTGAAATTTCTGGTCTGAAGTCAAAAAAGCCAAAAACTAACTATCTTGGGTTTCTACCTTTTTCTTTTATATTTCTTGGGTTGATAGCGGAGGTTGGAGCTCTTTGGTCAAAAGCTACCTCAGTAGATGAAGCCCTGAAAGTGAGTAGCAGCTGAGACCAACCTCCTTGGGCTTTGTGTTCCTTACCACAAGCCTGTAGACAGTGAGTGAGAGAGTCTGGGAAGTGGTGCAGGGACAGGAAGGAGAAGGAAGCTGGGGGTTGGGGCTGCAATCGTAGTTAAAGTTAGCAGTTCTAGGAGACAGTACATTTCAGGGAATGATAAAACAACTTACTCTTAAACTCTGTGTTTATAAAGCATAACTTGCAACATCTATATAAGACATGAAAGCCTGGACCTCATTCTGGCTACTTGGTCCTTTTCCTTTTCTTTCTATACTTTCATTTACTTTTCTTTTTGCAACCTGTTTAAATGTGTTTGAGAACCCCCAAATTGGGGTATTCCTACACTAGACTTGTTTACCCTTTGGTTTAACATCTATAAATCCACAAGGCAGAATCTTTAGTTTGCTATTCTTGCACTGTTCACAGTCAACGATTTTTGTTGCCACTCTATTTTTCTATCAGCAGATGCCAAAATTAGACAACCACAAGAACATCATGCAGGAAAGACTCAGACCTTAATCTAATATTTTGGAAAAAGGCAGTCATCATTAGCAGTTTTTTTTTTCATTTTGCAAAGAATTATGAGATTTTTGTGCTTCCTAGAATGAGTTTATTATTGACAACATTCCCAACATTTAACCTTGATGACAAGATAGAGAAAATGTATACGAAACTTGGTCTTCTTTAGTTTCTCTGCCATTTTATGTTGGTCTTCATGGGCAGGGCAGACGGTTACAACTACCAGGTAGAGGCAATTGGCTACCTGGACCCTTATAATAGGTAATGAAGGGGAAATAGACACCCTTTTTGGTGACAATAGATAATATTTTGAGGAGAAAGACAAATGATCAGAATCGCCAGTGCCTGATCTCCTCTTTTTATTATTACCCAATAAGTCCCATTTTCTATTTAAAAAATGTCACTGTACACTTCAAGAATCAGCATTTCAGAGATCATACGTGCTAGAATGGGAAAAGCTCAGGCCAGTGGTACTAAATAACCTCTCTGACCCGTGACTTCTGAGTTCTACTGTGCCTCAGTTCTCTTTCCCAGTGCAAGCCTTTTAAGTATCTCTTTCCTTCTGCTCCCAGTTTATATGTTTCTGAGTAATCTTGGAGCAATGCTTTTAATTATGGAAGAAGAGAAGCCAATGAGACTTTTAAGAAAATATATAACTAAAAGGAAAACAATTGGCCATAAATGGCAAGGTTATGGCATAGGGTTAAAGTGTAGGGAAGACCAATGTCATGGTGCATCAGAGTGATCTTTGTCTACTGATGCCCACCTTGGGTTCAGGACAAGATTCCTGTCCATATGGCTGCCCAAGGGCATCCCCAGGCAATGTATTGGTATAGCCAAGGCCAAGGTTGTTACCACACAGAGTAGAAAGCTTCTCCCTTATGTCTTGGTGCCAGCTTCTATGACAGATCCTTTAAGAATAGTTGGCATTGGCTGGCAGCACAGGCAGCTTAATTGTTACTGCAAAAGTAAAGTGGCTTCCTAGAGCAGAAAGTCCTCTTTAGGGAAGGTGGGAACTCTTGAGAAGTTAAAGAAAAAATTGCCTGTGGCCTGTCATTTGGCAATCTGCTGAGAGACTGTTTTATCTGAATTCCTAATTGAAGCCCAAATTAAACCCAGAGAAATGTTCACATGAAAAGTCCCACAAGAATGAGTTTTCAGATTCTATCAGCTCAAAAGAAATCTCCTGTGAAAATCCTTAACTCAAACATCTGACATGCCTTTCATCAGCTGGTCCCTGAGAGTCCTGAGGAAGAGGTTACACTGCCTTCAATGTACAGAAAGCAACTTCTCTGAGTTATTACATACTTTCCTTCTTAGTGATTCATGTAACAGAAATCAGAATCTACCCAATTTGATGAGTGTGTAGGTATGGGGGATGGTGGAAAATATGATTACTAAAGGTCCTATTCTGAAAAGCAAGAAGTGGGAACACTGGCAGAGAAGCCACTTTGTTGCTAAGATGATATGTTTGATTGGGGGAAAGTTGAATCTGAGCCATCAGAGGAAGTAGGAAATGGAACCTGGAGTCCAAGAGTAAGGTAAACATTGAAGATTAAAATAATGTGAGTGATGAATATCAAGTAGACAGCTGAGACATGAAGGTAAATTACATCAGTGCTAGAAAATACAGGATAAGAAGAAAGGCTGAGATAGTGTTATGGTCACAGTCATGCATGGATACTGAGAAGTCCACTGCCTGCTGTGAGCTGCTCACTCACTGGCTCCCTCATTCTTTCCTTTCACAACATGGGGCATGGCAACCTCTTCTGAGCATGTGGATTCACCAGTAGAAACCTTCCGTAAAATGACTCATTAAACTGCTTGGTGTCTTCCCATCCATCACTGGTCAAAACATGTTCCCAGGCAACCCGAAATCCTCACTCAGTAATAACTTAGGAGAAGATAACCAGTAAAAGGGTGGTATCCCAATTTCCTCTTCCTCCAGCCATACAAAGGGGCCTGTGATTATTTATTATGCACAGATAGAGGAACAGAGAGTCTCTGGTATGACTCTGCAAAGCATCCATTTGCCCTATTATAGTACATTAAGTGCTTTTACTTCAAAATCCCTGGCCAGCCCCTCCACACCTCCTCGGTGGGCTCAGCTGTGGCAGCAGAGATTGGAAGGCAGGCTTCTGGGGAACACTCACCCTAGGGTCTCTCTCCAGCTGCTGCTTGTGGTGTAGGCTGCGTCTTCTCTTGGCCTTTGCAAGGCCATTGTGATAAAAGTGGTACAGACCTTCAGCAAAGGGAAGCTGTGGAGAGTCAAGCAGACACAAGCATAGTTAGCTTCTGGGGTTCGCCCAGGGAGAGGGGCACCAAAGCTGGGGCTGCTTGCAAGGGCTCCCTGGGGTAGGGAAGTATGCAAGAAAACCACTGCCAAACCTCTTGTCAGACCTGGTTCTCTATTTCCCTATCAATGTCCTCCTTCTCTTCTCCTTGCCTTTGTTCATGTGGTGTTCGCTCTCCTCCTGTTCCCCAAATACCTTCTATTCTTTCCCCCATTTTTTAACTTTCTGAGCATCCTTTGATTCCCTCTCCTTTTCAATGGAGCCTTGCCTTTACATTCACACCCGCATCAGATTCTCCTTGTTCTCCCTGGACTAGCGTGCATACTCCAGGTATCACCTGGTTGCTCCAGAATTACGCTGCGATGTTTTCTAGTCATGTCTTCATAGCTGTCTGTGACAGACTTTCAACTGTCTGTCTGTGTCTTGGGCTTTTTCTGTGACCCCTTGGTGCCTCTTATCAGGCTGAGCACAGTGTGAACATCTAAATTTAGTAAATACCAGTTGGATGGCAGGTCTGGTTTCCCTCTATCTTCCCATCTCAAGGATCCTTGAAATCAGGTCAGAGCCAATCAGAGAAGTCACAGTAATGAGAGCTTATCTTTGGCACGGGGCCTGTAAGAGTTTTGGAGAACCTAAACAAGCCAGTCATTCGTTCTATGATTCAAGGTAACTTGGTGGGAAGAGCCTTGACCTGGGAGTTTGGAGACCTGTATGTGGCTCATGTCTGTTGCCATCAGTATGCTTGTGAGCAAGTGGTTTCCTCTCTAGGCATCTTTTTCTCTTCTGTATAAATACAGGGCCTTGAAGTTCCCAGATCTCTTGCTTTTCTCCACCTGTCTTCACATTGATGAAGACATGCTGTTTGCAGTTCTTAACCTGATAAATTAATTTAATTGAATGCTTACAAATTATAGACAAATAATGTAAATATGTACATTTTTTTGGGAAATAGGACGCATGGTTTCATCAGATTCTTGAAAGAGTCCCTAAATCAGAAAGCATTCCACTACTCAAAGTATTTGCTATTGTAAGTTTTGGTGTGTGTGTTGCCATCCAGAGTTTGGAAGAAAAGGGAAGCAGATTTGATAGAAAGGTTTTCTAACATAGATGGGGCCAATTTGAGATTTTTAAATCACAAAGAACCTCAGTGTGGCTCAAATATTTCTTAAAGAATATTTATCATTATTATTTTATTTTTAATATAAAGGAAATATAGAGTAAATTTAGAAAACTGAAAAGTACAAATAACAAAGTAAAAATTCTGCATGTTTTCTTTGTTGGCAGTGTTGGAGTTAGGTTATCTTTTTTTTTTTCCCTCTAGGCCTACCTACTTGCAAGAACAAATGATTATTTCCTTAATAGTAAAATGAGTGAGTTTTAGATCTTCTTTGCTTACTCTCTCTCTCTCTCTCTCTCTCCATATTATTATGCAAAGTGGTTCTTCCCTTCCCTTGTCACTCAGATGCTATCAGACTTCCACTTATTAACTCCTTTTTTCAAATTTTTATTTTGAGTTTGGGGGTACATGTGAAGGTTTGTTATGTAGGTAAACATGTGTCATGGGGTTTATGGTACATATTACTTCAACACCCAGACTACTTTCTTCTATTGAATGGCTGCATATTATTCCATTACACGGGATATACCATGACTTATTCAGCCTTTCCATTATTGATGCATATTAAGATGTTTCCATTTTTTTTACATTCAAAGATAATGCTGTGTGTTGGGGTGGGGGAACTTCAGGTATAATAGAGTAAGAACCTTCAAGAATCTACTGTTATAGACAAGCAAATAGAACTTTGAAAAAAATTGCCAAATCAACTTATTCAGAACACTGGAAATTAACAAGAGGCTTGCAGCAACCTGAAGTTTATTCAATAAAAAGGTTGAATCTCAGTGATAATGGCAAACTGTGTGCTATTTTAAATTGCTCTATGACCATCCTCTTCTCCATAGCTCTGCAGCATCTTTGAACACGAACATCCTCACAACCACAGCAACTGGGAAAACCAGTAGCCAAATAGACACTAGAGGGTGAGGACTGGGTTTAGAGTTATTCAAAAAGCCCCGTCCATAAATAATAGCCTGGAAGCTATCTGGAAAAGTTCCATTTATAGGATTTGTTATTATTTGATCTGTCCCAGGGTTTGCTCAGTTGGAAAAGCCCTACTCCTCAGGGAATTTGTCAAAAATAATCAGTGGCAAATTTTTAAGGTTGCAATTTCCTGAAGTAGCAATATGAACTGGGGCAAATAAAAGGCTGGACAAAAACCTTTGTAAAAGAATCTAAGGACTAAGATGTCCATAGAAGGCTTTACAAAGCTGTAATATATTCCTGGACACTTAGAAGGCCACACACATAGGCAGAGCTGTACACACAACCAGGAAATATCGAAGAAGGCTCTAAGTGCTCATCTTTAGTTGACTTTAAGTCTCTTTAAAAACAGGAGGTGAAGGCCATAGCAGAGTTTCAAACTACCTGCTTGAGCATTGAGGATATGTCCCAATATATACAACAGAGCCCCTCAGCAAACGGTAAAAACAAAAACAAAGCTGCATTGATTCAAGGTCTTTAAGAAAACCTCTGTCCTGTCATTGGCTAACTATTAAGTTAACCAAGCAGATTCAATGGCACATTATAGAAATTACAGACTTTGCAGAATTAGTCCAGAAAGACATTAAATAAACAAATAGCAATAAACGTATGTGTGCATGTGTCTTTATAGTAGAATGATTTATAATCCTTTGGGTATATACCCAGTAATGGGATTGCTGGATCAAATGGTATTTCCGGTTCTAGATCCTTGAGGAATCGCCACACTGTCTTCCACAATGGTTGAACTAATTTACACTCCCACCAACAGTGTAAAAGCATTCCTATCTCTCCACATCCTCTTCAGCATCTGTTGTTTTCTGGCTTTTTAATGATCGCTATTCTCACTGGTGTGAGATGGTATCTCATTGTGGTTTTGATTTGCATTTCTCTAATGACCAATGATGGTGTGCTTTTATTCATATGTTTGTTGGCTGCATAAGTATCTTCCTTTGAGAAGTGTCTGCTCATGTCCTTCACTCACTCTTTGATGGTTTTTTTTTCTTGTAAGTTTATTTAAGTTCCACAATAGCAAAGACTTGGAACCAACTCAAATGCCCATCAGTGATAGACTGGATAAAGAAAATGTGGCATGTGTGTGCCATGGAATACTATGCAGCCATAAAAAAGGATGAGTTCATGTCCTTTGCAAGGACATGGATCTTTTTTTTTCCCCCTCTAGGCCTACCTACTTGCAAGAGCAAATGATTATTTCCTTAATAGTAAAATGAGTGAGTTTTAGATCTTCTTCTTTGCTTACACACACACACACATACACACACACACACACACTCTACATATTATTATGCAAAGTGGTTCTTCCCTTGTCACTCAGATGCTATCAGACTTCCACTTATTAACTCCTTCATTAAACCATCATTCCCAGCCAACTAACACAGGAACAAAAAACCAAGCACTGCATGTTTTCACTCGTAAGTGAGAGTTGAACAATGAGAACACATGGAAACAAGCAGGGGAACATCACACTCAGGGGGTAGGGGGCTAGGGGAGGGATAGCATTAGGAGAAATAATGTAGATGATGGGTTGATGGGTGTGGCAAACCACCATGGCACATGTATATCTATGTAACAAACCTGCATGTTCTGCACATGTATCCCAGTACTTAAAGTATAATAATAATAAAAAAGCACAAGAAAAAAACCGGAGGTGGGGGTGGGGGAAAAATAGCGATAGTAAAAACAACAAAACCTAGAAACAACAACAACCTGGGGAGAGGTAAATCTGGTTTCCAAGTTGTCATATTATATTATTTAAAATGTCAAATTTTCAAGAAAAATTGTGAGACACAAAAAGAAATAAGAACATATGCTCCACACATAGTGGGAAAAATAATAAAAACTCTCTGAAGAAGCCCAGATGTTGGGCTTACTAGACAAAGACTAAACTAGATAAGTATAAATATTCAGATTATATTTATATATCGATATAACTATACCCAGACATATGTTCAAAGAAACCATATCTAAAGAACTAAAGGAAAGCATGAGAATGGTGAATCATCAAATAAAGAATATCAATAAAGAGATAAAAAGAATAAGAAGAAAGAACCAAACAGAAATTCTGGAGCTAAAAAGTACAATAACAGAATTTAAAAATTTACCAGAGAGCCTGAATAGCAGTAAAGAGATTGAATTAGTAATTTAAAAACTTTCTGCAAAATAAATCCTGATGAATTCTACTAATCCTGATTAATTCTACTAATGTTTAAATAAATAATTCCAGTCCTTCAGAAACTCTTCCAAAAAATGGAAGAAGAATCACTTCCCAACTCATTCATTGAGGCCTATATCACCCTGACATGAAGAAAAGACAGAGATACCACAAGAAAAGAAAACTACAGACTGTGATCTCTTACAAATATAGCAACAAAATGCTCATCAAAATAGTAGCAAACTGAATCCAATCACACATAAAAAGGATTATGCATCATAACCAAGTAGGATTTACCCCAGGAATGCAAAGTTGTTTTCACATCTAAAAATCAATTACTATAATAACTATATCAATAGAATAAATAACAAAAACCACATGGACATCCCAATGCAGAAAAGCGTGTGACAAAATACAACATTCTTTTATAATAAATATGTTTCTTAAAATTAGGAATGAAAGGGAACTTTCTCAATCTGATAAATCTATCTGTGAAAAACCTACAGCTAACATCATACTTAATGGTGAAAGGCTGAATGCTTTTCCTAAGATCAGAACAAGACAGTTATCTGCTCTTGCCACTTCTATTCAAGAGTGTACTGGAGAGTTTAGCTAATGCAATCAGGCAAGAGAAAGAAATAAAGGCACCAAGATTGGAAAGAAAGAAGAGAAACTATCTCTATTTGTGGAAGACATATCTTGTATATAGAAATTTATAATGAATCCACAGAAAGTATTAGAATTGACAAAAGAGTTGAGCAAGGTTGCAGAATACAAGATTAACATGCAGAATCAATTATATTTCTATACACAAGCAATGAACAATCCAAGCATAAAGTTAAGAAAATAAGTTGATTTAACATAACATAAAATAAGTAAAATACTGGGAAATAAATTTAACAAAAGAAGTGCAAGATGTGTACACTGAAAAGTACAAAACATCACTGGAAGAAATTAAAGATCTAAATAAATGGAAAAGCATTTCATGTTCATGGATTTTTTAAAATGGCAGTGCTCCCTAACTTATCTGCAAATTCTGTACAATTACTTTCAAAATCTCAGCTGTCATTTTTGCTTATCCTAAAGTTCAAATGTAAACTCAAAGGACCAAGAATAGCCAAAATAATCTTAATAAAGAAGAACAAACTTGGAAGACTCACATTTTCCAATTTCAACACCTCTTCAAAGCTAAAGTAATCAAAGCAGTATGGTACTGGCATAGGAGAGACATATAGTAGTTTAATGGAATAAAACTGAATCCAGAAATAATTTATGATGATCAACTCATGGTCAATTGATTTTCAACATGGATGCTAAAACAATTCAATGAGAATGAATAGTCTGTTCAAGCACAGTTTTGTGCTTGAACAATTAGATATTCACATGAAAAAAATGAATTTGGATTCCTATCTCATACCACATGAAAAATTTAACTCAAAATGATTTGTAGTCCCAAATGTAAAAGCTAATATTACCCAACTCTTAGAATAAAACATAGGAATAAATCTTCATGTCTTTAGGTTAGGCAATGTTTTCTTAGATACAACACAAAAAGTATAAGAACATAAACTGTACTTCATTAAAATTAAGAATGCTTGTACTTCAAAGGAAATAATGAAGGAAATGAAAAGACAACCTACAGATTGGAGAAAAATTTTGAAAATCATATCTCTGATAAGGGTCTTGCACAGGAATGTTTTAAATATGTTTACAACTCAATAATAAAGTCAAGTAACCCAATTCAAAACTGTGCAAATTCGAGGAGCCATTTCTTCAAAGAAGAAATACGAATGGCCTATAAACATACAAAAAGATGTTCAACATTATTAGACATCAGAGAATGCAAATAAGAACCATGAGATATCACTTTACACACACTAAAACAAACATCCCCTACCCAACTGCACCCAAACCAGCAAGTGTTGACCTGGACAGGGAGGAATTTGAACCCTCATGCATTGTTGGTGGGATAGTAAAATGGTACAACCTATTTGGAAAGCTCTTTGGCAGTTACTCAAAATGTTAAACACAGACTTGTCATATGACCCAGCAATTCCATGTATGGGTGCATATAAGAGAAATGAAAACATACATTTATGCAAATACTTGTATACAAATGTTCATAACAACATTTTTCATGATAGTAAAAAACTAGAAACAACGTACACTTCTATCAATTGATAAAACAGTAAACAAAATATGATATATATGTTAAATGCAATATTATTTTTAAATGGAAAGGAATTAAGCAATGATACATGATAAAAACATGGATGAACCTTGAAAACTTAATGCTAAGTTAAAGAAGCCAGACAGAAAGATCTTATATTGTATCATTTGCTTTATATGAAATGTCCAGAATGGACAAATCTATAGAGCTGGAAATTAGATTAGTGGTTGCCTGGGGCTGGGAGGAGACAGAAATGAAGAGTGATTGCTAATGGTCCAGGATTTATTTTAAGGGTGGTAAAAATATTCTAAAATTTGATATTGGCAATGATTGCACAACTTTGCAACTATACTAAAGATCACTGAATTGCACATTTTTAGAGGATAAATTTTATGGCCCATTAACTATATCTCTTAATCAAGTTGCTATTAAAAATGCTATGATGAGTAGCTTTATGATTATCACTATTTGTATAGATGAGAGTTTTCCTGTAGGACGTATCCTGGGAATTCAACCTCTAAGTCATAGATTATCAACATTCATCATTTTGATAAATACTTCAGAAAAGTTTCCCTATAAGGTTGTATATTCCAAGATCCACTGAAAAGTAAATAAGAATAAAATTATCCATTTCCGCATTGTCTAAGTAACACTGGATTGACATTTATTAAAGATATTTTAATTTTAGCCAATTTATAGTCATCTTACTTGAATATTTTGTCATCGTATTTGAATATTTTTAATTATTTTGAACGTTTGAGCATCTTTTCATATGTTTATTGACATTTTAGTTTATTCTCTCTTGTGCATTTTTCTATTGTGTGTTTTTGTGTTCCTTGTCATAAGCCAGGCACTGTGTTTGGTGCTGGAGAGACAAAGGTAATGATGATATGGTCTCAGCCTACAAACAGCTCACAATTCACACGGAAGGAAGATTTCCCACAGCAATATATTAACAGTACTTTGTGGTGGAGTGATTTAAGAACATGAGTTCTGAAGCCAGATTGTCTTGGTTTAAATTCTCGCTCTTCCTCGTAACAGCGATATGACTTTTGGCAAGTTATTTAACCCTCATGGGCCTCAGGTTTTTTCTTATAAAATGTTTTTATTATGGGAATTAAGTGAGATAATGCATGAAAAGTGCTTGGAAAAATATCTTGCACTCAAGCATAAGTCACTCTTTTTATTGTTAGAATAGAATGTGCTGTAGCAGAGTTATTGACAAGCTGCTATGGGAACCCAAAGAAGAGATTATTATAGTCAGAGGGATACTTGGGGAATGTTTCTTAGACTTTTTGGAGAAAGGGAAGGTTATTCATCTTAAGAGACTCTTTTTCACTGTTATTAAAAATTGTATTTTTCTAATGTTTTAATTTTGAAGAGTGTGACTGTTTAAAGTCATAGCCACAGCTTTTTTGTAACACTCCTCGTATCAAGAAATGAGGTCCATGATTCCAGCCCTTGCATCTGGGAAACATGATCGCTTTAATTACAAGTATGGTGGAAGTGATGCCATGTGACTTCTGAATCTAAGTCATAAGAGGCCATTTGACTTGTGCCTTGTTCCCTGGAACACATTTGCTCTTAAAGTCCTGACCTACAATTTAAGAAGTACAACTCCTCTCAGGCTTCCATGTTATGAGGAAGCCCAGGCAACACTGAGAAGCATGTGTAGTGCTTTGCCTGACAATCCTGGAAGATCGCAGCTTTCAAGTCATCCCATTTAGGGTGTTAAATACACATATTAAGAAGCTTTCAGAAGATTCCAACTCCAACCATACCAGTCATCCTCTAGCTGCTGAGTCTTCCCAACTGAGTCTCCACACATTGTGGACCACAGACAAGCCATTTCCAATGTGCCCTGCCTGGATTACAAATTGCCACATTCATGAGTATAATAAAATTATTGTTTTATACCACCAAATTTTGGGTTGGTTTGTTACTCAGCAATGGACTACAGAAACAAGTAGCTAGCTGAAAAAAAAAGTTTTATTTCTTCAGCTTTCATGGCTATGTTAACATGAAACTCTACAATAATATTGGTTCTGTCAACTGATGACATCATCCTGGAGCAGCTCAGATAAGGGCTCTCAAGGGACATCCCTGGCACAGGGGGACAGGCCTGGACTCAAAGCAGCAGATACTGGAAGATCTTCAAGGAATAGTCAACTTAACCAGGGGTCTTTTCTGTGAATAAAAGCTTTTTAGAACATTGCAGCTTTCGTGATTTAGTTCCTGTTCATTAAAAACCACAGTCCCCATGGCAACTTTAACATAAATATTTCATGTGCATATTCCAGGCTTAATGGTTCTTAAATGTTTTCTCTACTTAACCCTGCTGATATACTCTGGATAATGTTAAGATTTAATAAAATAAAAAAAGTGAGGGGAGAGGAAGAAAATGTAAGTGTGCTGTATTTTGCTTTCCAAAAACTTTCTACTTTGAACACTACCAGATAGTATGAATTTGACCTTTTGTTTCCTATTGCAGGAGGCATTATGGATCTGATAATTTCTTTTTTTACTTTTAATTTTTTGGAGTCTCACTCTTTTGCCCAAGCTGGAGTGCAGTGGCACGATCTTGGCTCACTGCAACTTCTGCATCTTGGGTTCAAGCAATTCTCCTGCCTCAGCCTCCCGAGTAGCACCTACCTCCTCACCTGGCTAATTTTTGTATTTTTAGTAGAGATCGGGTTTCGCTATTTTGGCCAGACTGATCTTGAACTCTTGACCCCAAGTGATCTGCCCACCTTGACCTCCTGAAGTGCTGGATTACAGGTGTGAGCCACTGTATCTGACCTAGAACTTAGAATTTTTAACACTAGAGAGAAAATGTGGAGTTGTGAAGGGCCAGTGGGTATTAGAGGAACATATTTTACCATGATTCTGGCTTGTTTTAGTGTTTTTAAAATAAGAAATTAAATATAAATTGAGGTGCAGGGAAAACTCTTCCTTACAGTGGAATTCCCATCAATAAATGTAGAAGAAATGATGGACATTGAATATCATCATTCAGAAAATATCACAGTAATAACATAATTGTGGCTGGCAGACATCTACAATAGATGCTAAAATTAATAGGTGAAATATAATAATAAACAATGAGAAATGTATCTTTATAGTGGAGAAACCTGGCAGAGACCACTTTACCCAAGCGATCTAAGTTAACTTCACCAGTGATGAGTCATACTATGATGCACTAAGAAGGGCACATAGTTCATGTGATTTTCTTGCCAAAAATACATAACGTGTATTCAGTCAGGTGGAACCATCAGACAAACTCATAACTGGCGAGTACTCTTTTTTATTTTATTTTATTTTATTTTATTTTTTTATTTTTTTTAAATTTTTTGAGACGGAGTCTCGCTGTGTCGCCCAGGCTGGAGTGCAGTGGCGCGATCTCGGCTCACTGCAAGCTCCACCTCCCGGGTTCACGCCATTCTCCCGCCTCAGCCTCCGAGTAGCTGGGACTACAGGCGCCCGCCACCACGCCCGGCTAGTTTTTTGTATTTTTAGTAGAGACGGGGTTTCACCATGTTAGCCAGGATGGTCTCGATCTCCTGACCTCGTGATCCACCCGCCTCGGCCTCCCAAAGTGCTGGGATTACAGGCTTGAGCCACTGCGCCCGGCCTTTTTTTTTTTTTTTTTTTTTTTTTTTTTT